>NW_022196905.1:153420620-153469495 GCF_008632895.1 Mastomys coucha | reverse complement strand
TTTGTTTTTTGGAGGGGAAACTGGGAATGGAGAAATTCGCATATAAATAAAGAAAAAAAAAAGAGTTGCTGTGGTCATGGTGTCTCTTCACAGCAATAGACAACCAAACTAAGTCAGGGGCCAAGCGTCAAATACATTAATCTGG
Source organism: Mastomys coucha (assembly GCF_008632895.1). Classification (NCBI taxonomy): domain Eukaryota; kingdom Metazoa; phylum Chordata; class Mammalia; order Rodentia; family Muridae; genus Mastomys; species Mastomys coucha. Next base: position 153,469,350 of record NW_022196905.1, on the reverse strand, counting down.
TGAAAGAAACATGATATTTTGTCATAACATAAGCCAGAAAGAGGGCATTTCTCTCACACTAAAACTGAAAAGTAGATAGCAAAAGCAACAGCAAAATCCAGAAAGAAACTCATAGATAAAAATGAATGAATGAATGGTGCTGAAATTAATCATGCGTGCTTAAGAAACTTTCACATCATAATCCAGAATTTTAAAAAATGCCAAAACCATCCTGAACAAAAGAACACATCTGACAGAACTTCAGGGCAGACAGCAAAGCTTCACAGAAGCCTAAGGGCAGCATAAAATAGACACAGAGATCAATGGAATGCAATAGAGATCCCAAATATACTCCTAAACCCACAACCAACTGGAGAAAGTGCAGGCTGCACACATGGCTCAGGGAAACTGGACACCAACATCGAGAATGCTGAAACTCAACTCTATCTTGACACAAAATCAGCCAAAGACCCAAACTTAAGATCTGCAGACATCCATATACTACATGAAGACAAGGGGAAGTCAGAATAGCTGTCCAGGAAATGAGTTTTGGAAAAATTGAGTCTGAACTCTCTGCAAACTTTGAGGCAACTGACTTTGCCTGTATCCATGTGGATGTGTAGGGAAAATGAGAACAGTCACTGCCATCTTCCAGGACAGTGATTCTCAACCTTCCTCGTGCTGTGACCCTTTAACACAGTTCTCAACCTTGCTCGTGCTGTGACCCTTTAACACAGTTCTCAACCTTCCTCATGCTGTGACCCTTTAACACAGTGATTCTCAACCTTCCTCGTGCTGTGACCCTTTAACACAGTGATTCTCAACCTTGCTCGTGCTGTGACCCTTTAACACAGTGATTCTCAACCTTGCTCGTGCTGTGACCCTTTAACACAGTTCCTCGTCTCATGGTGACTGCCCCCCAACCAAAAATTGTTTTCATTACTGCTTCATAACTGTAATTTTTCTAGTTATGAATTGTAAAGTAAATATTTGATATACAGGATATCTGACATGTGATCCCTGTGAAAAAGTCCTTTAACCCATAAAGGAGTTGTGATCCACAGATTGAGAGCCACTGATCTAAGAATGTTTCCTGTTAAAAATGAAAGTGCAATTTAAAAAGAAGTCTCTTGCCTTTTAGATAGGGTACTTTCTTTTTCAGACTATATGCAAACATTTTACCAAAAATTTACTTTTTCACATATCATTTAAGAGACTGATGACATTTCATACCATATTTTAAAAGAAACATCCTTTTTAAAGGCATTTTTATCTCTCTGGGAAAGAACAAAAAAAAATAGATGACGAGATCTCTTTGGAGAAGGCATACCCTCTTTGTCATGGTGGTGGATGATGGCATCCTGAATCATGTCAGCCAGGCCGAAGTGGACCTTCTGGCTCTTCCCAGGCTTGATTCTCTTCAGGAGCCCTTCTTGCTTCTGGAACACTTTCTCTCGCTCATAGTAGGCTTTGATTTGCTCACAGCGCATGCGCTTCACCAGACGCTGCCGCTGGCCCAGGGGGAGGGACTCCAGCAAGCACTGGTCAATTTCCATCTCATGAGATCGAAAAACATTACATAGCTGGTAGCAACCTGAAGTGAAGAAGAGAGAAAAGTCACTAGATATGTTCTCACTTCATGTCAGCATTATATACATACCAACACAATAATGTCCATGGCCACGAGAATCTACATTGTCTACTACAGTGCTTGATACTACAAAGCCCACTGTGTTCCTGATTCTATGATTACTACATTCCTGATTCCATAAATCTTATTGTATTCTTGATTCTGTAGTGCCTACTGTATTCCCAAATCTGCATTGCCCACTGCATTCCAGATCCTATAATTCCTAATGTATTCTTGATTGTATGCTGTATTCTGAATCTTCAATGCTTACTGCCTTCTTAATTCTAAACTATTCACTGCATTCCTGATTTTGCAGTGCCCACTGCACTCCTGATTCTATAATGCTTACCGAAACCCCCCAAACTCCTGTAATTCTTGCTGCATTCCTGATTCTACAATGCCTTCTGCATTTCTGAATCTGCAATGCCCACTGCAGAGCAGGAATAACCTACCTACCCTATCTCCTCCGTGCTTTCACAAATGCAGCATGACCCACTTTACGAAACAGGGAAGAACTATGAAGCAACACCCACAATTTTATAGTAATAAAAACAAAAATAGAATATGAACTTTTCCTCAACACAGTTATGAACTCAGCCCATCTCTTCACCATGTCTATAAGTCTACAAAAAGGCCTCAAAGCTTTAACCATAAACTCAATTGTGAATGAATACTGGCAACTAAATGGTTCAATTTTGGGGATAAAATTTTACATACAGTTCCTGTTTCTGCTTCTCCTTTCCTTGGCACCCTGTGCATTCACAAAGGCCAGGTGCATCTATATGACCACGTCCCTGAAACTCTTCCCAAACATCCTAAAAACAACTGCTCTTCCACTGCATGGCATTTTAGCTGACATGATGGAATGGAACTTGTAACATATGCAGTCAGTCTTCCATACTGCTAATCGTTGTTCCCACTGACCTCCCGCTGGCCTTTTTTCCATGTGATGGGGCGGCTTGTTTCTAAGAGACCTAAGTATGGTTAAGTGCAATACAGAGTTGGCACAGACACTTATTTTTACATCTCAAAATTATGCATAATATTATGGCCATCATCATCATTAATTGAATTCTTCATTCTGAAATTTATAACATTCAGTTTATCTTTTTATTTTGTCCTACGAAACCACCCGAAACACCAGGGGACAAAACTGCACGAACACACTTACCATGTGGCTAAAATTTATGATTGAGAGAAAGTTGTCATTATGAATTCATATATTCAGTTAAGTGTCTAGTTGTTCTTAAATAAACAAAATCCATTCTGTTTGTTTGAATTCATTGACTTTGAAGGGGAGTGGATGTGCTTGTGCCATAGTGAGCGTGGAAAGACCAGATGGTAGTTCACTGGACTTGACTCTTTCTTCCTACCATGTGGGTTCTGGGGATCCAACCTGGGTTATGAGGCTTGGCCACTCCTGAGCCCTCTCTCTGGACTAACACCACCTAATGCTTTCAGCCAGCGTTTAGCCTAGACTAGTGAGGAACTGTGCTATACACCCCAACCTGGCCTCGGGTCTAATCATCCTTCTGCTTTAGCTTCTAGAGCATCGAAGCTTCCAGCCGGTGGGACCATATCTAAATACATGCTCTGTTCTTAATGTATGCATGTCCAAAGTCAAAAACAGCTTAAGAACTCACTACACATGTACAAAATGTAGCTAATTTTACGCTTAATGTGAAGAAAACTCACATGCAGAATCTCTAAGTCATCAAAGGACTTGGCAGGGTTGCGTTCAAAGAACAAGCAGAGGAGAGGTTGTGTGGGGCACTGCTTCCACTGTCACTTTACAAACCATTGTTCTTGCACATACACAATGTGCCAAGACACCAATCCCTGTTTTCAAGTAAAGAACACAGAGTTGAGATAAGGGGTGGATTTTCTAGGATCTGAGACACACATTTACCTACTTCTTATAGACTCACGGACAAATAAGGAAACACAGTGTGCCATATGCAATTGTCTACTCCCAGCAAAGGGGAAGTGGGCATATAAAAGTGATAGAAGTATCAACTAGCCGCCTTCTCCAGTGGCCTCAGCAGGAAGAGGCAATGGCAGCTTTCGCAGCATGACCAACTGCTGCGTGCAAAGCTGGCTAATGAGTGCCCTGATTGAAGCTGCAGAGGGTCTGGGAGCGCTCATTAACCAGGAAGTGTTTCAACAGATCATTCAGAAAACTGGACCAAGCTTGACTTACTGACTTAAAGCTCTTGACATTTTGGCTTCTGTGACATCCTGACTTGTCATTAGACACCCAGGAGGCTGTCAGGCCACAGGAAAACCCATAGCAGGAAGCAGGATCCCAGAGGGCCATGGGTGACAAGCATGGGGTGGACAGAGGGGGAAATCCAATAAACAGAGCGGTCTTCCGGCTCTTAGCTCTGAGGAAGGGTCTCTTGTTGAAAGTGTCAATTAAATTCCAAGGGCTCTGCAGTGATGAATGTGATAGGTGGAGTAAACCTTTACAGGCTTCCAAGGCATCAGCGTGGTGACTGTCAACAATTTCTCTGTGTCCTCATAGCCACAGTTGCTAAGTTTCAGATTCACCTGTACTAATTTCTAGTGTACTTCTCTTCTCATCCATTTTTAGGTTATCACACAAGGTAATGGAATCCCTTGTGACATTTCAATGTATACATCTCAACATATCTTGTTCTAATTTAGGATTTAACATATTTTATTGTCAAATAGTGCCCTATGCTTTGACTTTTTATTAGTCTGTAGGTTGATTATAGTCTAAAAGCTTTTGATGTGGTCTTATGTTTTGTAATTACAGGTGAACCAATAGTAACCTGTGCCAGAGAGTCTGCCAGTCTGACAGCTAACGCTAAAGCTAACAGTTAAGAGAAACACAAGGTTTATGCAGTCACTGAATATCTGTAAACTCTAAGTGGGACACTAAACATGGCCCTAAGTATGGCCTAAGGGGATGCTAAAGATGGGGTGAGGGAAAGATGAGATGGGATACCCCATCATTGCATGACTCTGCATATGTGCACCCTTAGGGCAGACGGGGATTTCTGACTGAATCATGACAAAGTCCTCCAGGCTAATCTGGCCAGTGGCAGGGCCAGGACTTATAGGGACCAGTCTCTTCTTTGATGGCTCGCTATTCTGTGTGGAACCCCACATGGACTGGCACAGTAGACAATATAAAGATGAATGCACACAATAAGAATGCCTGTAGAAAGCCAGAGCATGTGTTTTTTACTGTGGCGGAGAATGACCAGATCTGGAGAAAAATGGCTTTTCTGCTTGGAAACAAGCTCATGCCATCTCCAGAGGTGCGGACTGGGCTGTGATGGTCTCCAGAGGTGCAGGACTGGACTGTGGTGTTCTCCAGAGGTGCGGACTGGGCTGTGGTATTCTCACAACTGATGCTATTGTTGCTGCTTCATTCAGATTGACACTACTAAGAATGGTGCCCATGGAGGCCACTTATCACCAATGGCCACACTTAGAGCCCTTTGTCATTTGCCTAAAACGGAACTTCCCACCAATGCATGCTTACCCTTACTTGACTGAGCAAGAAGTCCATGGTGGCTGGCCATCAGTGCTTTGGGAACTCCCAGTGTCTCAACAGTTATCAGCTAAAGTGATTTTGGGCTTTAGTTATTTTCCACAGTGTTAACCTGTGCCATGAGAACACTAATATTTCTAAATGAAAACCTTCACTACTCCTGTCTAAACAGTGGTGTGCTGGTAAGGAAGGAAGGGGATCTTTGATTTGTACTGCTTGGTTTTTACCATAGGTCAGATTTCCCAATATAGTCAACTACACATACCACTGTGACATAAAAGAAAACATCATAGAAAAGACCATTGTATGACCATCCATTGACCCCGCCAGCCATTTGGTAAAACCACTTGGTGGTTCTATTGACATGCTATAATGCATATTGACATTTTAGGTGACATTTTGTGGCTTATCAAGACCCTCTGGATGGTTTCACATGTCAAGGCCTTGCTTTACTCTAAGCAAAGGTAGGCTGTGTTCCTAAGGGCTTCTGCCTTTGTTCACTTTGGCCTGAGCCACACCCTAATGTCAAGGGCAGCACAGGAGAATGGCTTGCCTGCGTCTCCTGTGACTGATGACTTTTCTGAGTTTTTGAACTAGATTTTAGTTCATTTTTTTTTCATGAATGGGCTTGACATACCTGAGAAAGGAAAAAGCTCTGACAACAGGATCAACGTATTCTTGGCACAATTGAGAATATAAAGCTTTTCACTCAGTTTTCCAAACAAAAGGCAATCTTGGAAATGAAATAAAAAATGCTGCAATTTCCCATGTGAAATGAAAGAAAATATGCTTTATAATTTGTAAGCAAAAATATATATTCATGTAAAATTAGGGGCATGGATTGCATTTCAGGACACTGGCTTGTGTCTGTGCCTAGAAGAGGTGGCTTGGGCCCAGAACAGAAGCTGATGTGGCTCCACACAGATCACACGGTTGGCTGGGCTCACACCTGTCTTCTATGACCTGCATGGTCTAAAGAGTGAAGGATCTCCCGCATGTTTCTAACCACAGTCACTGACAGGCATACACACTATCTGCCTGGCTCAGTGAGAAATGGCCAGTTGGCTTTAGAGCAGAGGAATATCGGAGGGCTCTGACTTTTTCCAGGTTCAGATAGTTTTCTCTTTCCTGTTCATTTCCCATCTGCCCTCATTCCCTTATGTGTTTTATCTGATAGGCAGTCCTATGATATATAGTACTTCTGAATGTTCCTCTCAGATTTTGCTTGCAAGGGACATAATCAAATACATATAAGACATATTGCAAGATAGATACCCACACATATGCATACACATGCACACACACATCATACATACCCTCTACGATTATCTATTAGTGTTAATAATTTAAATTAAGAGACTGATATTTTTTAAAGATTCATTTTTCAGACAGAATCTCTTTCTATGGCCAAAGCTGATCTGGAATTATGTAGTTCAGGGTGGCTTTGGACTTCTGGAACTCTTCTTAATTAACATTAATTCTAGGATCACATGCATACATATAACATACTGATTGTTGTAGATATATACATATTTGCATATATGCACATATTAGACATATGTTCAATTTGTACAGATGCAGATTTTATGCAGATAAACATACTAATGTTATAGATCTTAAAATGTTATTTTAAGAGAGGAAATAAATGAAACAAAGAAATAATGACACACGTGGTAAGGAATTAATTACTTGGGTCATATATGACCTGACTTAAATGTGGATCACAGGTCTGAATATAAAGTTTAAGCCTACTTGAAGGATACAAAGACTTCCTGACATTAGATGTAATGCCCACAGCACAGGCAAGACCAGTGGAAATGGGTATCGAGAGTTTACAGTCTGTAACCATTGAGCATCTAAAGACATAATGAACTGACTAAAGACAATCTGCACAATAAGAGAAAGTGTCTCAAACCATAACTAACCAGGAAGCTGACGCAGAATACATGAGGAACTGTTGCAGTTCAAACTCAAAGGACCTGATTAAAATGGGCAAACAACTGGACAAAGTGTGTCTGTTCACAAAGGTCAACATGTGATTCACAGCTTTTAGAATACCCCAGACATACAGACAGATACACACACACTAACACACACACACACATACACACACACACACACTCGCACCATGACATCAAGACAGAACCAGAATCAAATAGGACTGAATCTTTGCCATAATGTCTGCTGCCCATGACACAGAGACCAGGAGGTGTTGGTGTGGATGTGGAGCAGATGACACACTCTTGGCACAATGCAAAAGGTGCAAATGCTACATGAAACATTGTGGAAGATTCTCAGAAAGATCAGAAGTAGAACTTTCATCCTGAACTAACAACAGCTCTGTAGGCGTTGCAAACACTGATCTTGAGGATGTTGCACATCTAAGCCTGGATGTCCACAGATGATAAACTAAATGAAGACACACAGACAATGGCATCTTAGTCGGCCTATAAGGAAATTCCTCCATGGGATACAACATAGCTGACCCTGACAAACACCATGTGCTGTAAGATAAGTCAACCAGGACAAGATCAGAACAGTAGGATAACCCTTTAGCAGATCAGTCAAGCTCTGGAAAGCAGAGGTGAGCTTGTGTTCCCCAGAGCTGCCATTTGTGAGATGAAATGCCCTAAAAATCCATTCCAAACAGTGTAAGCGTACAGACCATCCCTGAACCATGCACACATGGGGACAAGGAGGATAAGTTCAGTTATGTTTCAACATTTTAAAATGTTGGGGTGTTAAGCAAATCCATGGCTTATTTCATGAGCATATAACAATCTTAGTGTTTATCATACTTCATATAAAATGGTTTTTGTAAATTCTGAAAGCCAAGAGGATAGCTGTCAGGGCAAGAAGGAGCAAGCTTACACACAGGTGCTGAGCACACACACTTGCACGTGCACACACACTCACATGCTTTGATATCTGTGCACTCAGCAACTCCTCCCTCGAATTCTTATTCTTAGCATTCATTGTTACAAGATCCAGAGGGTTTTGTGTCTTTTTTCTGCATAGAAAATGGCAATAAAACAAAAAAGAAACACAATGAGGATTTTCAAAGCGAAGGGCATAATTGCTTCTACATCCTCCCACAGCTGTAAGTCTACAATAGAGCAGGCACGTCTTTGGAGATTGAGAGTGTAGCTTCACATCCTCCTGAAGCTGTAAGTGTACAATAGAGCAGAAATGTCTTCGGAGATTGAGAGTGTAGCATCTTTGTGATGAAGGGATATTTCCTTCCTCACAGAACAAAACATAGAAAGCAACCACATTTCAGCAAGATGTATACTTTAGAGTCTGAAGAGGTCTGAAGATTGAGGTTCACAGCATCTTTTCTGGAAGCTGGGAGTCATGAAACATTTAAACAACATTTAAGACCTTCAATTAAACTTAAGAAAAGAAAGGGCATTTTGCAACTCAGTAGTTTTCAGATTTCTTTCAATTTTTAAGTTTATGTGCCTCAAGGACATTTCTTGGGCTCCCATGTATTCTAGTGAGGAAATCTGATAAAGGTTTTCTCTTTACAGAAAAACAGAAAAGAAATAAACACACATAGATTCTCTATTGGATCTATATTTCTACACTTAATTTTCTATTGATATTTCTTTAATGATAGGTTACTTGGTCATGGCATACAGCCTGATGGTATAGACTGAAATCGTGTTACCCCCAAACCCTTGTTTCTGGGTAGCAAACACCTGATTCTTGTCCCCAGATGCCCATTCTAGTTCCTCTTCCAATAACCAAACCTGCTTGATTTGTCCAGTGCCCCAGGTGGCCTACAATGACTTCCTGTGCTGAAGCTCTTCACAAAGGCTTGCCTCACACAGAGAAAGTTGGCCTGTCAGAATCCACCCAGCTATACCCATCCCAGGGATCTGCAGACCCATATCATTTCAGACCACACTCAACTGTGTACTTGTTGGGAATGTCACTCAAGTGGATTTCCTCTCTGTGCCTCTTTCAGACCACACAAGATGGAGCTGAAGGCAAAGTGCATGTGAAGAGCCAGCAGAGGCCCTCTCTTCTCCAATTTTCTCTCAGAACAACCACTTCTGGAGAAGTCTAGCCCCATAAAATCAGAGCCTTCTTGTGATAGCTGCTCAGGACAGGGGACAGGTCATGATGTGGCTCTCAGACCTGTTTTTCCTGAGGCTCTTGACATTCTAAATTCCAGAAGTACACAGCTGTCTCTCAAGATTGGAAAATAGGAACTGTCACTGTTCATTTCAGAAAAAGTGGAGCTTTGTAGCCGAGATGGGATCTAACAAACGTGGACTTCTGGCTTCCTCCTGTTGTAGCTACTGGAGGTTTCTTTGGGTTCATATGCAATGAAGAAAAATGTAGACTTCTGTCTCTGACATGCTCATTGGAGCCCTAAATAGCAAATTACTCTGAGCTATGCATCCACCTGAAGGTAATGTATCCTTCATCAGCATCCTCAACTTCAGTTTGAAAGGACCCAGCTCCTACTCCTACCAGACAAGGTATTTACTAAACAAACTGCTCAGAATACAGGTAGCCCTAGCCTAGGAGTCTCGGCTTCAGCACCCATCACCTTTCAGAGCAAGAGACTTGGTCCAAGCCCTGAAGTAATGTCCCAAGGTGAACAAGGCATGCTTCGGACACAGCACCAAAGATTATGGGTTCCTATTCATTCCTTGTCAGGGTTCTCCATTATAACTGAAGACTGCATTCCAGCTTGACAGTTATAAGTAAAAATTGTGTATTGAGACACATTTATCAATATTAAATCATTTAAAATACTATTTTAATATAAAATGTTTGGTTTCCCTGAAGGAACTTGGAAGACATTGAAAAACCACATTTGATTTTAATTTATGATGTTTATTCAGCCCTTTTCTAGGATTAATATATTAGGATAAAATAGGATTATAATTTGTACTCTTCAGGGTGGAGAGAGACTTTGAAGTTGAAATGATTCCCCTTGTTATTCACATTGATTTGTAAGAACTTTCAGATGAAAGTCTTCAAGTTCAACTCACAAACCAACAGCAGAACGAAGCACAGAGGGTGCAGAACATCATCTGTGTGCCCAACAGGAGGGCACCGGTTATCTTGGAACTTGCTTACTGCATTACACACTGTTTGCCTAGTCTCCCAGCATTACACCCTACCAGGTAGACTTGTATAAAATGCCAATTTACCATAACACTAATACAGAACAATTGTGCAGGAGAGAAGTTGGTCAAGATTTAAGAATTTACCATCGATAGCCAATCCTGCCCACTGAAGGTCACTGTGAACTTGTGCCCACTCTCACAGGCACACTCAGCCATACCTTACAACTGTCTCCTATCCTCAACGTGGAGCAAACCATTTGCCTCTTAACTAGAACAGCTTAATGTCTTTCCTGACAACTTAACTCCACCACTCTGGTTCTAGTGAGGTTATCAGGAAATTTGCCAGTGCAACTGCCCACCAGGACTGAAAACTGATGTTGACTGAGTCCATCATAATGGTTCACCACTGAAAAAAGTCAATGTCTGATCCCTTTGGGGTGTGGTCCTAGCTTGGACAGTTCAGGATCCTTCTGTGAGGTATAATTTATAAAAAAAATAATACTTGGAAGACTTATTTTATAGGCATATCTTGCCTTAAGATCATCTCACTTGGACACAGGTATTTGATACCAAAGCCCTCAACTTCTAAGATATAGGGAGAGGCAGAGGGAGAAAGAAAAGTAATTGTTTTAGTTACATTCTCAAATACCAACATCTGCAGTAACTAAAGGCAAAATAAATCCAGCTTTAGACTTTCTAGGTATCAGGGATATTTTATAGTAAAGGAAAACCAATAATTCCATTCTGTATTTAAGCCACTACAAATAACTTTCTGTCAATGGCCAGCAAGTGACTCACATAGAAGACAAGTCAGCATTGTGCTGGGGAACACCCTTCTGTGACATCTGGTCATGTTCAAATTCTTAAGAAAAAATATTTCTTATTTGTTCTGCCTGTGTGTGTATATGTATGTATGTATGTATATGTACATGTACAATATGTGTTCAGTGCCCACAGAAGCCAGAAGATGAAATCAGAACCCCTGGAACTGGAATTACAAACAGTTGTAAGTTGCCATGTGGGTGCTGAGACTCAAACCTGGATACTCTGGAAAAGTAACCAGTAAAGACTTAAATGCTGGACTTTACTTTTGGCTGCCTCTTAAAATATATTTGAATGAATGAATAAGTTATTGTATGAGTGAGTAAATGTATGGATGGTTTATGGTCGGCCCCCAGACAAGCTATCTTGCTGCAAGTGTGAATGAAAATTGGGATATTCCATGGCTTTACAGAGTCTATGGCCAACAGGGCTGACCCATCTCTCGAGCTCTCTCCCTCCCTTTTTAAAATTATATTTCTTTTACTTATCTTTTGTGTGATGATCAGAGGACAACCTATAGTAGTTTGATCTTTCCTTCTACCATGTCAGTTCTAGGGATCAAACTCCTGTTGAATCCTGGCATCCTTCATCCACTGAACAATCTTACCCGCTGTTCTATTCTCTCCTTGCCATGGACATACATCTCACAGGAGCACTAAATATTTAAATAATGCATGGCATATTCATTACATATAGGTCAGCTTTAAATGAAGCTCTCAGGTTTCAGTCAGCTTCCTGTTTCCTGATCAATATCTATTATACTTAGGACAGATACAAAATACTCCCAATCAATCAACCGCTATTAAACCAAGCATTGTCTAAATAACTTCTGGGCTCAAGGATGTAAACTAATGCATGGGAAATCAAAGTGCCTGTTTCCAAAGATATGGTCACAGGACTGAAACTCACATGCAGATGATAAGTGGAGAGAAACAGAAGCCAGTGGACTCTGGGAACTAGGGAGCCAGCGTCTAGAGAAGAGTGTCAGCCTGGCCCTCTTAGGTCTTTCAGATTCACTGAGCTGAATCCTTGCATTTAACAGTCTTTCTTCTGAATGTGTCTGAAAACCTGATGTGAAGCAATGGTGGTTGTCTGTAACTATGTGTTAATGAAAAAGGAGATAATATATTTTTCCTTTTTCATCTTATATGTATGTAATATGTGAGTATGTATGTATGTATGTATGTTTGTATGTGAGGGTGAGTGTGGACATGCATCTGTCAACTAGGTCATATGGATGTCAGAGTACAACTTTGGGTACCAGTATTAACCAGATCTCCTTTTTCTCAAAAAAAGGAACTGTAAAAGTTAAAAAAAATCAGTCTGCCACTTAATAGTTTTGGTTTTAATAAAAGGGACAACTGGCCGACCTCATAGTTATTTAATGTTAAAAAAGAAAACCTGTCTGTTGATGGACCTCCTTTTATATATGTTAAAGAACTCATTAAAAATAAAACATTGGTCCACCTTTAAGGTAGGCTCTGTTATCGTTCACCACTAAGCATGCCCAGTTAGCCACCTATGAACTTGTAGGGCAGTCTTCTTGCTACCTCCCTTCTCCAGTAAGTACACTAAGATTACAGCTACATCCCACTCCATCTGGATTTACAAGAACATCTCATACAGAGCCATCTCTCAACTTTTAAAAGAATGCATCAGTCAGTATTCTTCTCCCTCTGGCCCCATTGGCCATAGACTTTGCAAAGGCATGGATACCCCTATTTGCATCCACAGTTGTGGCAATAGGACATGTCTGGTGACTGACCATAAAACATCCATCCATTTACTCACTCACACAATAACTTATTCAATCATTCAAATACATTTTAAGAGGCCACAATAGGCAAAGTTCAGCATTTACTCAAGTCTCCACTTTGCCATCCTGTTGCTAATCAAGCAAGAAAAGGGAGTGTCCCTGAAACATACCCAGACTGACACAAGGTAAGTGAGACACCAGAATAAAAAGGAACTGGAAACAGACCTGGGCCTGGTCCTGGAGCCTCTGTAAGGGACAATACAAGTTACCAAAAATGATTTTGGGAAGCCTTCTGTTCCACCAGACACACCAATTGCCAATCTCTACTCTGAATTTCCACCAGCAGGGGGCTTCAGGTCACATTCTGCTAAGCATCGCTTATTACACCAGTTTCTCAGGGACAATTGCCCATGAGATGCCTCATGGGTAGCTGGTGGGGTGACTATCCACTGATTAAAACCTGTTCTGAATGCTCCAAGAGTAAAGTAAGCCTGTGAGACAACAAGGAGCTCTGCCTACATTCAGCTCCTAGGTGCTCTGTGGAGCTGGCTTCAGTAGAGTTCTCTAAAACTCAGCTTAATAGGCAATGGTGGTAGGAGGAAAGAATAATTAACTGGAAGTTTGAGAGAAAATTCTGTCTTGAAACAGCTTCACATCCTTCTGTAAAAAGGCATAGTTTTTTGCATCTTTGAATGAGGCACACTGACATGTCTGTCATTAATTTTGCATTTGCTGATAGCCCTTTCAGTTCACAGCTTCCTCTTCTGCCTTTCTCACTGCAATGAAGAAGAATGGCCAATTGATTTCACAAACCACTCATTAATTTGTATCTACCTCTCCTGTCATTCCTCATTTCTAGATAATAAATAATTCAAGTCTCTTAATCTCATTTATTTAGAGGACCCTTAAGTGTCTTGCCTTTAATTATTCTTCTCAAAACCCCTACTTTCTGCAACAGACCTTTAAAGCTGAACTAGACAGACAGGACGGCAGCTCATATGATCCTGTGACTCCTGCAACTTTACTACAATGCCCCCCTTTTTTGCATTTTATTATCTTCACATAAAGGATAGAGAATTCTAGTTAGATTTCGTAGCCATAACTATCTCTTGAGATGACAGAGATCACTTGACCTTTCCAACATGACCTCTGAATAGCATCCTGAATAGACAATACAGTTTAAACTTCCTTGGCTGCAGAATTGTTTAAGTGTAACTCACGATTACACAAAGCCTTGATTCCTTCAGAAAGCAAGGAGAGACTCTGGCTGGAACGACAGTATTCACCAATGGCTGTTCTCACATCATTGTGATACGAGGTCATCATGGGTTCTCCTCTGGCCTTCCTTAAGTTACGGCAGTAAGTGAGAAATGATGCCAAGGACCCCTGAACCTCATCTTTCTGGCCGGGCTGGTGGGATTGCCTCTCCTTTTCTTCCTTTTCAGGTAGATTAGCAATCACAGGATCCACTCAGGTAGGTTCTTTTTCTCTGCTGCTGTTCCTTCTGATCATTTTTAAAAATTATTTTTATTAGTTATTTACATGTCATATGGTTTCTCCTTTCCCAGTTTCCCCTCCAAAAAAACAAACAAACAAACAAAAACAACAAGAACGAACCCCTGTTGTCTCCCCACTCCCCCTGCTTGCCACCCCACCCTCTCCCACTTATTAGCCCTGGCATTCCCCTACACTGGGGCACAGAATCTTTTTAAACATGGTCTCCCTACACAGATTTTTGGTTGCCTCTTCTTCTTTGTCCTCTTCTTCACTTTATTCTTCATATTATTATTATATTGTATGGTGTGTGTGTGTGTGTGTGTGTGTGTGTGTGTGTGTGTGTGTGACTGCACTCATACAGAAATCAGAGAACAGTTTTGGGGCATCTGTCCTCCCTTTTCAGTATGGGTTCCAAAGATGGAACTCAGGTTGACAGGCTTATGTAGCAAGTACTTTCTCTAGCCTAGCCATCTCCTCTGTGCAAGTTTCATTCTTTTTGTTGAAATAGTTTGGAAATTCCTGTTGTAATCATGAAGTCCTCACTTGGCTGGGTGTTTTCCAACCTTTCATGACTGAGACGTTATGGAAGGAGGGAGACCAAGCTTTACTGGTTCCCTTTATTCTCTACTTCCAGTGCAGAATTCTTTTGGCTTCTCCAACTCTCCAATATTCTCAGAGGATACTCCATACCTTGAATAGTGGTCAACAGATAGTCTTTTGGAGTGAATGAAAACCTGCTTTTTGCACAGTCTATAAAGCCATTGAGACATGCAGAAGGTCCTAATAGACAGAAAATTCACAATTACCCCAGAACTCCAGCTCAGCACAGGAGGGTACACACTGGGAGTAGAGAAAAATTTCCATGGAGTCTACCTATAGCTTTTACCCTGTCCTTAGACTTGGAAAATCCAAACACTAAAGGGCCAGAAAGAAACATCTCCAGTTTTTGTCTTTAAACTATATTATTAGCATTTTTATAACTTTTTTAATCTTTTGATTTTATTCCCTATGATTCTTATTAAATTTTGTTTTTGTACTTCTTTTTTGCTGGTTTTATTTATTTATTTATTTATTTTTAACTTTTATTACATTATGATGAGAAAAGTTACATGATTTCAATTTATCTGAATTTGTTAACATTTAAAAACATATTTTAAGTAAATAGAATTAAATCACATTCTTGTTTCCCTTTTGTACCCCAACTCCTCCCAGAGACCCCCCTTCAATACCTATATTTTTTGTCATATTCCTTAAAATTTATAAAATATTATAACAATAAAAATGAGTATTATGAAAGTTGCTTGATATAAAACAACAATCAATTTAAGTCTTATGTAGATTCTTGTATACAGCAATACTGGAAATACATACATTTTTCTCAATATAAATTTTAAATAACTCCAAACATATTAACTGTATATTTCAAAATAATACATCACTACTAGTATTTTCTTAAATGAACATAAATAGAAAATGTCTTTTTGTTTGCTTGTTTGTTTTGTATTTAGTAGAGTTTAAAATCTTGACTCTTACTCTGCTATAAGCTCGAAATAAGAATAATTTTTAGACAATGGGTTTCATTGTAATAAGGCTGTACTTAAATGACCCTCACATCTCCAAAGGATTTTACCTCAATCGTAGCTAAGCTGAGAGTTGACAGTTCTGCTGTGCCAAGGAATGAATTGTAGGCACGATTTTTGGATACAGACTTCCTGCTATGGTCAAAGCTATTTGACTTGAGTGAGTGGCTTTATTCTCAGCCCACAGAGAACAGGTTACTTTCATTTAAGAAATGGTGTGTGTATTAAGATGGTCTATCCATAACGTCATTCACCAACTGTTTCAATGAACAATGGTTCTGCTTGGAGGGTGACACAGACATTAGGTGAGGGTAAGAATCTGGTTCATTGGCTGTGATAATTTGGAAAAGTATTCATCTCAGAGAAAGAGTAATATATAAAGCCCTCTTCTTCAAACTTGATACAAGAGTTACAAACGTCAAGCAAAGCATTGAGTCTCACACTTTGTTGTTCTCTTGCAAACCACCTCCCAAGTTAATTGTCTATGTTTCTTTTGGGTATATAAATACTTTTGAAATATATAAGCTGTTCTGAAAACCATAGGATACAGTAAAAACACGAAATAAACAATAATACTAATAGAAAGGCTGAGATAGGAGAAGCAAGATTTCAAGACCCTTATGTTGTACACAGCAAGACACTGTCATGAACAAACAAGCTGAAATTGTATATAGATTGTACAATATTGGACCTATTTCTCCAATTCCCAAATTAGTGAGACCATTAGATGACAATCAACACATTTCTAATTCATCATATTTTTGGATTTCAATCGACTAGGATATGTTGGTAATATTAATTTTCATATTAAGATATTAAAAAAGTAATTGACATTTCCTGTTGCTTTTGTTGTAAGAGGTGGAATTAGGTTTATGTGAATTTGTTGAAAGATTATTTTCTTGCTTCTTCTAGGGTGTAGTTTTGCTCCTTATGTTGATGTTTTCCATCTATTATCCTTTGTAGGGCTGGATTTGTAGAAAGATATTGTGTAAATTTTGTTTTGTCATGGAATATCTTGTTTTCTCCATCTATGGTAATTGAGAGTTTTGCTGGGTATAGTAGCCTGGGCTGGCATTTGTGTTCTTGTAGGGTCTGTATGACATCTGCCCAGGATCTTCTAGTTTCATAGTCTCTGGTGAGAAGTCTGGTCCAATTCTGATAGGCTTGCCTTTATATGTTACTTGACCTTTTTCCCTTACTGCTTTTAAAATTATTTCTTTTTTAAAGCTTTTTTTGCTTTTAAAATTATTTCTATGTTTAGTGCATTTGGTGTTTTATTATGTGACGGGAGGAATTTCTTTTCTTGTCTAGTCTATTTGGAGTTCTATAGGCTTCTTTTATGTTCATGGGCATCTCTTTCTTTAGGTTAGGGAAGTTTTCTTCTATAATTTTGTTGAAGATATTTACTGGCCCATTACATTGGGAGTCTTCACTCTTTTCTATACCTATTATCCTTAGATTTGGTCTTCTCATTGCATCCTGGATTTCCTGGATGGTTTGGGTTAGGAGCTTTTTGCTTTTTGCTTTTTGCATTTTCTTTGACTGTTGTGTCAATGTTTTCTATGGTGCCTCCTGCCCCTGAGATTCTCTCTTCTATCTCTTGTATTCTGTTGATGATGCTTGCATTTATGACTCCTGATTTCTTTCCTAGGTTTTTTATCTTCATGGTTATCCCTCTTTCTGATTTCTTTATTGTTTCTATTTCCATTTTTAGATTCTGGATGGTTCATCTCCTTCACCCGTTTGATTGTGTTTTCCTGTAGTTCTTTAAGGGAGTTTTGTGTTTCCTCTTTAAGGGCTTCTAACTGTTTATCTGTGTTCTCCTGTATTTCTTTGAGGGTGCTATTTATGTCCTTCTTAAAGTCCTGTATCATCATCATGAGAAGTGATTTTATATCTGAATCTTGCTTTTCTGGTGTGATGTTATGTCTAGGACTTGCTATGGTGGGAGAATTCGGTTCTGATGATGCTAAGTAATATTGGCTTGTGTTGTTTATTTTCTTACACTTGTCCCCTGTTATCTGGTTATCTCTAGTTCTACCTGCTCTTGCTAAATGTGACTGAAGCCTGTCCTTCCTGTGATCCTGGTTGTGTCAGAACTCCTCAGAGTCAAGCTGTCTCTGTGATCCTGTGATTCTGGGCTTGTTAGATCACCTGGGAGTGCAGCTTCCTCTGGGTGTTTTGGGACTGGCTGCAGACTTTGTGCCCAAGGTCTGCTCAGGGCACCAGCCCAGACAGACCAAAAGGAACCAGTGACACTGGGCTGATGGAGTTCCTGTGTGCCTGGGTCCTGCTGGTCCCAGTTACTCCTAGTGTTAGGACAGATGTTGTATCCTACACACCTCTGATCCTGGGTGTGTCAGAGTGCCTGAGAGTGGAGCTTCTTCTGGATGTTGTGGGACTGGCTGCAGACTTTGCGCCCAAGGTCTGCTCAGGACACCAACCCAGAGAGACAAGAAGGAACCCGAGCCACTGGGCTGGCAGAGTTCCTGTGTGCCTGGCCCCATTGGTTCCAGTTACTCCCGGTGTTGGGACAGATGTTGTGTCTTCCTCACCTTTCTTTTTGTACTTCTTGTAATCAATATTTATCTCTTGTTTTTCCCTTCTTACATTTTTGTTTTTTTCTTCTATTTCTTTTATTAAACCTTGCTTCCTTTTTATTTCATGTTTCTATTATCCTATTATATTTTACGTTTATTCTAACTAGTTCTCCATTTATTGATGGCTTTCATAGCATCTTCTACACTGTATTTACTGGTCCATTTCCTGTGGGCTAGTTGTATAGTAGTTGTCATTAACTGCTACATTACTGTATTTGATTTGTTTTGAGGTTCTTACTAGTGGAGCAATTTGCATTCATCCCTCTGTGTCATTATAGGGAATAACCCTCTCTGTGTCATTATAGGGAATAAACCCCCCAAATAATGTAGATCTCTAGCAACACCACTGTACAAAGGTAGAAAAAGATGTGAATTCCAGAAAACGTTCACAACCCAGGATACAATAGTGTGACAGACCACAAAAGTGTTTCATCCAAGAGTCCAAAACCATTCAATGGAGGAATTTAAAGATATTGAAATATTTAAAATCCAGAGTAAGAATCCAAAAGCCCAGTTCTTACTATAAATGATCTAATGGAAGACTCAAGTAAGCATGTTAATGAAATAAACAAGTCATTCAAGACTTGGGAGAGAACCTTAACAATGCAGAAGAAACATTCATCAAATATACATTCTAACAAATAATAAAAAAAATGGAAATCCTTGTAATGAACCAATAGATCAAGTGGAAAAACTCAACAAAACATTTCCAATGAAGTAGACCAAGTAGCAAAAAACTCAGGTATCAGAGACATAATTAAGCTATGATTGCTTTCAGACAGTAATAAAGAAAATGTAATGTGACATTTATGACTCATGGCTCAAAGGCCAACTCTATGAATCTGTGATGTAGAAAAAGGAACATAGATGTAGCATAAAAGCGTAGAAACCATTTTCAGAGAATTATAGCAAAAATTCTCCTACATATGGGAAAGACACAAGCATCTCAAGAAAGGAGGGATTGTGAACCAACAGACATGACCAGAAAATAACCTCTTTGTGGTATATTATAGCCAGAAAGCTGAAAGTAAGGAGAAAAGAAATTATAGTGAATATTTTGAGGTAAAAGTGTAAAAATTTCTTATAAAGTGAACTCCGTCAGTACAGGAGCAGATGTCTAAGCAAAAATACTAAAGGACAGGGGACCAGGGGCTGATATTTAGGGCACTGAAACAAATTTTTAGCTAAACAAAGTGACTAAATCCATCAAAAATTATCCTTTGAATCATAGAATAAATATAGAGATTTGCCACAATAAATACAAACTAAAGAATCTATGATCCTGACACTGTTCTGCAGAGGAGATGGAAAGGACACATTTTTAGATGTGAAAAAATGAAAAAAGGGCATATACAAATGAACTCAGGAAAGATTAAAACTCAAAAAAACAAGCAATAAAAACTCAAAAGAATTAAGATAGGTGTGAATCAGACATTATTGAGTAACTAACCTAGCATACCTCTAAAACAAAGAACCTTCAAAACTAAGCCAATATTAGTTACTTCTATGCTGCCATGATAAAATGCTGTGGCCAAGGCAACCTATAGAGAAAGAAGGCTTTATTTCGAGTTACAGTTCTAAAGGGATAAAAGTCCATCACCACCAGGGCAGGCAGCAGGCAGGCATGGTGGATGGAACAATAACCTGAGAGTTCACATCTTAAGACTGCAAGCAGGAAGCAAACAACGGCTGGGAATTCTGGTGTGTGTCTTTTGAAACCTCAAATCCCACCTCCAGGAACATGTTTTCTCCAGCAAGACAGCACACAGCATTATCAACTGAGTCTAAATACTCAAATGCCTGAGACTATGTGTGTGTGTGTGTGTGTGTGTGTGTGTGTGTGTGTTGTCTCATTTAAATCATCACAAAACCTCACTTGTAAACATATCTCACTTAAACCACTGCAAAAACCTCAAATGCAAATAGTCTCACCTCTCCAATTAAAAGAGGCAGACTGGTTGAATAGATTCAAAGTCAATCAATCAATCAAACAAACAAAAACCCCCAAAGTCTAACTTTTTGCTGCTACAAGAAACTCACAGTCCTGGCACAGACCAATCAAGACTGTGGAAGTGAAGAGGTGGAAGATGGAGCCAGAGAGGAAGCAACAGTAGTTACACTCACATGGTACAAAGCACACACTACACTGAAATTAGTCAGAATGATAAAGATGGTTCTTACACATTAACAGCATGAAGCACAGGTCATGGAATTACAACAATGACAGACATGTATATCAGTGACTTTGATGCACATAGTTTCATAAGACCAATTCTACTAAATGTAATGGACATGCAGGTCTAGATACAGCAGTAATGTGTGGCTACAGTCCCCAATGCTCATCAGTACATGGATAATCCATAAAGAAATATAAATCTAACAGGGACTCTTCAGAGCTCATTTATCTATTCACAGATCAGATGGTTTGAACACACCTAGAGGATGCCCTGTCCAGATGCTGAACACACACACACACACACACACACACACACACACACACACACACACATCAAGTAACACAGAGTTCTTTGTAGATGTAACAACTATCTGAGACTGAAGATTCTCTGCAGCTGCATGCTCAATGATGTCCTTAATTGCAATGTATTCATTAGCTTCAGATTTGTCACTATTACGAGAACATCATTGACTTTAATATTTCAAAATATCAAATAATTACAGATTTACTTTGGGAAAGATGAATATCAGTTTGGAATAGCTGAGCTCTGTGTTCAAACTCTCCCTTTGGCAAGAAGGGAGAACTACAGATCAAGAGAACTTACTCTGAAGTTTAATGTAAATTTAACAAGCTAGATGTATTTTATAAATGTGACTATTTATGTTTTAAGGCTACTTATAATTATTTTATTATTTAATAATAAATCTCTTGATAACAAATCCTACCCACTCTACCCACCCAACTTCATATTCTTTTCTCTCTCTCTTAAAATATGAAAATATTAATATGAAGTATTATATTTTCTCTTAATATGAAAATAAGCACAAAACTAAAAACCAAAAAGCACACACGCACACAAACACACACATACATGTACACACAAACAACACAGAGTATGCTTTTTGTTGACTAAAATGCTCAAAATACTCAGTGTAAAGTATTTCAGAGTATCAAAGAAAGTGAAGAGGCTATCAAAGCTCACCGCCAATTCAGAAGCCAAGCCCAGTGTGCTCTGACGAGTGACCAACCAAAACCAAGATGTAAAGACTCTTGGATATTTAAATTGGGGGATAATCCCCAATAATATTTGGGGATTTCTAAGATGGAATATTGTGAGTGAAGAGGCAGAAGAGAAGTAAGTGGTAAACCTAGCTTCTTATCAGATGTGCACCTTAATATTATAAAACCTTTTAATTATAAAAATCAAAGTTTTCAAAAAGATGTAAAAAGACTTATCACTAGACTGTAGGAAATATACCACTAGGCAACAAATTAACCCAAAACCCATGACAGTAAACATAAGAGTTATAGTTTGATCATCTTCAAAGGTAGTCAAAAAGAGAAGAGTCTGGGGCTAGAGAGATAACTCAGTGTTGAGAGCACTGGGTGATCTTCCAGTGGACCCAGACTATTCCCACCTCCCACATGATTTCTCACAACTGTCTGTAACTCCAGGCCCTTTAGACTCTGAGGAAACTAGCTATATGCAGACAAAACACCATGCACATAAAAATAAGGATTAAAAAATGATGTTCATTAGGGAAGGAAGGTGTGCTATAGACAAGATGTCCAGGTGGAAGGCACATAGTTATGATAGCATGATATTTCCTGCCACATATGGAGGAACTGAACATGGATTTTGAGAAGTGTCAAGAGCATAGGAGGAAGCCAATAACTGAGATAGAGTTAGTCACCATCAACTTTGGAGACAGCCTTGACAGGCAGACCTCTAAGTTCAAGGCTAGCCTGGTCTACAGACCTAGCTCTAGACATTCCAGGCTACATGATGAAATCCCAACTTGAAAAGCCAAGAAGCAAAAAGAGAAAAGAGAAACCCTTGACAGCTATAAAATGATCAAAGGCAGGTATAGCGTCAGAAGTCACCTGATGTGAGGGAGAGGGCCAGGTATAGCGTCAGAAGTCACCTGATGTGAGGGAGAGGGCCAGGTATAGCGTCAGGAGTCACCTGATGTGAGGGAGAGGGCCTCCTGTCTGCTGAACTTCTTCACATACAGCAGTTTAATGTGGATTCAGAGTCATGAAGTACACAGAATAATGAGCCACTGGGACAGTGAAAGAGGTGTAAGTTAGGACACTCCAAGTTGTAAAGGTCAAAGAAAGTAGGTAGACATGAGAAGATGGGTGGACAAGAGCTCCTGTTTACTCATGGGGAATCTGATGTCACAGGAGACATTGCAGAAGCAGGTGCATGGCCTTCAAGGGAACAGATCAGGCACACACTGGCTTTGGTCCCAGGGAGCAAATTCACTATTACAGTAGAGAAGTCTTCAAAAAGAATTTCTCACGCACACACCTGAGTAGGTTTAACAGCAGCTATTCTCACTGTGCAGACTGAAGGTTAAGTGGGAATCCAGGAAGCAACCAGGTGCCTGCTGGGAAGAGGTGCCAAGGCTGTGGTGGGAATGCCCATCTGCATGATGGAGATGAACAAGCCCAACAGCAATCAGCCTGCCCTCATTCCTGTCCCTTACTGATCACCCCACCATCCCACCAACTGATCACCCCAACAACCCACCAACTGATCATCCCACCAACTGATCATTCCCCCACCCCACCAACTGGTCACCCCACTATCTCACCAACTGATCATCTACAATCCCACCAACTGGTCACCCCACCAACTGATCACTCCAATACCCCACCAACTGATCACCCCAACATCCCCATCAACTGGTCACCCTATCACCACCACCAATTGATCACTCAGCACCCCATCACCATTTCCAAGACAAACAAGCAAGGAAATCACACTCAATATTAGCCACTTGTTCTGTAAGGGAAACAGAGTAACGGGGACAAAGAGCTGTGTGGCTTCAATTACTGACCCCAGGTATGGTTTGGGGAATGGTTTAGGGGCCAGTGACAATAACAGGCCAGGGCTCTGTGAAGCAGAGAACAGGAGCATCTCTGCCCAGAGGATCCCAGACAGTAAGGTAAGTGTTCAGCAGGGAGAAGTGTAGGGCAGGAACTTGGTAGAGGGTCACTGTGAACAAAGGGTGGGGCAGTAGGAAAGTGGCCTTGTTCTACATGGACACATTTAGCTCAGACTGGGCTGCTTTGATGAGTCAGTATCCTGTAGAACATTCACCTTTGTCCTACCGCAGATGGGGATGTCTTTAGTGCTCATGCTCAGAGAGGGACTGACCAGGAGAAAGTCGCAGGGAGTGACTGCCAGTTTGGCCCTAGATGTGAGACAGGAGTAGCACATGGAGCATGCTTCTGCTCCTTTCAGTTAAGGATAAAGCAGGAGTCTAGGTAGCTACTTATGTTTTAGTAAACCGGTGGTCTGTGTTCGCCAAATCCACTTCTTCCTACTTCTAGTCATGTGACCAAGCACAATGAACATCCTCCTGACCCTGGATCGAGGCACAGCACAGGATGTACCCATCTGAAGCACCTTTCCCACTGGAGGCTCCCTCATTACCAGCATTTCTCCTAGAGGTCATCTAAAACTTTCCTGCCAACCCTATCTCTGCAAAAAGAATTTTGTTCTAGTTTTAGACATGTAAGCTGTATTGGGTATGCAAAGTGAGATCCATTCTCACGCTGAAGAGAACTTAGGTAGAGAAAACTATGAAACTACCTCCCTGAATATCTGCTCACACTGCCTGGTAGGTTTCTTTTTCTGATGGTAAAAACATAACCACTCTGACAGTGTTTTGTTTTCTCTTAAGACTAATTATGTGTTTGTTTGCATGTCTATGTGTGGGTGCCTGCAGAAGCCAGAAGAGAATGTCAGATCCCCTGGAGGGGGAGGCATAGGCAGGTCTAAGACTCTTGAAGAAGGGGCTGGGGACCAAATATGGGTTCTTTGAAAGAGTGATAAATACTTTTAACCACCAAGTTCTTCCTAGTCCACTAACTACAGTATTGAAAATAGCAGACAACCTACCTTCAGATTGAGGAGAGGTCTTCCAGATTGCATGGCTTACCATTAAACTGAAGACTCCCCTAGGTGATTGAGGGGTCTCCTTGAGCAAGAATTACTGGCAACCCAACCCTCTGCCCAATGGCCTCCATGTGAGGTACTGAGGTAAGGCAGGCAAAACTTCCTGTTTCTGCCCAGGAATCTGTTCACTTCTCTCACCATACCTTGACTTTGAAGGTGAACACAGTTGGGAAAGAATGCAAAGGAAGTCATAGAGGAGGGTGTGTTTGTGTGTTTATGTGTGTATGTTGGGGGGGAGACGCTTCAGATGTAAAGCCCACAAAGTCATAGAGGAGGGTGTATTTGTGTGTTTGTGTGTGTGTGTGTGTGTGTGTGAGACATTTCAGATGTAATGTCCACACTAAGAACTGTGACCATATAAATAAAATCTCCTCACTGCTCGCCATATTGTAGTCATTTCAAAGCCCTAAAACCCACAATTCTGTGACAGAAGACATTCCTTGGTGGCTTCAGCCACCGGGAAACCCAGCTTCTAAAATCCACAGTGAGGCTGGAACTGGAGGGCAGTCCCACTTTATCATTAATAGCTCAGGAAATAGGTAGATGGTAAGCAAGCGCTTCCTAATTACTTTGGTGAATTCATTGGGAATGCTTTCCCCAAGCATTTGAAACATTTTCATCAATGACCATGATTAATTCATTAAATTTATAAACTATGCTCTCATCTCTTATGGTGACCAATGGTAAGACTTGCCTGAAGCATTCCATTCCTTGTACCCACAGCCTCTTTCAAGGGTCTGAGATTCTAGTCAATCATACACTTAATGGAGTTGAGAGGAGGCAGGAGAAGGTAGCCTCAGGTAATGCCTGGCCACGACCAGGTCTTCAGTACTCCAACCCACGGAGCTCCTGCCCACCCTCCAAGGCTACACCCCACTGGGAAATGCTCATCTTCTGGACTGAGCCAGAGTTCCCTGAAATGATGCAGAGGGATTGGGGAATTCCCTCTGCAAAAGCCAGACAGGAACATGACAGCACCCTACCGGTGCAGTACAACGTGAGTGACTGTCTGAAACCCAGCCAGGGTGCTGCACAATGTGTGTTACCGGGTCAGTCACATTGAGATTTAGGGGGTTAAGCCAAAGATGGCTCCACGTTTCAAACATACTGCAATCTCACAATGTTTATCAGTTAAAGAGTTAATTTCCAAATACCCAAGCTGTTCCATCTCTCTTGGCTCTAGAAATCAGGCTTCTGAACTGTGTATTTCTGTTTTAAGAATTGCGGGCGATCCCTCTCTTGTCTATTACCCAATAAAAAATAAGAGCAAGACAACTATTTTCTTTTCAAACATATTTTTTCCAGTCTCCTTTAGGACAAAATTCAAGAGCCATTTAAACCATGTCCCTCTGACAAAGGTACTTAGTTACCATTGGCATGTCCTTGTCAGCAAACTCACAATCTTACCAGAAATCTGCCCCCCAGCAGAGCAGCCCATCCCTTTAAGATCATGATAGAAATGTGCAGAAGTTTCCAAAAGTGCTATCGGAGAAGTGAGTTCTATCCAGCAAGCTGGTTTTGCTAGCAATATGTCCTCTCAACACTTGTCACTATCAGAGAAGGTTTAGGTGCAAGTAGTGTCTAGCTGGGAGCACACTGCTGCAATCCCAATATTAAGGAAAGCCATTGAAGAGCTGCTGGCTGGCTAGTCTGCACCATTTGAGCACTGGTGCAGAGCCTGGGTGCAGTGCCTGGGTACACTCTCTGCAAGGTGAACGGCACAAGGACAAAAGTTCCCAGCCAAGGACAACGTGAGAAAGACTGGGAAGGAAAGTCCGGAACGATACCGCACCAGCAAAGCTTGAGAGATCCATCATGAAATCGCTCCAGCCCCAGGCATGGAAGTTGTACAAACATCACTCAAATACCTGAATAGTGTAGAAATCCTTAAACAACTTTTGTTTATTTACTTCTTTTTTTTCTCTATTTCTGGTATCCCACGTATCTTTTTTTTTTAAATACAGCATTTTAAAGATTTTTCACACTACAACATTTAGATAAAAAGAGAATTATTTTAGAATCTGACATGAAATGGATCATGCCTGACAACTGCCCTTCACAGTCACCAATGCGTTTTAACTGTCTGGATGCCAAACACCAGAACACCTGCCTTAATTCTGACATATGTTTAAAATAACACTTCAAGAGACAAACGTTCACACACACAGGTCAGCAAGCCTACTTACAGTACTTGATAAAATGATACTGAGACATTGTCCCTTCTCAGGCTCGAATCCTGCCGTGGATCCCAGCATTCTCTTCAGCTATGACTGTTGTCTCCAGGAAATGCATAATTTAGGGTCCCCGCTCAGGTAACGGTGCACCTCGGAATGCATTACTGAACAGAGGCTCCCCTTCATGATCTTGCAGAGAGCATCAACTCATTTTCATTCAGCAGCTGGAGTTCAGAGCAGCCCCCGGGGTGGGTCTGAGCCACTGCCCACTGCCGCTGCACGTGCTATCCCGGCGCCCTTGATTGACACATTCCAGCGCCACAGTCCTGGGAAGGGTCTTCTCTAATTGGGGCTCACGTGCGTGCGGCTACAGCCTGCTACTAGCGTGGAGGTGTGCTGCAGTGCGGCTCTCCCTCCTGGTCCTGCCTGCTAATGGCTTCTCAATAGCTTTCAAAATGCAGAAGACTACACTGATGAGTGGGCAGGAGGGAGGTGCTGCACAAGGCATCCAGGATCTCGCCGGAGCTCCGGTGCACTGGCCTGCAGGACTGAATTCTAAGCTGGTGGCCAAGCTCCTTATTTTTAGTTGCCACCAGTTGCTATGCCTGAATACGAAATGGACAGCAGGAGCTGAAAATAGCCCCCTCTTAAGATGCGGATGCTTTGATCTGCCTCTAGCCAGGAAGCATTCCCACAAGGGATCCTTTTGGTTATCTATGCAGAATACAAAATTTAAATTACCCACAGAAATGTGTTGATTTGCACAGCTTTAAAATTTAGGATTTTGCTACCTCTGCAAATTGCAATGAATTAAACTGCACAACCTAAGCCAGAGAATAAAGTTTGCCTGGGTTGCAGTCAGCAGGAAACACATGGTCTCCCAGACTCTATTGCAATGCAGATAAATATCATATTTTAATAGCTAGTTAGCCAGAAAGAGTCATAAGTAAGTCACTTACAAATGAGAATGTGCAAGTGGTTACTTTTTAAATTAATGCATTTTTATCTTTAACAATATTTTTATTTATTCTTTGAGAATTTCATGCAATATATTTCGATCATATTCTTCTCCTTCCCCCAACTTGCCACGAGCACAAATTTATGCTCTTTCTTTCTTTCTTTTTTTTTTTTTTTTTTGGTTTTTCAAGACAGGGTTTCTCTGTGTAGCCCTGGCTGTCTTGGAACTCACTCTGTAGACCAGGCTGGCCTCAAACTCAGAAATATGCCTGCCTCTGCCTCCCAAGTGCTGGGATTAAAGGCGTGCACCACCACCGCCCGGCTAATGCTCTTTCTTTAAAAAAAAAAAAAAAAAAAAAAGGAAAAAAGAAATGGAGCTCAATTTGTGTTGGTTAACCACTCTTGAATATGGGGTCTTCAACCTGGAGCATGGTTGATATACTCAGTGTCACACCCTTACAGAAAACTGATTTTAACTTTCCCAGTTTAATTTGAGTTACCATATAGTATGTGGGACAATACTATAGCTGGACATCATATGACACCAAAGATAAGTCCAGTATCAGGAATGGGTTATATCTTCTTGGCTCATTGGTCAACAGTTTCCCTTAGATCAATACCATTACAGGGTGTTGTCAATGTTATGGGTTGCCTTCCACAACCTGAAGGTAAGGCCCTATGGCTGAAGATGGCACCTGCTTATGTCCTACAACATGGAGAGTTCAACCTGGTACTCATCTGGAAGCTTCACCCGACTGGGCTAGTGTATTGGAAGGCGCTGTACACTTTGTCAGAGGAAAGAGGTAATGTTCACTCTCATCCAGCTATGGACTCTGCAAGCTACAGTGAAGACCCGGCTGCAAGGTGTATTTTTGTGATAATCTTCTTTGAAAGTGTAGTCAAAATCGGTTTCCTAGTTGAAGGCATTGAGAATGTAAAAATGGACCAAATGGTATACAAGTTTACACCATTCTGTTGTGGAGCATAAACCCTAGGCTCCCTAGTAAATAAAACTTAGTGAGTCTGCCTTTATTAAGTAAGATTACAAAAGGCAAGTCTGTATAGGGAGGGTCATGGATGCACTTCAAAGCACAGGCTCACAAACACACTGCGTCACATTTCCCATCAAAGTTCAAATTCAGATTCTACCACTTTCCAGAGTTCCAATTTAGAAAGAGTTGTACCTCCTCTTTATGGATAGAAAGTGAGGCACCTAACCTCTGTATATGGTTAGAAATGAGCTGTAAAACTTTTGGCTAGATTTTTGGTGTTTGAAATGACTACTAGAATTTACAAGAAGGAAGATATTTTACTATGCATCAAATGACCTTGTCCACACTTTAGTTCACTTTCATAAGAATTAGGAAGGAGACTTCAGCTTTCTCTTAAAGAACGGATTCTTCATTATCCATCCATTCAACAATTCTAGCACCCCTAGCACCTGTAACAGGGCTAGGTGATTTTCAGGAATAAAGATATCTCTTTAAAATGTCTGAAATGCAGTATTTATTGTTAAATTTAGAGTATCTTATTTTAAAACATTCTCTGGGTTGTTTTCAATGTTCCAGGAAGACGGTAGACAACTGTGTATACCTCTTACTGACTGTAAAGTGCAAGGCCCCTTCCTCTTAAATCAGTGCATGTCTCCATTTGCACAGTGATTCTGCATTCACTGCAATTGTGTCCAGTCTCTTAAGGGAACTTTCTGCCACCCAGAGAGCCCCCCCCCTCTTTTTAACACAGTGACAGACAGACAATGGGCTGGCTGCATTCCTTCCTGTACATGAATTTCTAGTGTCTGTATTTGCATGCCTCTGAAAGCACACAATCAGCCTGTATCTTATGACAACTGAGTTCTATGGTGCATGGTTCACTCCTTAAAATGAAAGAAGACGTTACTGAAAGTGTAATTGACTAGTCCATAGTGATCTATTTTAAATAACTTAAACCCACCCCTGGTTTAAGAAATCTGACCAAAGTATGTCCCAGTCCTTAAGGTGCTCACTTGGTAAAATTCAGATTCCCAGCAATCCAGTGCATCACAGTGTATGGGAAGCAACAGGACTTGGGATGTGGGCCTGGAAATACTAGACACAGTCACTCTGAGGAAACAGAGAGGACCAGGGATGTGGGCCTGGAAATACTAGACACGGTCACTCTGAGGAAACAACAGGACTGGGGATGTGGGCCTGGAAATACTACACACAGCCACTCTGAGGAAACAACAGGACTGGGGATGTGGGCCTGGAAATACTAGACACAGCCACTCTGAGGAAACAGAGAGGACCGGGGATGTGGGCCTGGAAATATTAGACACGGTCACTCTGAGGAAACAGAGATGAGTACAAACAGTGTGAAGATGCCTCACTCTGCTTCATATGTATGAGCTGTGTGTATAAGAACTGTACTTTACATATGCTGCACATACCCATGAGCTGTTCATGAGATGTGTATGAACTACCTCAACAAACTGCACACAAACCATATATAACATGTACATAAACCAAGCATGACATGTGTTTGACATGCACATGTCTCTTTCACACACTTCTATTTCATAGGGTTGTCTTATATTTGACATTTGAACTCATTACTATGGGGATATATGTAGAGCCAAAAAGATATATATATATATATATATTTTTAAAAAAAATATAGAACACTTCACAAATTTGTGTGTCATCCTTGCACAGGGGCCATGCTAATCTTCTCTATATTGTTCCAATTTTAGTATATGTGCTGCCAAAGCGAGCACCAAAAAGATATATTTTTATTTTCCCATCACTACCAAACAAGAGCTAGTTCTTTATTCAAGTGTGAATATGGTGGGAACATAGATTGGACTCCATTAACTTTCATAAAATGGAACAAAGGATGATTTAAATTTTATTACATTTCTTGAAATTTATCTCTTCTGTGAAGCCCAGCTCTGGTAGGGATTACACAGACCACATCATAGCTCTTGGAATCACATATTTTATGGATAATATCAGATTTGATGGTAGCAGTAAGGCAGAACTGACACTGGAATGGATACATTTCCTAGAAACTCATTTACGTTATGGAATTGGTCATTAAGCACAACATTAAATACATGCATTTGGAAGGAGGAGTTGTTTTCCATTGCCAGAAAACTTTACAACTAATAAAGCAGTTATTTTATTATTTTGCAGCATTTTTATGACACCCTATTGTTATCTGTGAAGATGTCAAGAATATTTCAGAAAGCACCATTCATTTGTTATGCATCAAACAACTGCTCACTGTTCACACTATTTCTTATATAAACTCATTCTGCTTTTTTTCTTTTAAATGTAATCATTAATTGCACCAGACAATTTTCAAGTAAGCTAGATTATTCCCCAACTTAAACATCTGAAAAGCACTCAACAATATACACTTGTTCAGGAGCTGTATTTACTCTGTCCCAGGTCAGACACATCATTACAGTTCTATTTAGAATCCAAGGTACACGCCCACAAGATGGGATCCAGTCTTTCAATCTTTTGATAGATGGTTTCTAATCTAACAGTTCATGGATTTTCATATAATATCCAACGGTGGGATTAAAGACTGAAGCCCTCAATAATCATAACTTGTGTGCTTAGTCAGTGTGACGGTCCACTTCATTGTCACCTTGGCGTGGTGTAGATAAACTTAGGAGACACAACTGCAAATACCTTTTAAGGCACTTCCGGAGCATAGTTTAACTGAGAAGGGAAGACTCACTTTGAATAGGAATGCTGCCATAATGTGGAGTAAAAGGGAAAAGGAGGTAAACTGAAGACCAGCATCCCGTTCTCCTCGGCTTAATGTCGATGCATGCGACCAGTGTCTCCAGCCTCTGCATCCCGTTCTCCTCGGCTTAATGTCTATGCATGCGACCAGTGTCTCCAGCCTCTGCTGACATAGCTGAGCAGTGCTGCCGCCAGGCCCTTCCCGCCATGACGGATTATAGCCTCTCATCCCCAAGCTAAGGCATCCCTTCCTCTCTTAAGTTTCTTTTGTCTAAGGAATAGGAAAACTCACTATTCAGCAGGCTACAGCACTACCACCACCAAATGAAGACATGAACTGCACACAACTGGCCTCCCCATACTGCAAACCAAAACTCTGAGGCAGGGGCATCTTGTCTCAACTCCAGAAACAGACTGTGGCTTCACACGTTGATAATGAAATGTGAGGACCTGGAACAAATGTGTCGCACACCACCATTACCAAGATATCTGAGAAATGCATGTTTAAGCCGCCTATCACCTGCATCAAAAGCTTCTGGTTGGGTGGGGTCCTGAGCTTGCCTGCAATCATGGCTTCAGTCAAGGCTCAAGCTTGTTCCTTAATATATATATACACATATAAGCATGTTATACAGGTGCTTTGAGGAGGACATGGGGCCCAGGTACTTGGTGGGTGTTCTTGTTGCTCTCCCTGGGCGTATGATCACACACATGCCTCTTGAGTCTTTTTCCTCTAATGGAAGTGAAATGTTTTGC
Organism: Mastomys coucha; assembly: GCF_008632895.1. NCBI lineage: Eukaryota > Metazoa > Chordata > Mammalia > Rodentia > Muridae > Mastomys > Mastomys coucha. The sequence continues at coordinate 153,437,106 of NW_022196905.1, read as the reverse complement.
ATCTTCTCAAGTATCTAGGCAGAACATTTCTAAGGCATTTTTTCCACTTAAATTTCTAAACAAACTTTGAAATCACTGTAGCATGTGTGTTAGAATTAACCAAGAGAAACATTCCCACCTTCCCACTCACTAAAGTTTGAATTGACCCCACATGTGCTTATCCTATAGTAAGTTAGATTGGAGTAGCGCCAGTGTATATCAGTGCCTGTGTGTGCATGCATGTGCATGAGCGAAGAGTCTCTAGATGTACTTTACTCAATTCTGAGAAAAACAAACAAACAAAGATCCAATTGTCTGTTTACTGAAAATAATACATATTTTCCTAAAAGAAGATAAATTTTGAAGTAGTTATATATAGAAATGTCTTTATATTTCTCAACTGATAGATATTGAACTATAGAATTTACATATCTGTTTATTCATATATATACACATACATATACACCTGTGTACATACACACACACACACACACACACACTTACTGTGGGAACCTGGCTGGCCTCAGCTGTTTCTTTGTCTCCAGGTGCTGGAATCCCAGGGACACGCCATTGCACCTGGCTAGTCATGCCTTTTCTATTAGTTTAATTTAATTAACTAAGTTTACTTAACCATGCACTTTCCATACACACAAATCTACTTGTTCAATTTCTACAAATCCTTCAGATTTATATTAAGCCCATTTAACCTACATGTGCATTAGGTTAAATTCGTCTCAGGGTTCCAGGAATCCTGTATTTATTTATTTTTCCCTTGGATCAATCAACTCAGTGTTTCAATACAGTGCTTTGTTTGTTTTTTGGGTATCACATGGAATCATCTTTCCTGCTAGGTATTAATTGAAGCTAAAACCTTGAGTTTTCCTTATTCTCAAAAAAAGCTAAACTATCACTAAACACCCAGGTCACAGGGAAAGAGTCACAAGAACTGGATGGAACCAGCTTCTTCTAGGGTATGCAATTGGAGGCCTTGGGGTGTATTGCTGAAGGCAGGTGACAGGACACTTGGTCCCATGGGATTTGTAGCTGTCAAGAGCTACAAATCTTTAAGAAGATGGGTGAGAAAGAAAGTCCGCTTCATCAGGGGAACAACCATAAAGCCAGCGGACCTAGCTTATCTGACTTTAACACTGGGGAGGAAGTTTGCTCACAGGGAGGTTGAGGGCCAGTTTAACTTTTAAATGAGTTCCCCAGCTGCAGATTCCCCCATGGGCTACCCTGGATGAAGTGTGGACTCTAAGGAGGTCCCCAAAATGTAACAGTATTTTAAAGACCTAGAAAAAACATCTGAACTTGAAATCCATATTTAACTGTTTTCTTAAAGTGCAAAGCTTTTTATATTAGCCACCATGACTGGTAGGGTCTTGGTCCTTAGAACTCAGTGGTGGGATTAGTTCTTAGTGGGACTTAATGCTCCATATGTAGCATGGTTCTTTCTGTCTATGTTGTGGGGTCAGTAGGTCAATGAGCATGACAATCTTGATTGATTGTGTGGAAAACCAGCCCTGGAAGACAAGATGGTGTTTTACCTTGAGACGTGATTGGGCCAGAGAATGTCTGTCTCCCTGTCTTCCTCTCCTCTTCTCTCCTCCCACCTCAGTGCGTAGATTGGTGTGCCAGCCACCTGCAAAGGCTTGCAGTCTTCTGAGCTTCAGTTGAACCGTCCACACAGGGCAGTGTCTGGATTTCCATGTGTTGCTCTGTAAGGAGTAGCCTCCTCTACAGCAAGGCAGGAATGCTGTTTCCCAGTTCCTGATCCATGAGCTGAGCTTTGTGTCTTCTTTTAGTCTCCCTTTACTTGGTTCTACTTTCTCCTCCCTCTGCTCCCCTACCTACTTCTCCTCACCTCTTTCCCTCTCTACTTAAAGCCTAAGATGTTTTAAAAATGTTAGAGATAAACAATGGTCATGTGTTAATCCTGCCTGCACCAGGGAAGCCTGACTATGTGCCATAAAGGAAAAGCAATTCCATTGTGCTGGGCATTTTTATAAGTACATCTTAAGTACCCACTCAGTTAACCCTCATAATAGAGTGAAACAGAGACTATTATTGCTCATTAGTTTGTAATAGATGAGGAACAGAAGCTTGAAGTCTAAGCAACATATGTGAGTATTCAGGCATGGAATAGCAAGAGCAGATCACCATGAAGTTCCCATCACAGGGGCCATATTGTCCATGAAGGAGTCCTGCATCCCCCTCATTAGCTAATGCCATTTTTAAAGTAACTTTTGGATATTATATGTCTCATGTGCTGTAACTGCTGGAAACCAATTCTGTCTGCCAGGTTCATTATTGCCTTGTTTCCTCTTTTACCACCCTCCTTCCCCTACTGTGTCTGGTGAACCCCAATCCTTCCTATTATATGTAGAGAGACAAGACAAAAACATGGATACGGAAAAGACACAGGAAAGAAGATGATCATAGACAGTAGGACAACCAGGATTCAAGAGTAGAAGGAAGACGGACAACATCTGTCCCCTTCCTGCTTCTTTCTTCTGTGATTAGGTTGGTGGTGCTAGCTTTCCATTTGCTGGGCCTGGTATTATATCCTAAATTACATACATGCATACATACATGCATACACACATACATACATACATGCACACACATACATGCATGCATACATATATGTATACACATGCATACATACAGCGAATGGACAGACTAGGTGGGTTTCTGAAATGCTGATACCGTGATGTTTACTTTGCCATCTTTGAGTGGCTATCAGAGTGGACAGTGCAGCAGAGCCAGCCCACCTTGAATATTGCGACATGGAGTGTCAGGCCATCACAAATATAGAGAGAAAGGAAGTGTTGATAGATTTATAAATGGGCTCAGCATGGTGCTGACCACCTTTAGATTCAGCTCAGAAGGCAGAAGCAGAAGGATCTCCGTTTTAGGCCACCCTTGTCTACATACAGAGTTCCAGGCTAGCCAGAGCTTTCATATTGAGATCCCATCTCAAACAACAACAAAAAGACTTAGAGACAGGAAGTAAGACTAAGTAAGGAAATATCAGTAAATGTTTATGTACGGGATTTCAATGTGTGCAGATGAATGGGGTTTGACCCCTATCTAATAATTGTAAATAATAATATTTTTTCAGAATATTACTATGACTATTAACACTTATGTCTAAGCTATTTGTATTAGATTTACTTCTCCCATACCTCCATGGAGGCCACAGATACAATATCTTCAAACCCCACTCACAGGTGTTAATTAAGTGTTTCAAAGAAGAATAATTGTAAAGGCTGTGAAGAAAATCTCCCTGAATTAAAAATCTCACCTGGACCTAAGGGGAGATATTCTTAGAGCGTTACATTTATGATCTGGTTCAGCTGTGTGAAGTTCAAGATTTATGGTAGCAGAAAAAAATATATAGATTATTGGCATAAAAGAAGTCACAAGGGAAGCTCCAAGAACAAAGAAACTGTCTTGTCTTTTGATCTTAGAGGTGAGAACTGGTTGAAATATATGAGATGAAGATTTGTTGAGCTGTGTTGCCACATTCCTGCACTGTATACAATGCACGTCATTGTTTTGGTGTGTGTCGGGGAGGGGTAGGAAAGCATCTATACCAAGTGTTGTGAAGGGTCTTCTTCCTCAGGTGGTCATCATCTTATTGTTTGAGGCAAGGCCTCTCACTGAACATGGAGGTCATGAGTTGGTCTAGACTGCCGGGCCCAGAAACTCCAAAGATGCTCCTGTCTTCTCCTACCCAGCACTGGGACTACAGGTATATGCCACAGGCCTGGCTTTTATAACATGGTCAGTTGAGATGGGACTCCATAGACTTGTGATTGCATGACACTTTGAGGAATGGGAAATCTCCCCAGCCTCCAACATGAATTACTTTTAGTGTTATAAAATATGATATCCTCAAGTAGCAGCAACTGACCGAGAAAAACTCTCAAAGATGTAAGAGATAGGTGGCTTGAGGGTATCAGTTTCTCCACATTCTTTCGTTCACTTGCAGATGCACATACATGAAGACAGAGATTCCCAGGAATGATAAATAAGCTACTATAAGTCATATGGCCAGTGGAAGAGTTGAACAAATGCACATTCAACAAGCAGGCATACAGAGGTGGGAGAAAGCACTGCTGTCAGTGGGAATATCCTAGCAAGGGTACTATGCATCCACAGGGATCCTGAACATCTACATTGCAGGCAAGAAACAGCTACAACAGGAATTGTGGAGACAGGCAGGATTTGACCATGAATGGCACGATCTGTGTAGTCTAGAATTTAACTGCCTAGTCCAGCTTTCTGGGGGCATACCTACAAACTATGCAGGGGGTCCAGAGATTGTCAAAAGCCCCCCTGTCTGAAATACGAGGGCAATTCTTGTAGCGGATGAGTATCACCTATCAGTAAAATGGTGGAGATTATGAATGCTCATCTTGAGATGAGGTAGCCAGCTAGGAAGCAACATGAAAGCTCTCATTTTAGTTCAAGCTGAAGATAGTGTGGCCTTGAAACCATTACAGTGCTAAGGATGGAGCCAAATGATGGCCTTGAGTGTTCTATGATGGAGGAATAGGATATGTTGTGAGAAAAGAAAAGAGAAAGTATGTATCTTTGTTAGTTGTCCTTGATATCATCTAGAATCTTTTGAGAAGAGAAACCTCAATTGAGAAAATGCCCCCATCACTTTGGCCTGTAGGCAAGCCTGTTGGGCATTTTCTTTATTCTTGATTGATGGGGAAGGGCCCAGCTTGCTGTGAGTGGGGGTAGGCCTGGAAGGTGGCCCTGAATTGAGTAAGAATGTGGGCTGAGTGAACAATGAGGGGTAAGCCAGTGAACAGCTCTACTCTGTGGCTTCTCCAGTTCCTGACTCCAGGATCCTATTTTGAGTTTCTTCTCTGACTTCCCTCAATGATGAAGCAAACCTGAGAGTTGTAAGGTAAAACAAACCCTTTCTTCCTCAAACTGCTTTGTTCATGGTGTTTTACCACAATAGGAATCCTCACTATGATAGTCTGGTCACTGAGGTTTGAAGAGGTTCAGATGGGATGAGGTCACCCACTGGCTCAGAGTGGAAGAGGAGGAAGTTGGGAAAACAGCAAATTGTTCTTTAGGCATGTCACCATGATACCTAGACAGCATGCAGGACAGATGCAGAATAGACTAAAAAGTGAGTAACAGGGACTTAGGATAGAATAAAAAGTGAGCAACAGGGACTTAGAAAGCCTTGTCCTCGGGTCTCCAAAGGATCTCCATCTGCCACTGTGGTGATTGCACACAGGACCCTGCTGCGTCTCTCTAATGTTGAAGAAATTGCTGGATGTCTTGGAAACGTTTTCTTGATTTCCTTTTATGTTCTTTTAAGATGGTGTACCATGAGACAGAGTGTTATGCACAGAATTACAACTACAGCACAGTACAGCTCAGAGCCACCTCTCTCAATGGCTTTTGACTCAAGGAAAATGCTCCAGCATTAACAACAAGAAAACAACAGGAACTGCAATAGGAAAGCTATACTCACAGGTTAACACTTGAATACCTCTTTCCATCCCTAAGGTCTTGGAGACCTTGCTAAAATCATCATCTCACCTAAATCTAAAGGATATGTAGAAGGAAAAGAAGAATTAGCAACAGAGAATGCTTGAGTCCCTGTGGTCCATGGACCTGCACCAATGGTGCACCAGTCTCTGAGGCAGGCTTAGCACAATGAGGTCTTCCATACTTGTGATCCTGAGCATCTATGCTCTAAGTAACCAAAAACTGGATGATAAGGTTCATTCAAACTGCTGTGAGAGAAAAATGGAAGGAACAGAGTTGTTGAGCAAGGGAGTTGAGAGGGAAGAGTTGAGCCTGCACAGGGAGGATTGGGGTTGCTTCTCATACTGCCGGACAAGCATTGCAAGGGTGAGTTCCTTGAGTCTCCACTGCTCTTAAGGGTGAAGACAGCACAGCTGATGGACATTTTGACTCAACAGTTCATAGACACTACAGCTATGAATATGGCAACAGGTACTTAAGCTATGGGTGGAAAGGTATGCCAGCAAAAATCAATTACCCAGTTCCCAAGATGGAGATCACACAGGCATACCAATCAGACACAGGGCAAAGACCAAGGCAGAGAGGGAAGAAGGGGCTTTCATATTTCTCAACAAACTTCATCTATTCACAGGAGCATACATTCCTGTTGGCTACTGTGTATCATTTTAGTTATGGGAATTTGTTCTCCACCAATCTTTGCACATAGACAAGTCATTATTAACCCTTCACATTCTAGCACAAGGTTGCTTAATCAGTAAATGGCTTATCTGTATAAAGTGCACAATTAAAGTTCAAGTTTAATTAACAGTTTCACTCTACACAGCATTTTTCCTTTCTTCCTATCTTGTTCTTGACCACATGCTATTTGGACATAGTGAAAGTGATGACCAGACCTGAACACCTCCCTTCTGTCTGCTGCTTCTCTTGCTTGAGCTTTTGATGAATCCTGAAAACTTCATCAAGGGAATAAGAAATTCATAAACTATTGTAAAGCTGAGACCGCTTTGAGTTTTGAGTGAGAAGTATTGACATTAGGTCCTGGACAGACAACCTCACTGGTAAAGACAGTGAGGACAGTGCCCTGGACCTGATCCTTCCAGGACTCATCAGCAATGGCTAAGAGAGGCTAACAGCACAATACAGACAACACCTTCCAGCCTCCTCGGTGACCAAGCATGCAACATAGAGCTGCAGTTGGAATGTCTAGGACAGACTTGGTCACACTGAGCTCAGAATACACACGCTGTTCCAAGTGATTACAAACTAGTTTTGTTACTTAGACATAAAACGTAGGGAATGAACAACCTTTGTTTTCAATATTGATCACATACACTACCTTCAATTGAAGTTTTCACTCAACTTACGTGGTTCCTGAAGGACCCCCCTCCACATGGAAAACGGCTTCTAAAGCTGACTTGGATGAGATGATCAAAATATGTGCTTTGCTGGTCATACTAGGGCACCCTAATCCCCAGTGCCTGAGAGGTAGAGTCAGGCAGATCATTCTGAATTCAAGGCTAGCCTAGTCTACATAGTCAGTTGCAGGCCAGCTAGGGCTACATAGTAAAACTGATTCAAGTATTTTTTTTTTTAATTGTATGCATTGCGTCATCAAGTAACTGTCCTGGCGGAAGGTAGGCAGCCATGTACAACATCAGCTAAAGAGCAAGCACACTCACAAGCAAGAAACAAGAACACAGAGCAATTCATTACATTTCACAGCCCAGAGGATGTCTTGGAACTGAGCAAGGAAGACAAAGGAAGCATTTTTCCTTGCAAAGCAAGACAGCCAGGACTAAAGTTCATGTGCTCCCCACTGGATTGGACTGACTGGGCTGCAGACAGAGAGCGGTGGACGAGGCTGTGTACGCTCTACACTCTACCGACGTGGCATTCTCCCATCTGCTTCAGTATCTTTGGATTCCCGAGCTCTGGTTCATGAGTCTTACAATGTACGGCTGCTTGCATTTCGACTTTCCCAGACAATATTTCTGTTTCATCCACTTTGCGACTGGAATCAATGCCACTTCTCTTTAAGGTGATATGAGAGTTTCTGGGTGTGTTATATTTTCCTATTTCCTTTAATGGGTGAGCATTGGCACTGCTTCCATATTTTTGGCTTTTATCTTTGATCTGTTTTGCTATCATGAATATACCAAATGCTGCTGTGAATGCTACCACACATGCTTCTGTACCGGAATATACTCTCTATTCTGCCACCTCCATCTGCAAGAGATGACATTTTGGTCCTACGATAACTTTACATTTAATATTTTGCAGAACTGATAAACTCCTTCCAAAGTGTGTGTACCATTTTACCACAATCCCACCAGCACTGAGGTTCAAATCTCTTTTGTCCCTAACAGTACCTGCTGTTCTCTAACTTTTTTGGTCTTTAAGCTTATGGCAAACATTCAGTGTCCTCTTATTTTTCATTAGCCTTTCCTTAATTATTTAGGCTTTGAGTGTGTATGTGTGTGTGTGTGTGTGTGTGTGTGTGTGTGTGTGTGTGTGTTCACGTGCATGCTTTTCATTATTTCTCCTGTAAGTACAGGTTTGCTGGGTTCTCCAGCCTTCATAAGGGCTTTGTTATTGTTAGGTTATAAGAACACCTTATCCTGGAGAAGTGCTTGTGCTCTGGGGGTCTTGACAGTTACTCACAGGAAACATAACAGTTTGGGTTCTGGCACAGTTGGGTGGATTGGTGTTCATTTGTGTTTCTCCTATTGGTGTCAGATATTAAATCTTTGCCTAATCCCAGATCACAGAGAAGTGCTCCTCTCCACAGGAAGACTCTGATGGCTTTGGCACTTTAGCTCCATGATCTGTCTGGGGTGAGACTTCATTCCTGTGTGCACAACCTCCTGCTTTCCCAGGACTCATTGTTTCAAAGACTCGTCTTTCCCCATTGAGCAGTTTCAGAGCCTCTCGAGAACAGCTGACTGACCACAACTGAAGGGTTATTTCTGGACTGTCTCTTATTCTCCATTAATTTGTATATCTAGTCTAAAGCTGGTGCCACACTGTCTTGACTTACTGTGGTTTTGTAGCAGTTTTGGAATTGTGACATCTTCTTCCTTTGTTTTTCTTTTCTTTTTATAATTGCCTTGTCTAGTGTGGACACTTTATACTTACATATTTACCTTAAGCTCAGATCATAAATTTCTAAAAAAAATAAAAATAAAAATAAAATCCCACTGCATCCTTAAGAGAGAGCGCACTTGTTCTCTGGATCAGTTCAGGGACCACCACCTTTTATGCAATACACAGCCATTCAATCCATGAATAAAGAATGCTTTTGTTATTTAAGACTTCCTTAACGTCTTCAACAGTATTTTCTTGTTTTAAAGGTACAAAATTTGTGTTTCTTTCATCGAAAGTTTTTATAAGTAGTTGACTATATCGGATGCTATTTGTAAACACAGTGGTTCCTTAAATTGACTTGTGATTGTTCAATGCTAGTTACAGAAATGTGTATTCTGTCATTGGTCATATACCTGGTAAGGTTAGATACTCATTTTCAGTTCCTGTGTGTGTGCGTAGGTGTCTGTGTGTATATGTATGTGTGTATGTATGTGTATATGGCTGTCGCTGTGTATGTGTCTGTGTGTATGTGTTTATATATGTGTATATGCGTACGTGTGTATGTATGTGTGTGTGTGTGTCACAGAGAGAGAGAGAGAGAGAGAGAGAGAGAGAGAGAGAGAGAGAGAGATCACACTATCTGAGGATAGACCTTTTCCTTTTCTTAGTTTCTAATCTGCATCCTCTTTGTTTTTTTTTTTCCTTCTAAAGTGCTCTTGCTAGTAGCCCAGGAATCTGTGAACCGCTGTGGTGAGGGTGGTCCTGTCAGATTCTGGTCTTAGAAGCAAAGATTCACCAGGTAAAAGTGTCATTTTTTCTAAATGTCTTTTTAAAAATATAAATGGGTTAAATTTACCATGTTTTATTATTCTTTGAGGGTGACAGCATGCCTTTTGTGTCTTTTTACATTAACCCAGTCTACTGAATTAATTGATTTTTATAAGTTGAACCAATATTACAGTCTGGGTAAATCTGATGAATAAACCCTTTCAAATTTCTCTACATGTGACTTACTAGCATGTTGTTTAATACCTGCATCCTCATTGACTTCTGCCAGCCTCCTAGAGTGCCATCCTTGTGTTTGGGATGCTGTAACAAACAGGGCACTTGGAGGGCTCAGTGCCCGACCTGCCAACTGTGATGCTCCAGTTTAAAGGTTTCTTTGTTTTTAATTTTTTTCCAAAGTGACAGAAACAAAACCCAAGGCATGGAAACCAGTTGGATGTCAAGAACGGAAAACAGGGAAAAAGTCAAGATGAGTTTTGGAATGTGTCAAGCATATTGAGAAACGAGGACACATTGAGATGAAGTCTCTCTCATTTGCATACATCCAATGCTTGCTCAAGGAGAATGTCACATCCAGAAAGATTATGTAGATTTCCACAGACACACAAATGTGCCCTACTATCTTCAGGAAGAGCTAAAAACAATTATTTTAATGAATTTGATTAAACTTTCAGAACATTGATTCAGACATCTGTGTTGCTTCTTGACCTACACAGGTACTTACTGCAGATCTACCTGTCCAGGCCATAGGCATCATTTTACAACTGCAGCCATTGCCGGGTGGCTTCACAACCTTCCCAGGCTGTGTACTGTTTTTCTGTTTCACAGTCACTATGTAAGAATAACCCCCTCCCCATCCTGCCATTCTCTGCAAGCTGTGCTCTGGTGCGGCTCACAGACGAAGCTCACACAAGTACTAGCCCTTCTCAGTTCCTTCCTCACTTAACAGGTCAAGCTCAGTAAGAGAAGCAGGAGCATTTATCAGGTGCCAGCCTTCATCCTTGTTGATGTCCAGCCTGAGGAGGAGAGTGGGGTGCCACGTTAGCTCCCTAGCCCACTCTTCCTTGGGCCTCACACCCAACACTCAGAAATCCTTTCTCCGAGCATCCTCCTGTATTTTGGGGACCACCTGGGCACCCACAACTTTATCTCCTCCTAGTGTTTGCTTGAGTACCTCCTGTGAACTCCATTTTAATAAAGACCAGTGCAGTATTTGACCCATGCTCAATATTATTAATAAAATGGCCTTCAGTTAATATTTTCGAAATGCAAGTGTCTCTCCAAAGACCACAGAGCCTAGCTACACAGATCTACACACTAGTACTCTATTCTAAGAGAATGTTATGTTTGTTTGCAAGGGTCACCTTCAAGAGCATGCGCTGGAAGCAGATAACACTCCTGAACACAGCCAGCATGCTGTCCTGTGCCTTCCTTCATGTCTTGAGCATCCCTTCTGTTTTCAACATTCATTTCCTCACTGGGCATGCTCACAATGGGACTGAAAGAAGCAGTGGTCATAGCAAGGGTTAAGAAGAATTGGCTGAATGTGCAGTCAGGACGACATCATGTCAGTGTCCTATAAAGGGAGCATCCAACAGACTAATGTGTCTGTGAGAGCACACTTATGATAATGTACAAGGAAGGAAAGGAGAGATCTATTTGTGGGCATGTTATCTTCCTCAATGCAGCCCACCTGCACTTGAGTCTAAAATTTAAGAAGTTGGCAGAGTTATTTCTTCCATGTTCTTGGTCATTTTTAGCAATAAATGTGCCTCATGCCACAGTTTGGAGATGTGGTTTTAATTCCAGGGCTTCTGTTTGTAGTTGGGAAGATGGTGAGTCGCTTAGTAAGTTGTTTTCTCTAAGCATCAACAAACCCAAAAGCACTCTTCCCATTGTGTGAGAAGGAAGCTGTATGCTTGGAAAGTGTGAGGTTTTATGGAGGATGGAGTAGCAGACGGGACGTTTGGACCCACCACACGGCAAACCTGATATATCTTTTCTGCAGTTCCTAATTACTAACTGTATTCCTGGACAAGCCCCAACATTATTTATTCTGGTTTTATGTTCTTTAAATGGCCTTTGTGAAAGCAAAACCTCCTTACATGTGAGACTCTATGGACTGTAGTATTCAGATTTTACAAGGCTCTTGGTGAGGCAGATGGCAAAACGTAAAGTTGTTCTGACTTTAAATTGAACCAAATCCAACACTGGCTACATGTCAGTTTTTGATAGTTCTAAATCCATTTCTGCCTCATTTCCTTCAGAGTGGCTTCCCTTTAAAACTTTGCTAAATGATTAATTTTATTCACCGAGTGGGCGATGTCCTAAATCCTTTTATTTGCCTCCTCCCTATGATGGAACAAGGCTGGAACAATAGACAAAGCATCGCCTGCCTTAGGCTGTGGAGGCTGCGTGCGGGAAGGGCCTCCGTTTTACATTGCCATGGGCACCTGGGGGTAGAGTGCTCAATCTTGACATGACACTTCTTCCAGATAGAGACAATTTTTTCCAAAGTGATATATGTAGTACGTAATAGATATCTTTAATTTTTAAAGTTCATATTAGAATCCATCACTTAACTTATTATGGCTTTTGTGTGTATGGACAACCTCACTGACTCCTGTCCTCTCTTCCATTAAAGTGACTCAACTGAGTTTTTTATGGATGTGTCTGGAAATTAACTTCAAGGAGTCTCCCCTTTGTCTGGAGGAGAAAGAGTGCTGTCTTAAAGGCAAGGTGGCTGTGCAGACAAAAATAAAAAGTCTTACAGGTTTTCTAGCATCCTTTGATTCACCCCTATTGGTGCTGTTTGCTTGGCTCTCCTCTGTCCCAAGGTCACCGCTTCCTTGTCAGAATGGCTCTGGGCCTTTTGCTTATCAGAGCCTCTGCCAGTTCCAACAATGAAAGGAAGACCAGAGCAGAGCAAACAGAAAGCCTGGATTTACGGTGCGCCGCAAAGCAGCGTGGCTGAGATTCAGAGGCCCACAGCCTTCATGCTCAGCCCCAGGTAGCGCCTCCGCACATGTGGGAAGGGCACCTTGGAAGGCCTTGCTCTGTACGTGTGGCCATGAGCTTCCACTGGTCCTCATTGTAATTTTCAACAAAAGAAGAAAAGCTGGCAGTGGGAGGGGTGGGGATGACAGAAGTCACCCTACCCCACCAAATATACAAAACCCCAGAGAGTTTGGAGTGCAGTCCGAGCACAGAATTTGAGTGTAGTGTAATTACCAGAAGAATGTCCAAGAGAGGAAATGGCATGTGGTGGCTAAAACTGATTGTCAACCTGACATAACTTACAGTCAGTGGAAGGAAACCTCTGTGAGGCAGTTTCTAGATTGCCTTACGTGGTAAGAAGAGCCACCCTAATGTGGGTGATCCCATCCCCATGGGTTGAATAAAAGGAGAAACACCACCTGAGTGACTGCGATTCATCTCTCTGTGTCCATGACTGGATACAACCTGTCCAGATACCTCCCAATATCACACCTTTCCAACCACGGTGGACAGCACCCTAAAACCATGACCCCAATCAGCCTTTCCTTAATTTGATTTTGTCACAGCAATGAGAATAACTGGTACACAGGTGCAGCTGGTGGACTTTAATGAAGTTGGGTCGTTCGTGTGAACCAACACAGAGTTGGTCTAGTATCACACAGTTAACAAAGGTGAGAAACTCTCAAGCCCAGATGCTAGACTATGAAGTCCTTTCTGAATGGTCTTTTATTTAGTCCTCACCAAATCCCTCCGAATTAGACTCTATCCTAAGCCCATCTTATCTGCAGAGAGTCAATACCCAGAGACTGTCCCAGAGGACCAGAGAGCATGCATCACCTACAGGAACTTCCACAGAGTCACAGTGAACGAGTCACCCACATAACTTCCTACTTCTCCCTACAGGTCATGACCCTGTGTTCATTTAAAGCACACAGGGATCTAACTGTGCATGCTGCTTCTTCCTGGTCTAATCTGCTTAAGGGTGGAGTGCCATTTCCTGAAACTTTAACACCACAGCGCCCTTCTGGGCAGGCATCTAGTGGCAGGCCAACACTTTCTCATGGAGGGTGGGAGTCTCTGAGGCCTGTTTGAATCAGAAAAAGATTTGCAGCAAGTTTAGCTTAGCTTCCCTACAAATAGGAAAGAAAGCAAACAGCATACATCTAGACTGCATATGTAGCATCATGTGACATCTCACTCTTTTTACATTTTAAGTGGTTTCTGGAAAAGTGGTATTCCCATCCTACAAAAACAGCCTAATTTTGGCTTGGGCTGTGCTCACTTTAAGTCCTCTGATCCCCCCCTAGTGTTCTTGGCTGGATATTGCACTTCCTCATTTCAAATGAGGCTCTTGAAAAGTGCTTCTTCACCAGTAGGTGCCCTGATCCACTGAGCTTGTCATTCTCGACCTTCATAATGTGCAATCCTTTCACAGTTCTTCATGTTTCGGTGATCCAACCATAAAAGCATTTTCATTGCTACTCCACAAGTGTAATTTTGCCATTGCTATGAGTCATCATGTCCATATCTGTGTTTCCAGAGGGTCTTAGGTGACCTCGGTGAAAGAATCATTGGATCTCCAAAGAGTCGAGACCTACAGGCTGTGAACTCCTGCACTAAGCACACACTGCAATGAGCACCATGACAGGCTAGCCTACCTGGCTATGAACAAAACAAGTGTGGGTCTTTCCTTTGGAGACCCTGGTCTCCACTGACAGCACAGGGACCATCTGTCAGCCAGGCGTGTCAGGTTCCTCTGCTCCCCTGCAGTCTAGTCCTCTCACTGAGCCCGGGGTCCTCACTCTGGGCAGTGCTCACCCTGCTTTTTTTTGCTAAGAATCCCAGGAATGACCAGAAGGACAGAAAGAAAGCACCCAGGGTGTACTCAAAAAGAAGGAGAAAGCTCTGTCCTAGTGACCATTTCACAGCTTGTGTGGGAGAGGGGCTTAGCCGGCTGACTGAGGAATAAGGTGTCGAGGAAAACAGATGGGAGTGAGGGACTGGGATGGCAGACTGAGTCCTTTCAGTGCTCTCTGGTGAAGGAAAGGGACTCAAACTGGTTTGCAGCCCAAGAATGAAGTCTTGAAACATTGTTTACAAAGTGGACAAATGGGACCAGAGACATAGCAGTGCCATTCAGTAGCATAAAGAGAAGCTGAGAACATTGTGAAGACTCCTGTGAGGATAAGGAAGTGTGAGTGAAAATAAGGAAGAGAGGGAAAGGAGTCACTTAATTTTAGGTGGGAGGGAGCACTCCATTACAGGTGGGAGGGAGCACCCAAGACAGCCTGGGATGGATGTGTGTGATGGATGTGTTGGTGAGGGAGCACATGAGGAAGATTATTCACAGATGCACCCTGGAACCACCTCACCAGCTGTGTGGGAGTAAACAGGAGGAGGTTAGAAGTCAACTCAAGTAGGAGGTGTTAATACTCACTAACAGTCATATGAGTCCTTCGGTAAATACAGGGTTGTGTGTGAACATTGCTGCAGAAGGCTTTTCTGTCTAAATCAGGAACAAGAACACTCTAAACCAACCCCAGAATCTAAAATCAGAGTTTGCAGGAATCTGAAAAGCTGAAAGTGATAATTACCCATCACCAGAGTCACCCTGCTCTCAGCAGGGAAGAGATCCCCACTGGCTGACATTCGGGCTGGCTGTTTATAAGACTGTCCTTAGCCCTTCTGAGATTACAGGAGGGAAAGCAGGGAGGGAAAGCATTCATAGAAACATTCCTGGGGAGAGACAGATGAGAAAGGCAAGGCCAAGAGACACAGAAGAGTCAGTAGTTAAAACCCCACAGAACAGGAAGGCATTGGTGAGCAGATGCACGTGCCCTTGTATTACTGACGTTGAAGACCTTGAAACCATGGAGTTCATCCTCCACAAAGTTTCAGAAACACAGTGCAGGTGTATTATGTTTTTTCTTTCCAAACAACACCACCAATATAAATTCTGAGATCATCCATCTGCACTGTAAAGTATTAATAGCTAGGGGAGATTTTGTTGTTGTTATCAAGTAGATTGTTTTTACATAGACCAAGGTAAATTAATAGGACAATTCCTTTGAAAACAAAGTCATATTCTTGATATTCATACCTAAATTTAGCTCCCAAAAGTAATTCTTATAAAGGATTCCATATTTAGGCTATAATCCAGTCTTGAAAAAAAAAGAAGAAGAAGTAGATCCTCTCAGCCTCCAAGTGAGGGCAGTGGATCAGCAACCGTCTCTGCCACTTCCCTGCAAGTGGAGAGCCTGCCTTCAGGGAGTACTTTAACCCAGGGACTCAGGTGAGATCCGCCATTTTCTCTCCAGTGACTTTCTAAGGCAGGAAGAGCGGGGAGGCACAGGACTCACAAGTTGTGCAAGGCGACAGGGACAGGATCCTCTCAGCCTCCGAGAGACAGCAGTGGATCTACAACCCTCTCTGCCCCTTCCCTGCTATCAGAGAGCCTGCCTTCAGGGAGTGCTTTAACCCAGGGACTCAGGACTCAGGACGGGCAACTCATCCACAGCCATCTGCATCCAGGATTTACCAGAGGAGAGCTGATCTCCCAGAAGTACTGACACAGGCTTACAGACCCACGGGAGGAACAAGCTCTAGTCAGAGACAGCAAGAACATCTAACACCAGAGATCAACAGATGGCAAAAGGCAAATGCAAGAATCCTACCAACAGAAACCAAGACTACTGGGCTTCATCAGAACCTACTACTCCCACCACAGCAAATCCTGGATATCCCAAAACACCGGAAAAACAAGATTTGGATCTAAAATAATATCTCACAATGGTGCTAAAGGAATTTAAGAAGGACATGAATAACTCCCTTAAATAAATACAGGAAAACACAGGTAAGGAGGTACAAGCCCTTAAAGAAGAAACAAAAAAATTCCATAAAGAATTACAGGAGATCATGAGTAAACAAGTAGAAGCTCTTAAAGGGGAAACACAAAAATCCCTTAAGGAATTACAGGAAAACACAAACAAACAGGTGAAGGAATTGAGCAAAAAAGTCCAGGACCTAAAAATGAAAGTAGAAACAATTTAAGAAATCACAAAGAGAGACAACTCTAGAGTTAGAAATCTTAGGAAAGAAGTCAGGAAACATAGAT
>NW_022196905.1:153419258-153420200 GCF_008632895.1 Mastomys coucha | reverse complement strand
AACTACATCTCTGAAAAAGCAAAAATGTAATCTTCCAACAAAACTAAAAGAAGATAGCCACATGAATGAAATTCCAGCTCTAACAACAAAAATAACAGGAAGCAACAATTACTTTTCCTTAATATGTATTAATATCAATGGACTCAATTCCCCAATAAAAAGACATAGACTATCAGACTGGTTACATAAACAGGACCTAATTTTTTGTTGCATACAGGAAACCCACCTCAGTGACAAAGACAGACACTACCTCAGAATAAAAGGCTAGAAAACAATTTTCAAAGCCAATGGTACAAAGAAGAAAGCTGGAGTAGCCATTCAAATATTGAATACAATTGACTTTCACCCCAAAGTGATCAAAAAAGATAAGGAGGGACACTTCATATTCATCAAAGGTATAATCAACAAAAAAAGGCCTATACTCAGCAAAACTGGAAAACCTGGATGAAATAGACAATTTTCTAGACAGATAGATCTACCAAGATGAATTCTCAATTCTGAACCTCTATGCCCCAAATCAAAGGGCCTCTACATTCATAAAAGAAACTTTACTAAAGCTCAAAGCACACATTGCACTGCACACAATAATAGTGGGAGATTTCAACACCCCACTCTCTGCAATGGACAGATCATGGAAACAGAAACTAAACAAGGACACAGTGAGACTAACAGAAGTTATGAAATAGATGGATTTAACAGATATCTATAGAACTTTTTATCCTATATCAAAAGGATATACCTTCTTCTCAGCACCTCATGGTACCTTCTCCAAAATTGACCATATATTTGGTCACAAATCAGGCCTCAACAGATACAAGAAGATTGAAATACTCCCTTGCATCCTATCAGATCACCATGGACTAACATGTTGTTATCCTCAATAACAACATAAACAATAGAATGCCCACATACATGTGGAAGCTTAACAACACTCTACTCAAT
>NW_022196905.1:153409413-153418433 GCF_008632895.1 Mastomys coucha | reverse complement strand
AGCCAACATCAAACTAAATGGAGAGAAACTTGAAGCAATCTCACTAAAATCAGGAACTAGACAAGGCTTCCCACTCTCCCTACCTATTCAATATTGTACTTGAAGTCCTAGCCAGAGCAATTAGAAAACAAATGGAGATCAATGGGATTTGAATTGGAAAGGAAGAAGTCAAATTATCACTATGTGCAGATGATATGATAGTATACTTAAGTGACCCCAAAAATTCCACCAGAGAACTCCTAAACCTGATAAACAACTTCATCAAGGTAGCTGGATACAAAATTAACTCAAGTAAATAAGAGGCCTCCTCTACACAAAGAATAAACAGGTGGAGAAAGAAATTAGGGAAACAACACCCTTCACAATAGTTACAAATAATATAAAATACCTTGGTGTAACTCTAACTAAGCAAGTAAAAGATATGTTTGACAAGAACTTCAAGTCTCTGAAGAAGGAAATTGAAGAAGATCTCAGAAGATGGAAAGATCTCTCATGTTCATGGATTGGCAGGATTAATATAGTAAAAATGGTCATCTTACCGAAGGCAATCTACAGAGTCAATGCAATCCCCATCAAAATTCCAACTCAATTCTTCACAGACTTAGAAAGATCAATTTTCAAATTCATCTGGAACAACAAAAAAACCAGGATAGCCAAAACTATTCTCAACAATAAATGAACCTCTGGTGGAATCACAATCCTGGACCTTAAGCTGTACTACAGAGCAACTGTGATTAAAACTGCATAGTATTGGCACAGTGACAGGCAGGTAGATCAGTGGAACCAAATTGAAGACCCAGAAATCAATCCACACACCTATAGTCACTTGATCTTTGACAAAGGAGCTAAAACCACACAGTGGAAAAAAGTCAGCATTTTCAACAGATGGTGCTGTCTCAACTGGTGGTTAGCATGTAGAAAAATGCAAATTTTTCTATTCCTATTTCCTTGTACAACGCTCAAGTCCAAGTGGATCAGGGACCTCCACATCAAACCAGGTACATTGAAACTAATAGAAAAGAAAGTGGGGAAGAACCTTGAGCAAATAGGCACAGGGGAAATTTTCCTAAAGAGAACACCAATAGCTTATGCTCTAAGATCAAGAATTGACAAATGGGACCTCATAAAGTTGCGAAGCTTCTGTAAGGCAAAGGACACTGTCAATAGGACAAAATGGCAACCAACAAATTGGGAAAATATCTTTACCAACCCTATATCTGATAGAGGGTTAATATCCAATGTCTCCAAAGAACTCAAGAAGTTAGACTCCAGAGAACCAAACAACCCTATTAAAAAATGGTGTACAGAGCTAAACAAAGAATTGTCAACTGAGGAATACTGAATGGCTGAGAAGGACCTAAAGAAATGTTCAATATCCTTAGTCATCAGGGAAATGCAAATCAAAACAACTCTGAGATTCCACCTCACACCAGTCAGAATGGCTAAGATAAAAAACTCAGTTGACAGCAGATGCTGGAGAGTTTGTGGAGAAAGAGGAACACTACTTCATTGCTCGTGGGATTGCAAGCTGGTACAACCACTCTGGAAATTAGTATGGTGGTTCCTCTGGAAATTGGACATAGTTCTACCAGAGGACCCAGCTATACCACTCCTGGGCATATACCCAAAAGATGCTCCAACATGTAATAAGGACACATGCTCCACTATGTTCATAGCAGCCTTTTTTATAATAGCCAGAAACTGGAAACAACCCAGATGTCCCTCAACAGAGGAATGGATACAGAAATTTTGGTACATCTACACAATGTAGTACTACTCAGCTGTTAAAAAACAATGAATTTATGAAATTCTTAGGAAAATGGATGGATCTGGAGAATATCATCCTGAGTGAGATAACACAATCACAAAAGAACACACATGATATACACTCTCTGATAAGTGGTTATTAGCCCAGAAGTTCGGCATACAGAAAGAACAACCTGCAAACTACAAGAAACTCAAGAAGGAAGACCAAAATGTGGACAATTAATTCCTTCTTAAAAGGGGGAACAAAATACCCACGGAAGGAGTTGCAGAGACTAACTATGGAGCAGATACTGAGGGAAGGACAATCCAGTCTGTCATAGCTGTCTCCTGAGAGGCTTTGACAGTACCTGACTAATACAGATGTAGAGGCTCACAGCCATCCATTGAACTGAGTACAGGGTCCCCAATGAAGGAGTTAGAGAAAGGACCAATGGAGCTGAAGGGTTTACAGCCCCCTAGGACGAACAACAATATGAACTAACTAGTTCCCTCAGAGCTCCCAGGGACTCAACAACCAACCAAGGACTATACATGGTGGGTCTTATTGGTCTGGCAGCATGTGTATAGTAGAGGATAGCAAAGTCGATCATCAATGGGAGGAGAGGCCCTTGGTCCTGTCAAGGTTCTGTGCCCCAGTATAGAGGAATGCCAGAGCCAATACGTGGGAGAGGGTGGGGTGGCAAGCATATGGAGGGGGGAGGCAACAGGAGGTTGTTCTTGTGTTTGTTTGTTTGTTTGTTTGTTTGTTTCTTGGAGGGGAAACTGGGAAAGGAAAAATCATATGACATGTAAATAAAGAAAATATCTAATAAAAATGCAAATGTCTGTGATAAACTAATAAAATACTTGGAAACTTTGCTCGAAATCAAAACTCATTACTATAACCAGACATGGATGTTTTGACTGTAACTAAGTCTACAGATAACTCTTGAAAAGGAGAAATGTTTGCATTTCCAAAATGCTGTCACCCTCTAGAGGGCATAGAGTGTCAACCAATTTGATACCCATCCATGTGGGCATGAAACAAATCAGTTATACAATTGGTAAGCAGCCAATCCATGCAACCTGGATGTCAACCAATCCACCCATTCACCTGGATGTCAACCAATCCACCCATTCACCTGAATGTCAACCAATCCACCCATTCACCTGGATGTCAACCAATCCACCCATTCACCTGGATGTCATTGAGTCCACCCATTCACCTGGATGTCAACCAACCCACCCATTCACCTGGATGTCAACCAATCCACCCATTCACCTGGATGTCAACCAATCCACCCATTCACCTGGATGCAGCCAATCCACCCATTCACCTGGATGTCAACCAATCCACCCATTCACCTGGATGTCATTGAGTCCACCCATTCACCTGAATGTCAACCAATCAATCCCTTTACGTGGATGTCATTCAAACAAACCATCTACCTGGTTGTAAACTAACCTCTTCCTCTATTTAGATGTCAACCAATCCATCACTTCTACCATTGTTTGGAACTTTTTTTGCCATAGTTTGTCTTCTAGATATCTCATATGTTTCCCAAAAAGGAGCTGTAAAGTCAGTTTTTGGTGTTGGGACATTTGTTCATCAAAACATTGTATCATCCTTACAAGGAGATATATAGAATAGATACTAAGGAATGTACTGAGTATTTGTTGTACTGAACTGCAATCAATTCTGATTAACAAAAGAATAGTAGTTTTCTATCATCCTTGGCTTAACAACTAGAAGGTCTTTCAAGCACATATGGCAACAGGCATTTAGGAGCTTCTTTTGCTAAAAATCTTTGACTCTCTGCTTTGGCCTTCAGGTAATCAAAAGTAGGATAGAAGCCAGACATCTCTGTCCTTATTTGTGACTGTCTGTCTCCTCTATTTTACTTGAAGGCACAGAGATCAGACATTGACCTAAATCTTTGCTTTTTGTGGATTCCAAAAAAGGTAAAACTTCACAAGACTGAACACTCTCCCCAGTGTCAGGAAGAAGCAAGAAGCAAGTCCCTGGAGCAGAAGCAAGTATTTACTGAGGACCACTTTGACCCTCAAGTAACCATGACTTCTGAGGACCAACTTACAGAAAGGAAGCTGAGGCAATATCCAAGGAGAACACCGAGACCAGCTGCTGAGTGAGACAGCCCTTGTACATCTTCCCTATCAGTTCAAAGCTGAAGCTCATGCAAGGATCTTCAAGACGGACTTCAGGCTTGGCCAGGTGGCCGAGCCTGAAGAGGTAGCTGGAGCTCAGACACTTACCCTAATAAGGCAGAACTGTACACTGACTGCCTTTGTCCCTTTTCTGTGTCATGATGACAGTTATCAAACTGAAAAGTATAGATAAACATGGCTCACTATAGGCCACCCAGAGGAACTCAGAAAAATAAATTAACAAAGCCACCTGAAGATGGCTAATCCCACCATTTACAAGTAAAGAATATGCAACTTCCATTTATATTGCAGCACAATGACCAAGCCAAACATGAAAGCTAGCCTCTGATAATTCAAATATACGATAGTGAGACGATTCAACAGAAAAAAAACTTGTCAAACAAAGAAAGCAGTTTTCACCTCAAAGAGAGTAAAAGGTGGTTTGTTCTGGAGCCAAATATGAGTGAGTGTGCCTGAGAAAAGACTCAGGTTCTCCCATAAATGCCATTCTCCACTTTGGAGATAGTTACAGGAGATTTTTAGTTACATAACCAGAAAGATATTAACCAAAGCATTTACAGAATAAGTGATGGGGACCATCGGAAAGCAAAGCACAACAACACTGAGGACAAGCCTCCTACAGACCTCAGACGTTACCCAACAGCACTCTCGACTTTCGGACTGGTAACAGTGAGAGATGTGCTAAGAGCTTATTTTAAGGTCTCACTAGTTCCAGGGATGCTAGGCCAGATATGGGTATGTGCAGTCAGTTGTTGGCTTTCAAAGGGAATAAACACAATCCGAGAACCAAAGAACCAAATGACCTATTTCTGAACTCACTTCTGAGCCCTGTCTCTTTGGTGAGGATTAAGTTTCATGATGAATATGGAGGAAAACATACAACCCACAGCAGACAAAAGCATTCAAGGTGATAAGTTCAATTCCTCCTTTTTCTACTTGAGAGGCCTAAGAAAGTATGGCTCTTGTTCCTCTTAGTAAACTGCTCAGAATCGCCCTCCTACCAAGAAGCAGACAAACAGCAGTGCAAGCAGAAAGCCTCCTATGCCTTCTGACTGTGGGGCAGAATGCCAAGAACTACACACTATGAGCTTAGGATACAATTATGGGAAACAGGAGGGTATGGTCAAATCTGTAGGCCCAAGTACTGTACCCAAATTCCTTTAAGCACAAGCTCTATATTCAATGCAGAAGCATTTAGGACCATCTAGAAACTCAATGCCATATAGCAAACAAATAGGACTAATTGCTAATAGGAAATTTGACCACATGAATTTAAAGTTTCCTTCAAAGGGAAGGAAAAATTCCCTTTTCCTGTTTCCTATGCAGGCAATATGTTTACACAAGACAAAAGGTGTCCGGAACCACTGAAGGGAAAATCCATGTGTATTGTGAGAGAGCCTGGTGTAAGCTCAGGCTGTTTACTCTTGGGGCAGTCAGTATTTACCACAAATAATAGGATGTTGTCTAGCCTGAGTTTTAGGCAGGTTCCCTTCTTTTTACCATCTCATAACACACTCCCAAATCCATCAAATACTGGTTGAAAACCTTTGAATTTAATTGCATTTCTCTACAGGCCATGTCTCTCCAAAGGAACACCCTGGGCTGACTAGAAGCACACAGACATAGTAATCTCTGACCGGCCTCCCGGGAAACCTGTCCTTCTGCATGGCTATTATATGGGTCAAATCACCTGCATGCTGTGTTCAAAGTCAGACGAGAACCCCATCAAGTACAAAGGACCTGGTATCACATTGTTCTTTTTGTTTTTCCCACAAAGCCAGAAAAAAAAAATCCTATAGGTGAACAATGTAATAAAAAATATACCATTTAATAAGACCTACTGGAAGATAAAAATCTGAGATAGTTGGTTTATTTATGCAAATACATAAGTAGATATATGATAAGCATTCGATACAACATTGATTTCAGTAGCAGGAAGCTGCTGTGGGCTACATTTCCTGAGCTTCCACCAACAACTTTAGATTGAAAAGAAAGTTCATCGGTACAATGTTGCTAAGGTTCAGCCATTGGTACAAAATTGCTAAGGTTCAAAGCACTTTCACTTCAAAGCCCTTGAATGCGTAAGGGAGTCAAAGTGTCCCATCTGGACGTGGAGTCCCGTGTACAGTTTTCTCACCATTCACATCCATGGTTTTGTCAGTTCAGCTAGGAAACTATTTTTAAACATTGTACATTTTATAGTAGCACATTTTTTATCTAAAGAAGACCTACAGAATTTAAACAAAGGCAAAATCTCCTGAGTGTAGAAGAATCTACAGAAGCAGTGTGAGTAGTTGTGTTAACAAAGGGGAGGTACTGGCTGCTCTCAAGGTACTGGCACTGGTCCAAGCTCCTTGTGTGCATATTGGATGCTGTAGCTCTGTGAAATAGGCATTTGGCACTGTTATCTACATCTCTTACAAGGCAGCAATAACTCATAGAAGCTTAGCAAACCAAGCAATGTCAAACACCGATCAATCTGAGAGCTGCCATGCAAACTCAGTCTGTTTGACAAAGCACAGAGTCAGGTGTTTTCTGATTATTAGTTCGAATGTCCCACAATCTCTGGGTAGCACAGGCAAAACTGCATGGGAATCAAAAGACCTAAAACTTGTAACCTTGTGGGGGCCATGGGTTAGGGTAAAGGGCAGTCAACAATGACCCTGACTTGATTGGTTCAACAATTTTGTTTGTTTTAATAAGTCTGGGTACTGTCACGTGCAAAGGCATTCAGTAGAAAGCTAACAGCTGCCACAGGAAAAAGAGAGCCTTCCTAAACTTTGACTAAGTCTGCTCTGTTACGATTGCCCCCTATGAATGCATCTTGTCTCTTTTCTTTCCTTACTTAAACAAGTATGTAAAGAACCTAGGCAAGGACCTTGTTTTGTCTCCAAATACAAGAGTAAGAGAGCACAGCTTTACAAGACAAGCAGAAAAGTTCACTGGCTGCTAGAAGGAGTGGTTTAGCAGAAAGAAAAGCAAACATTTTGGAGCCTAGAGAATTCACAGCAACCTCCAGAAAGCACTCAGTTTTTTTGTTTGTTTTTATTTTTGTTTTTGTTTTTTAATGCCATTGAGTAGGATTTAAGCTAATTCCATTCCCTCTCAGATTCTAGGCACGTTTATTAAACATCAACCCTGTACCTGCTGCTACTGTCTGTATGGTCCGAGCCCACCTTAAACATTACAAGACCATGGCCTGAGACTGGTACTTGAATGAGGGTAACCATTTTTCCACACAACTATGGACTAGAAATACCTAAACAGAGGGCAAAGGAATACCTCGATATTTCAGTTGTTCAGACACAGGCTTCCTGTGCTGGTCTGAAAGCAGAACACCATACAATAAGCAGTTTCAGTTTGTGTTCCAATGAGCTGATGTTATAGAGTAAGGTGGGTGTGCCCCATCAAGCTTCATAAGAAACCCACATGCATCATTAGCACCCCTAACTTTCCTGGAAGTACAAAGTCTAGCCACAAATGAAAGTCACCCTCAAAACCAATAAGAAGGCAACAAAACCCCCTCAGAACACCAGGAGAATGAGGGTCTTAAAGTACATCTTCCTCCTGTGCAGAGAAAACTCAATTTTGGTTTGCTTTATCAATTTGAAGTAGAGTTTTTAAGATAATGGAAACCTGAAATTTTTTTCAGATCGGAAACCGCAAATAAGAATTTGCCCAGTCTCATGTTAGTGATTAAAGGGAGGAGTATCAGTATAAAAGATATATTTATTCCTTATCAGCATGCAGTAAAACAACAGGAATGGAAAAATTCTGGCTTCAGAGGATCCTTAATGTTTTCTAAAAGCTCTGAGAATTAGGACATTATCACAATATAGCATTGGTTTTTGCCTACATAGCCACTCCAATGTTTGTTCTATAGAGAGTCACACCTTAAAACCTTACTGTTAATAATCACTTTGCTGGCACGGCTATCTGTGACCCTCTTTTGATCCCACAGTGCCTAGCACATGGCTACTGCTAAATGTCTGCAGAATAAAAGACAGTCAATTTTATCAGCAGAAAGGGCATCACCAACTTGTTGCCTCAGTGTTTGTGAGGGGTCAATTGTAATTCCCAGAGCTTTTAGAGAATATTCAGATTACTGGGGGAATCTCTCAACCAAACAAGGTACTTCAGAGCTGGAGCAGCTGGACCCTGGACAAGGCAACGGTGTGGACTGGAGCCTGGACAAGGCCACGGTGGGGACTAGACCATGGACAAGGCCACGGTGTGGACTGGTCCTGCTGGGAGCCCACGGTGGGGACTGGTCCTGCCGGGAGCCCACGGTGGGGACTGGTCCTGCCGGGAGCCCACGGTGGGGACTGGACCCTGGGCAAGGCCACAGTGGGGACTGGAGCCTGGACAAGGCCACAGTGGGGACTGGTCCTGCCAGGAGCCCATAGTGGGGACTGGTCCTGCCGGGAGCCCACGGTGGGGACTGGTCCTGCCGGGAGCCCACGGTGGGGACTGGTCCTGCCGGGAGCCCACGGTGTGGACTGGTCCTGCCGGGAGCCCACGGTGTGGACTGGTCCTGCCGGGAGCCCACGGTGGGGACTGGTCCAGCCGGGAGCCCACAGTGGGGACTGGTCCTGATGGGAGCCCACAGTGGGGACTGGTCCTGCCAGGAGCCACGGTGTGGACTGGTCCTGCGGGAGCCCACAGTGGGGACTGGTCCTGCCGGGAGCCCACGGTGTGGACTGGTCCTGCCGGGAGCCCACGGTGTGGACTGGTCCTGCGGGAGCCCACGGTGTGGACTGGTCCTGCCGGGAGCCCACAGTGGGGACTGGTCCTGCCGGGAGCCCACAGTGTGGACTGGTCCTGCCAGGAGCCCACAGTGGGGACTGGTCCTGCTGGGAGCCCACGGTGTGGACTGGTCCTGCGGG
Source organism: Mastomys coucha (assembly GCF_008632895.1). NCBI lineage: Eukaryota > Metazoa > Chordata > Mammalia > Rodentia > Muridae > Mastomys > Mastomys coucha. The sequence goes on along the minus strand of NW_022196905.1, from coordinate 153,409,614 downwards.
AGCCCACAGTGGGGACTGGTCCTGCTGGGAGCCCACGGTGTGGACTGGTCCTGCGGGAGCCCACAGTGGGGCTGAGGAACTGTTATGACCTTCCCTGATGTTCTACGGCCAAAGCACTCAGGAGTCTTCCAGAATAGAAATTCTTAGGGAAATGGATGGATCTGGAGAATATCATCCTGAGTGAGGTAACCCAATCACAAA
>NW_022196905.1:153399978-153408423 GCF_008632895.1 Mastomys coucha | reverse complement strand
AAAAAAAAAAAAAAAAAGAAATTCCATAGGCTGGTTTTTCATTCTAAAACCATTCCCCAGATATTAAACAGCAAGCAAACAAAATGAAGTACTATATGACACTACCCATCTTTCTCAGAACCCTGAGGAACTCCCATTTGCACAGATCAAAACCACTTCCTGTCAACCACTCTATGGGATTCAAAACGGCCACAAAGAGTGTGTGGTGGACAGAGGCTGGAACCCAGAGGGATGTGAGAGCAAAAACATGATCTTAGCAGAGATCCCAGCATGTTTCATGCCTGGAAGACATACTTTCTGTGGTGGACTAAACAAATAAGTGTTTCACTTCTACTCTTGGAGTTACCAAGGCAACTGATGGAGAAAAGTAAAAGCCATGTGTGTCCTCAACAGAACAGATGACAGAGGTGGTAGAAGGCTTGGAGGAGGACCAACACCTTTACACTCACCGAAGTATCAAAGACAATATCAGAGGCGGCACTGCAAGATTGGAGTCTCACTTCAGGATTTAGAAACAAATCCCAGGAAGTCCTAGACACAGAGATGCCTCTGTGTGTTTCTTGGGCTCAGACCAGTCCACAGAGAAGGGAGCAGGCCTCTACAGTGAGCCCACACTGGTGCTTGGATCAAGCTAACCTGGAGTCTGGATCACTCTGATGACAACACCTCTTAAACAGATGACCATTTTCTAAGTTATAAGCTTGTTGTAAGCCCAAAAAGGGATGTGTTCACAGTTGGGGTCATTTCTTAGGGTCAAAGGTGAGAACACTGGGAGCTCTAGACCTCACAGAAGACATTATCTGTGGAGAGAATGGGACACATGAAGACACGTGACACATGAAAGAACACATGCAGCCTGATGTTACACCATCTCTATTCTACAGGCTTTTAATATGATGTGCCGTGTGCTCTTGGGCTTTAAAAGTGGTGTTTTTCACTACAGGCGTCAATGCCAGATCACAGCAAAGAATTTGCCAAAGCATGTACAGCTGAGAAAAATCTCCATTGCCTGTCAGAACTTTATATTTCCACACTAAGGAAGATTTTCAGAACTTGGAATGTATCTTGGTTTTAATCAGAGATAAGAATGTAAAGAGGAGGGTTGTACTACAATCCAACAATCCAACAATCCAACAAAGAAAAAGCCAAGTACAAGTGAAAGAAAGGGGAGGAGATGAAAACCCACGTGCAGGGGTAGAAGTTTTAACCCTGTCTTCTCAGGAGGAAGACTGGACCAGCACTGCCCCGCTCACCCCAGTGCAGACAGAGGCTCCTACCTGGAGGAAAGCAAAACCCAATGTTCCTCTATTGTCCAGAGGCTCCGGTCCTGGCACACAACCCTTCTGCTACCCCTCTCCCACCCAGCTGAGAGGCTGGTTCTTGCATGCCAATGTCTGACTTAAGAGAAAGTCATTCCAAAAGCAGCAGAGCTCTGGCCAAGTCAATGGCAGCCCATGCTCTGTCCCACAGCAGTTGGCCACTGTTCCTTTGTGACTTTGTGGAGCTCTTTAATTAACACAAAGAGATGCCGCTCCTCCTGTGCGAGGTTAGAAGAAAGAGCCTAGGTCTGTGAGTGACTGACTCAAGCATGGCTTTTTATGTCTAGAAATAGTCTGAGTAGCCAGAATAACGAACACCAAAATTACAGTATTAAAGGTTTGCTGGTAAAGGATAGCAAGGAACAAAGCAGGGATGGACTGGTGTGCAGGGACAGACTGATGCTCAAGGACAGACTGATGTGCAAGGGCAAACTCATGAGCAGGAACAGACTGATCACAGGAACAGACTGATTGATATTCAAGGACAGACTTGTGTGTAAGGACAGACTCATGTACAGGGACAGTCTTGTGTGCAGGGACAGACACATGTACAGGGACATACTGGTTTTCAGAAGAGAAACGGAACTGGGATGTGCATTGGCGTTGCTTGCCAGGGGGTTCAGTCTGCCTAGGGATTTATGTCAAAACCGCTGTAGAAGATGAAGAAGATGATCCCACAGAGGGGAAGGCCAAGAGCCGGAAAGCCCCCTGGTACTCCAGGCTGAATTAGCCTTCTGATAGGGTAGGCTTCCCCTTCCAAACTCCCAGCAGCATTTTAGCCACATAGGAACTCGATCTTACATAATATGCAAAAGTGTTTTCCAAGAAACATTTTCAAATCAACAGAAAGCTCTAAGCTAGAAACTGTCAGACAAATGTCTGTCTAATCATGTAGGGCGAGGGGATATGAGTCCCTTCAGTTCCCTTAAATGAGCCAAACAAGCCTGATGCTCACTCCTGTGGAAGCCAGAGCAAAGCTAACCATCCCAATATGAGCTGTCCACTTCCGATCCATAACTGAATGACTTCTGCAACATATCACTGAAATAAATAAAAATCTGTGCATAAAAAAACAGCCAACAACTTTTATAGTAGAGACAGTAAAGACAGTTGGGATTTTGACATTTGTATTCTAGAACACATCTGACAGCCAAAATAGCCATGTAAATGTAGATTGAATTTGTAGAAGAGAGTTCAAAGACACCTTCCAGTTAGAGCAGAATATAACTGAGCAAAAAGAAGCAGAAATATCTTCCTCTGACTCAATTTCTTCAGTTCATATCAGCATGACAAATTTCAAATTCTTTCTACTCCAGATAGATGCTCAAGGCAAGCCTGATGCCTCCTAAGCAGCCATACCATGACACATATGCCATGGTACTGAGCCTACCCCTTCCTCTAGAACACTCCACAGGGACTAGACCAGGCTTGTGTCAATGATTGCATCAAGGGAGCACAGAAGTGTCAGGGTCCAGAGCTTCAAGGCAGCCTGAAAGCACAGAAGTCAACTGTCTACCAGGGGAATTCCAGTGTTTGATCATCTAGAGCCAAATCACTGACTCATAGATGCCGAAGTATTTGTTAAGAGATGGCAGAATGCTAACGTCCTGACTAGATAGATGGCGGTGGCAGAGGTGAGCTGGGAAGACCTTACATAAACCAGCTGGGATGTGAGAGGAGGTTTAGTGGTCATAGGTGAGCAAAAACCACCACCTGAGTGGGTGACAATGCGTTCCTAATTTACCTAGGCCCAAGGACCCTAGAAGGTGAACATTTCTGAGCTGTCTCTGCTCCGGGGAGGACAGTATTCACTGCAGGCTAGCTCAGGCACCCGAATAAGAGAACATCACGGAATGTGGGCCTATTTTAAAGAATTCTTGAGTAGGTCAAAGAAGCAGGCTTGCTGGGGATTGAGGGTTGGCAGGACATGAAGTGAATTCTCCTCTTGGGTACCTTGACTAAGCTTATGTTTAAGGAAGGCAAGGGTGAGGCTAAGGCTGTGTTTAGCTAATCACATGACAGTAGTTAGCATGTTGGCTTGTATAACTGGCTTGTCTATGTCATTCATCAGTTGTATATTGTATCCACCTCTGACATCACAGATTGGTCTCCTCCACTCTCCCAGAATGGTCTTGAGTATGGCAGTTGCCAGCAATTATTTATGTTCAGCAGAAGAATCTGCAAGCTAGCTATGTCTGCCAGGGAGCTTCTAGGTGCCTGTGATCATCAGCTCTTTGTGAGAATGTAGCACAGGCATTGTCAGGGGCACAAAGTCCCATGAGCTGAACAACAGAGCAAAAGGTTTCCATCTAACTTTGTGTGATCAGGTGAAAGAGATGGTGTGGTGACCCCTGCCTTGAAGATGGTGATTAGTGGACTCATAGAGAAGGGCCTTCCTGGTTAAGGGTGTACACACCTGGTTTTACAGCAACTTCCCAGAGTCATAAGTCAAAATTCACCACTATGTAATATTGTCATTGCTCTTCACCTTTAAGATGCACAAGGAAACTGTTTTTCCCAGCACCTCAGACTGTAATGACCAGGTGGTTCCATTTTTCAGTGAGTGGAATCCCAGCTGTGATCAGATACAGGACATCTCTGGGTCAGGGTCAGCAGCATAGCAGACCTGAGCTTACAGCTCTGCCTGGTGGGTTGTACCGGGACCCCTCCCACCTTGTTCTGTCAAGCTGACCAGCCCTGGCCTGCCTTCTCTTATGATTTGACACAAACACAGTCATACTAACATATAAACACATGTTTCAAGCAGTCCTTGGAGTGTGTCTGTCTATTTGAACCCTTTTGTGTGCACATCCTACTCCACAGCTGCTAACAACTTCCTTCCCAGTAGTGAGGATTGATAAACGCTCCTTCCTTGTTGTACCTGTCCATGTTTTGTCTGTGCTTTCTGCTTTGCATTTCCACAGTTTTAAGAGAGTAGTTCTGAAGTAGAACTTTAAGAGTTCCTTGGAAATTCAGTTGTGTTTGGTGGTGTTTTGCTGGGGCAATAGGTAAAGGAATGCTTTGTTAAAGTGGAAACAGGTAAAAGACTAAAGCAGACTTGCGAAGGAATGTTGTGCTGAAGCAGACACAGAAGAGAGGACGTTCTGCTAAAGCAAGCACATGAAAGGACACATGATGAAGGATTCTCTGCTAATTTCACACATGTATTGCTCAGCCTTATATTATGTAGTTGAACTGCATTTGTTGAGACTCCTGTACAAAAAAAAAAAAACTTCTGGTAGTTTGCTGTAATTTCTTGCCACTTCCACAGAATCAGGCCGATTGGCAGAGTGATGTCAGCGGAGGCAATAAATGTGCTGAGGCAAGACACATAGAGGACATGCGATGTCTGGGGAGTGGGGGTGTAAACAGAATTCAAGAGACAGTGACAGGGGCTGAGCTAGGCCTGGTTATAAAGCTAACTGTACAATGCTTGACTTGTTGGCTTCATATCTTTGGTGACCTTCAATTCGCTGAGAGAGAGGCACAACTGAGAACTTCTCCTGGCATTCCTCCTGGTTCCTCCTGCTGGCTCATGATAGGGATGAGGCCTGGCTGTCTCTGCTAGGTCATTCCACCACTGCTGATTTGTGTTTGCCATCCCAGATCTGCCAACATGGACTGCTGATGTATCAGGAAAGTGTTTGCGAGCAGATAGAGCTGCCGCTACTGACCTATGAACTGAACCACCGATTTCCAGACAACATAGATGGGATTTGCTCCAAAGAACCTTTCTAAACAGGGCCATTCCCCTGTATCCTTCCTTTTCCACTATTTCTGGTGGGTGGTGGGCCACAAGGGAGGCTAAAGCATTTAAGAACCATCATTAAAAATAGGTTTAAGAAATTTAAAGTTACATATTTCCTGCCCAGAGACCATTGAGATCACTGTGTGAGTGTCCAGTCTCTACTCGCTAGTAGTTAAAATGTCACACTCTGTCATGTTCAAGAGAGTACAAGACATGGTCAGCAAATTAGCTTGGCTTAAGCATGGCCCTATGAGTGCAGTATTTTATTTTGAGGTTATTATAATTATGATTGTTTTCTGGAAAACAAACTATTTTGTAAATTATAAAAATTAACAATCACAGGAGAGATTCATCCACCAGAACAGGAGCTCAGTATACTTTCTCTGTTGTCAAGAGCTGTGGAGAAGGTTCTTGCACTGGCACCAAAGCTTCAAAAGTAGAGGGAGTCTGAGTGGCAAACCATACAGTGACAGGTGTGCACACGGGCACACATGCACACACACACACGTATGAACACATGTACACACTCACAAACACAAACAGGCACATTTACAGACATGTCTACACAACATATTCCCTTGAGAGTAGCTCAACATCCTTTTTGTTTTAGACAAATCCATCTATGCATAGAGTACAGATACTGGCAGATCTGGCTCTTTCCCTCAGACTAGAAAAGCCACTCCGAGCACGCTTGCAGAAGGAGGCATGTCAAGTGACAAGCTCTCTTTCCTGCCTTCTCTCAGCCACGTTACACTCAGAGGCAAGACCTTTTCCAATTTTTTTTTAGAAAAAGAATCAAGGGCCAAATAAAAGCCCATTTAACTTCTTTTTATTTGAAACTTCAAAGTAGGTCATTTACACAGTGAAAGGGGCAAGGAAGCAAAAAGAACAAGAGTTGACAAAAAACGAAGGCTCAACAAAAGTCAACCTAAATTCGAATCCTTCTCCTTTCTCTAGAGCACATTGCCCATTATTGTCAAAAAAAAAAAAAGTAAGTCATAACATTGGATTTTGTTGATTCCTTCCAATCATTATGAAAGGCCATTGACTGGAAACCAAAATTGAAAAAGAAAAAGAACCCAGTGCCCAAAGGGTGACAGGGATGTAACACTCACAGGCCTGAGAACTAGACAGATCTGGTCTGAAAAGCTAAGGACTCAATAGCATTTGCTGAAGTCAGCACTCTGCTCTGTTTTCAAAGTGAGGCTGGATGCTGGTCTTTTGTGTTTAGGATGCAGTTCAGTTCTTAACAATCAACCCTACTTTCTGACAGACAGAGTCATCTTAAACTCAGTTTATAGACAGCAGAACCCTCACCCACACCTATCGGTGCCTGGCTGTTCCCTGTAGACACAGCTTCCCAACATGCAACTCACTCACAGACCCAGCTATGATGGTGCCACAGGAGGTTTCACCCTGCCCCCTCAATGGTCTTGACCAACTGCAGAGAGAGACTCAGGGTGACTGAGCCAGGATGTGCAAAAGCACAAGAACTAAAAGGTTCCGCTGCCCGTGGTCCATAGAGACTGACTTACATCCATGTTTAGTGCGAGCTGAACTCCTTTATCTTCAGCAACTCCACTGATGCTCACTGTATATCACTGGTCCTTGGGCCATCATAACCCAGCGGCATAAACCAGAAGCTTATTCCAGAAGGTAGTTCTCTCACGGTACCAGATATTCTGCCCCAGCCTAAGGCTTGGGAGGAATTTGTCCTCACCTCCCTCTTCTGGAAAGGATAGCAATCCTTGGCATTCCTAGGTTTAATGAGTATCCCTGTCTCTTTCTCCATCTTCCTGTAGATTCCCTTGCTGCCTCTTCTGTCTGAATGCCTTCACATGGTTTTCTTCTGTGTGTATATCTGGGGCCTCATTTTCTTCTTCATCTGAGGTCACTGGTGGTTGGATGTGATTTGGGCTCCCCCAATTCACTATGATCTTTGACTGAACCCACAAAGACCTTATTTCCAAATATGCAAACTTACACAAGTAACATCGACTAGGGGCTCAACATATTTTGAGGAGAGGATAGAAAATCAATCCAAATGTGCATGTCCAAGCCATGGTTCATGAAGGCCATCATCTCCGTAGTGGTAGCTCACTAGACTCAGGAGGGGAACATAAAAATGCCACCATTGCTAAGTTACACAGCCTATTAAACGTAATTCTAGGGGTATAACTCTTTATGTGCTGTTCCTTAATAATTCTTAAGTCATTCTGCTGTACAGCAGCATCCATAAAATACTACTAAAGACATGAATGTCAGGGTTTCCATCAAAGTGACTAATATTTTTAAATGGTATGTTCGTTTTCTTAGTAGGCAACAGAAAGTGTACTGGCCATACAATTTATGCTGAAATACTTTTTTTCCTTAGAAAACAGAGGGTTTAAAAATGAACTTAAAGAACTCAAAAGAATCTCCTTGACATGATTATAAATATTTGATACTTTAAAATTAATATCTTATGTAGTGTCAAATATTTAGGTTTGGTGTATGTGTGTGTGTGTGTGTGTGTGTGTGTGTGTGTGTGCATGTGTGTGTATATGTATGTGTGTGCATGTGTGTGTGGTAAAGGCAGAAAGCACATATCAAATCACTGGAGCTGGAGAAGCTGATGTGAAAAAAATCCATGACATCAGGGTACCTGTTTGGAAGCTTGGCTGTGTGTTTCTCCCTTTTGCTTTGAAGTGACTAGAATATTGAACTGCCTTTGATCTACCAGATTAACCCAAATCTTCCAGAGTAATGGTTCCAGAAAATACTTGAGAATGGCTTCTGATATTTTCAATTATATAAATATCATGATTTGAGAGAAACATACCTGGCCTGGGTGACACACAGAGACAGAAAGATGACAGACATAAAAACAAAAGCTAGGAAGGCATTCAATACACATCTACCCGACTGTACAAAAATCCCATGAAGTTGGTATCAAAAGAAATATTGAGCATCAATTTCTTTGAATTTTCTTTGTGATTTCTTAGTGATTTTTTTACTGATTATTGTCATGATTTCTTAGTGATTATTGGCTAATCAAAATTTACTATTTCACACTATTTGCTACAGAATGATATAAAGTATGATACAAAAGACATACCAGTTTAGCATAATCCAAAAGAAAGACAACACTTATGAAGTGAATTTATGAAGACACCATGGGCTTGCAAATAGAAAGCCACGACATAAAATATGAGAAGCAAAATCCTAATGTGCAATTACATTGAAACATTTGTCAGATCAACAATAACAAACCAGAGCCAGTTCAGGAGGAGGAAGTGTGGCTACATCAGGAGGTGTGGCTACATCATGAGGAGGTGTGGCTACAGCAGGAAGAGGTGTGGCTACATCAGGCCGTGTGTGTGTGTGTGTGTGTGTGTG
>NW_022196905.1:153394482-153399944 GCF_008632895.1 Mastomys coucha | reverse complement strand
TTTTGAGACAGGGTTTCTCTGTATAGCCTGTCTTAGACCCCACTCTGTAGGCCAGACTGGCCTTAAACTCAGACATCCGCCTGCCTCTGCCTCCCAAGTGCTGTGATTAAAGGTGTGTACCACCACCACCTGGCAGCCACATCTTTTTCATAATTCATATTTTCATCACTCGATAACTATTCCCAGAGAGGCTCTTCACCCTGATGTTACATCTATGACCACTGGAACTGCATGTATTGGTCACTCTTGGTGACAAACATCTAACAACAACTTAAGGAAAGAAAGGTTGTCCCACAGTTGTGGTTACATGGTAGGGAATGTTGCAATGGCAGGGCTGTGAGGCAAGCTGGGCACAGTGCATCCATCTTCAACAGATAGAAAGAGACAGATGATGATGCTTAGCACACACAACTGCTGCTGAGATAACTCAATCTAGAAACTCCCTCATACATGGACCCAGAGGTTTGCTTCCTGGGAGATTTTATATCCTGCCAAGTTGACTGTTAGTATTGACCATCACACACAGCATGCAACTTTGGTAGAGATTCATGAGTAAGGACCATCTACCATTGAAGCACAGACTTTTAGGAATGCTCTGTGCTAAATAAATGCTGGATTCATGCTCATCCCTGTAGTTTGGTATGTGCACACCACAGCCTTGGTTACAACCCAAAACAACTTTTTTCCCCACTTTTTCTTATGGGAATCGATTGTTTCCACCAATGAAGAAGGCATTTCAGAAGGGAAAAAACATTGTAGAGTGAAGCCTCTGTTTAACACAGTAAGAATTAACTCATCTACCAGGTTCAGAGTGTAGGGCACAAAGTAGAAGGTAAGAGGCTGAATGCAGGGGATGGGAGAGTGTGAGGAAGTGGAAGGCTGGGCTTATCAACACCAGGATTAGGTATGAAGTTAGGTCTGAACAAGTTGTTGTTGCTATAGTAGATGGATCTTAAGTTATATTGTGTAAAAGAAAATGAACCACACATTGGTCACAACTCTCAGGATGTCATTCTCTAAAAATAAATCATCTCATTTTCTTTTTTTAAGGAAGAGAATTTGATAAATTTATGTTTTCCCTACCATTTATCATATCTACTGTCTCCTCCTTTATAATTATTTATACAACTGGGCTAGAATAATCAGATGCATTATAAAATCAACAGGAAACATTTATTGCTTTGAGCATGTTTGTGTCTGCACCTTGACTTTCTCATATTTTTATAGTAAATATAGATGGATAATTTCCTCCAAAACCCAGCATTGAAAGTTTATGCAAAATTTTGTAAATTCATCTGAATAGTAAGACTTCAACAAATACTTGTTTGTGAATTGCAATAAGCTCTTACATTTTACAAAGTCTAAAATGATGTCCAACCATTTCAAGAATTTGTGTGTCTTCTTTCTTAGGCTCCTCTGTGCTATGAAAGTCCTGTTGGGATGCTTGACCTCTGTGCACCCAAATCACTACTGAGGAACTTCACTATAATGTGTGACTCAGGTCACTCTCTCCATCTCTTACCTTGACCCCAGATATGCTGATGATGGAAACATAATCATGTGAAACACTACTCTCTTTTGGATTACTACACTTCTGTAGCATTTTATTGCAAAAATTCAATACAGCATGTGTTAATATAGATTTATGGGTCTACATTAAAAACTCAAACCATGATACCTATGTCATGCTTAAAGTTTCACATTTCACAGCCACATTCCCCATCCTCTGGGCTCCTACAATTTTTCTTGCTCTTCCTATGAGATGTTTCCTGAACACTGAATGGATTTAGTGGGTCATTTACAAAGAGACTAAAGGAGAACATGAAGCTGAAAGGTGGGCAATTTTTGTCTGAGAACATATACAGGGAACTAGAAAGTAGATATGAGCACACTATAATTATTGCATACATGTGTTAAGCTCACAAGAATAAATTTCAAAAATAGGTTAAACACTTAGTTTCTATAAAAGAATACATTCTCTGGTTGACTTATTCAGCCTCATAACAGGGACAAGAAACCATGCTGAGGTTTAGGGGGACAAAGTACAATTACAAGCCTTCACCATATGTCCAAAGTCAGAGCTGTACTGGTCACAGCACTGGCTGAGTGAATTCGGTATAACACATTGATGCTAGGTGTCCATAATTTGAAAGGCAGGAAGAAAACCCCAGTGATTCGTAGGTTTACAGCTGCAGCAATTGTGGCCTCTCTAGTCTGAGAGAAGTCAGGCAGCGAACTGGAGTGGAGGTGTATGCTTTGTTATGTCCTGGGGTAAGAATAGTGAAAGCTGGTTCTTTCAAGTTCAGAAAAACTCCAAACAGGAATAATTCATTAGAGCCTACTGCTACTGGAGAGAACTGCCGAGCCAACATTGCTATTTGAAGTAAATCATATGGTGAAAAAAAACATTATATACATTCTGGGCCATGCCATGTGGAAGCCTCAACGGACAGCTATACATAAAGAATCTACACATGGGAATGTGGGTGAGCAGGTCACTCCCCTTAGTTCTAAGCACAGCAAAGGTATAAGGCTATATCATAAACCCCTGCTGAATAGTCACAAATGATAAATAGGAAACTTTGATAGCTTGATGACTCTTTTCAACACCTGTTTATAGCTTTTCAATATTTAAAGGACAAAATGCATATGAGCAAGATGCAAATACACTATAATTATTCCAATCCCCAGAGTCTGTAATTATGAGCATGTCCTAGTACAAGGGGGACTATACAGCTTCCCTGGTGTTCAGATATGTCTAGTTGATGCAGTGGTGCCCAGGATCTAAAGCACAGAGTAAGAAATGATAGTGCATCCTTCAGCAGCACTCTTACAGGGGTCATGGAAATGCTAATGAAAGGTTGGGAGCCCCAAGGAAGGATTAACAGTCTTGACAAGGGGACAGTTCACAGACATCCAGAGCTAGGCACACAGAACCACACTGCAGTGTAGGCCACAGGTCTCATACATAGCAAGCTTCATCTAAGCCATTGGATCTCTTGGCAATTTGTTTAATAATTTCAAGCAGGTTGGGAATTGGACATCTCACTGTGTAGACCTATCAAAGGCTTCTTATTATATGCTTTTTACATTTCAAATGGAAGTTTAGATGACATTTTAAGTGTTTTAATTATTGACTTAAAGTTAGAAGTCTGCAGAGTTTTCCTAACTCCTTTAAGTCATTTAACGAAAATGCACCAACTCTTGGGAGCCATGCAAGAAGAACAGCAAATCGTCTGTAGAACTCATGAAATGTGGCCCAGTGGTTAGGGTCACAATGGGGTGCCTCAGGGAGGTAGAGCCCTGAGGACTAGATGTCCTAAGGACATCACACTGTGGTAGGGTTTCACTCTGCTTGTTGCCCTCCTGGTCACCACATTCCTCATAGTCTATGGATCCTATGGAAGCTCCAAGAGTGCTTCCAACCCCTCACTGGGCAGTGTCATTAGCACATACAATATTAGTGATTGATCTTTGTCAAGTACTGCATCTGGAGCAAGTTAATGATTCATCCACCACCCTTAGAAAGGTCGTAGAGTTGTAGATTGTTAGCAATGACCAACACCCTGAGAAAGATTTTGGAGGTATAGATGGTTAGTTAAGTCAGGTTAAGATAGTTTTTGCTAATGGCTTTGCTGTAAAAAATCTTAGGGAACAATTTAGAGTTCAGAAAGGCACTCATTTGATTATTGAGCAAGGGATTTATAGAGGCCCAGGAACAAGAAAAATGGCAGCCCAGCAGGACTAACTGACGAGCCTTCTTACTAAAGCTGGGTTGGGGATCAGGTGATGATTAATTTCTTGTGCCCATTTTTGCCCTCAGATTCCTGATATGATTTAATAAAAAAAAAAACTGTTAATGAGCAAATGTGCATCTTGAGGATTTAAAGTAGAAATGACTGGCTGTTTTTATATAAAAGCTTAGATTTGTGATTCTTTTAAGATTTTATAAGGCTAATTTTACGATAAATGATAAAATAATTGATTCTTTCTTTGTAACCACAAATGTTGTCTGCTAGTAAGAGAAACTGGCTGAGAAAACTACCTCACTTGCTTGCACTTTGTTAATCTCGAACAAATTGCTTAGTTGCAAATGTATGTGTGTTCTTGGGAGTAATCTGGGTTTTCTTTTTTAATACCTGTATTAGTCAGGGTTCTCTAGAGTCACAAAACTTATGGTAGTCTCTATATAGTAAAGGAATTTACTGATGACTTACAGGCTGTAGTCCAACTCCCAACAATCAACTCCCAACAATGGTTGGCAGCAGCTGTGAATGGAAGTCCAGGGATCCAGCAGTTACTCAGTCCCACAAGGCAAGCAGATGGAGCAGAGAGGGCCTTCCTCCTTCCAATGTCCTTATATAGGTCTCCAGCAAAAGGTGTGGCCCAGATTAAAGATGTGTGCCACCACACCTTTAATCCCAGATGACCTTGCTTGAACTCATAGATCTTCCAGTCTTAATCTTCTAGGGTTCATAGCCACTATGCCACCATACCTTTAATCCCAGATGATCTTGAACTCATAGATCTTTCTATCTTAATCCTCTGGGATTCATAGCCACTATACCTCAAGCCCTCCATGCCAAGTTTCAGGTCGGAAACTTCTATCTCTCAGCCTCCAGATTAGGTCCAGGTGAGCCTTCTAATTCTGGATTGTAGTTCATTTCAGATATAGTCAAGTTGACAGCCAGGAATAGCCACTACAATACCTGTACTAGATAAAATGCTTATTCAGGTGAGGATATTGGGAAACATGTTTTACTACGTATACTCATTGTAATCAATCACTTAATAAAAAAAATAGAACGTAACCACATTATGATTTTCGTACTGCTTGAAAGATTTTGCTGGGATATATAATCTGTGGGAGAAAAAATAAAGTTGTAGTTTATAGAAGCTTGCTTAAATCTACAGATTCAGGGCAATCCCCATCAAAATTCCAACTCAGTTCTTCACAGACTTAGAAAGAGCAATTTTCAAATTCATCTGGAATAACAAAAAACCTAGGATAGCTTAAACTATTCTCAATGATAAAGGAACCTCTGGTGGAATAACCATCCCGGACCTTAAGCTGTACTACAGAGCAATTGTGATTCAAAACTGCAAGGCATTTGTACAGTGACAGGTAGGTGGATCAATGGAGTAGAATTGAAGACCCAGAAATGAACCCACACACCTATAGTCACTTGATCTTTGACAAAGGAGCTAAAACCATACAGTGGAAAAATGACAGCATTTTCAACAAACAGTGGTGATTCAACTGGAAGTTAGCATATAGAAGAATGCAAATAGATCCATTCCTATTTCCTTGTACAAAGCTCAAGTCCAAGTGGATCAGGGACCTCCACACAAAACAGATACATTGAAACTAGTAGAAAAGAAAGTGGAGAAAAGCCTCGAGCAAATAGGCACAGGGGAAAATTTCCTGAAGAGAACACCAATAGCTTATGCTCTAAGATCAA
>NW_022196905.1:153392825-153393452 GCF_008632895.1 Mastomys coucha | reverse complement strand
CAAAGTACAATCCACAAACCACAAGAAACTCAAGAAGAAGGAAGACCAAAATGTGGATACTTCATTCCGTCTTAAAAGGGGGAATGAAATACTCATGGAAGGAGTTGCAGAGACTAACTATGGAGCAGAGACTGAAGGAAGGACAATCCAGAGACTGTTCCACCTGGGAATCCTTCCCATATTCAATCATCAAATCCAGACACTATTGAGGATCCCAACAAGTGCTGCATGACAGGAGCCTGAGATAGCTCTCTCCTGAGAGTCTTTGACAATACCTGACTCATACATAAGTAGAGGCTCACAGCCATCCATTGGACTGAGCACAGGGCCCCCAATGAAGGAACTATAGAAAGGACCCAAGGAGCTGAAGGGTTTGCAGTCTCTTAGGTCGAACAACAATATGAACTAACTAGTACCCTCAGAGCTCCCAGGAACTAAAACTCCAGCCAAAGAGTATACATGATGGGACTAATGGCTCCAGTAGCATATGTATAGTAGAAGACGGCCAAGTCGGTCATCAATGGGGGGAGAGGCCCTTGGCCCTGTGCAGGTTCTATGCCCCAGTGCAGGGGAATGCCAGGACCAGTAAGCAGGAGAGGGTAGGGTGGCAAGCAGTGGGGGGGGGGG
>NW_022196905.1:153352507-153392806 GCF_008632895.1 Mastomys coucha | reverse complement strand
GGGGAACATGGGTTTGTTTTGGTTTTTGGTTTTTGGTTTTTGGTTTTAATTTATTTTTTTCTTTTTTTCAGAGGGGAAACTGGGAAAGGAGATATTGTATGACATGTAAATAAAGAAAATATCCAATAAATTTTTTTTTAAAAAATAGAAGCTTGCTTAATCCATCAATTGCATGAAGCTTTGCTCCATCCACCCAATGTGTGAATGTGCTGTATGCATGTATGCACGTATGTATGTATGCACGTATGTATGTATGTATGTATGTATGTATGTATGTATGTATGTATGTATATGTGTGAAGTTGTTGGAGCTTGCTCATTGGAGCCTTGCTTCATCCACCAAGTGTTTGTGCATGTGTGTATGATTCTTCCCCCTTTATTGCTTGACACAGAGAACCTATTGCTGCCCCCACACCCCGTGGAGTATTTCACCAGCTCCTGTGTATCAAGTTAAGTACCTCCAGAGAAAAGTTTGCTGGTTGAACAATTGCTGATTCTAAACACTGCCTCAGTTTACTCTGGATGTCAAAGCTGGTCAAAGTGCTTACAGCTACCCTAAGCACTGACTCTGTGCCAGATAAATAAGCAAGCTAGGTATTTATCTCAATGCTCAGTTTGTCATTAGTAACTGTTTCTTAATTTACATAATATCAAAGTAAAGCAGCTTTCTTCTGTAGAATTTAATTGTGTTGGAAAACAGTTTTTCATCTAAAATTCAGTAACAAAACCCCCACATCTCTGTAGTGATACAATGGTATGGAAAACAACCATGTGGAAAATATATTTCTTGTATTGAGCTCTTTAATCTCCTCCTATGGAATCAAAACACAGATTATTAAAATATATGTGGTAGGCATAGAAGTGATACATCTTAGCTTTTTTAGGACATGAAAAAACATGGTATTTCTATTAATTAATTGATGGATCAAGTCTATAGAATACTCAAGAGAAGGTTTCTTGTGCACCTTTCTTAAAGTAAAACCAGATGCAACCAAAGTAGTCCCAGGACACACATACACATATGCACGCACACACATATGCAAAAGAAAAACAAAAAACACCACCAACAACAACAAAAAAGTAGTGCCTGGTCTCTGCCATCCTTTGGCATTGTATGGTAAAGAGGTACAATACTGAGAATCTAACAAAATAACAGAAAGAGAATTTGAAAACAAGGCATGTTCAAGAACTTGACATATAGGACAGAGTTAGAGCTAGCCAAGTTTGTCAAGTTACTTGTTTATTGCTGCAACAAAACACCATGACCAAAGCAACTTATAAAGGAAAGCATTAACTCAGGGCTCACAGTTCCATGGGGTGAGTCATGGTGGGGAACATAGCAGCAGGCAGCCATGGCACTGGAATAGCAGCTGAGAGTTTGTATCCTGATCCACAAGCACAGAGGAGAGCTAACAGGATGGCATTGACAAAGCCAACTTCCAGTGACATACCTCCTCCAACAAGGCCACATCCCCTAATCCTTCCCAAACAGTTCCACCTACCGGGGATCGTGCATTTCAAGCCTATGCAGGCCATCCTCATTCAAATCACTACAGACACAGAAGGGAGCCCCAGTGGAGAGAAGCAGGGTAGAGAATATATAATAACTAGACAAGAACTTGTCTCTAGGCAAGAGCCTTGAGACACGGAGCTTCCACTTTGCCCTTAGCCCCATCCTCACAACACCATGGGAGTTCTACTTTGATCCATACCTGTAGACCAAACATAAGGATTGCAACTAAGCAGAGGAGACCATCCACCACAAGCACCCAACTGTTAATGAGCTGTTGCTTACCTGAAACATGACTCTGTCTCTCATAGAATGGAGGGTTACCTCTATGTATATGGTTTCCTCATAGTACACAGACATCTATATGCTAGCAGGGTATCTCATCATAGAACTGAAATGCAGTTAAAGCCTCGAGAAAAAGACATTTCAGGAAGAATCACGTGACTGTATTTCAGAAAGACTGACTCAAGTGAAAGGCATAGGAAGGCTCATCAATAATTCAATATAAAGCTGATACACCTGTAAAATATCAGAAATATAAGCTGCAGCCATTTTGACAATAAAACCATAACACTTCATTTATATTACAATTTGATTCTTGTAGTACTATAATTAAAATCTCATATGACAGAATAATTTAAGATTAAATATGATTGGCTAGAAAGGTGAGTTTTCAGACATAGCTTCCCATATTTTATATCTCATAAGTGACAGCAAACTGCTTACATCTGTATTATTTTTGACTCCATGGTGGTTTGTCCCTATAGACATCTGAGTTCACAACATAGCAGTGCAGAGTTACTGATGGTCTATTTCATCCTGACATTTGCAGCATTTCAGCTTCCTAGACCCTAGTACATTCCAGAGAGGCTGAGAGCTCCTGCGGCTGTCCACTTAACAGAGATGCAGCATGCTGCATTTAAACGAGCACACTGGCTGGTATGGTAATTCATCTTCAGCGATCTTCAGAGAGTGAGCTTCATTCAGACCCAGGGGTCATGACATGACATGCCCTGCCTATCACTAGAGACATACCATGCCCTGTATCCTGGTCACACACTTGGGTATTTTCTGTATTTTCTTTGGTATTCTGGAGTTTGGCATCTACATTTATCAAGAGTCAAGACGTTGTCAACTAGGAGATGAAAAAAAATTTGAGGAGTTCTTTGGCAAAAATTCATAATAGGTTCTCCCCCAAGGAAGACAGGTGTGATTTTGTGGGCTTGCTGGGGAGCCACGTGGAAACCTTGGTCCATCCCCGACAGTTAAGGGATATGGTAAGCTCAGGCTTGACCCTCTCTTGAAGTCTGTAATGACTTTAAAGATTGAAGAGCTGTGCTCCAAGGTCAGAGATGCTTCTGATAGACTATATTTTTTTGAAAACATAGTTGTAGTCTGAGAACCAGCTCAGGGGTCAAGACCGAGACAGCTTTGGGAACTGGAAAAATTAACCTCCATCAGCTGCTTAAGAGTTGACAATGTCATGCAGATAGGATGTGAGCTACCTGTTGCTTAGGACTGCAGAAGAGAACCCTGAGACATGGGCCACTGAACATGTGAAGGATATAAAGGAGACCGGTCTTTGAACTGAACAGAGGGCAGTCATGAACTCATGGCCACTCTCTCTGTAAGGGATGATTTTAAACACAGTGTATGCACAACTCACAACACAATCAATCAGACATGGCCTATCCTTATCCCACCCAGCTTGTCCTTGGCTCCTGCCCCTGTTCTGATTTTGTCATGATTAAAAACTCTATGTAACAAACTAAAAGACAGAAATGCTTTGTAAAGGGGGAGAACTTTGCCTCATTTTTGCAAATTATATCAGATTGTTTATTTTTTTTTAAAAAAAAATAAAGCCTCTTCTCTTATGGCTCCCATCTCTGGCTTTTATTGCAAGAATTATCAGAGTCTAACTACTGGAAGATTTTAGCTTTAGACCAGTCTAGGACTTTGGGGAATCTCTTGACACTGGTTGTGTGAAGTTACTGTATTAAAATCTTGCTTTAAATTAATTGAGATCCTTCTGTAGTGTAAGTAAAAATCACCAGGCTTGTCAACTAGTACCAAGAAAACAAGTGCTCTGGGCTTCACTAGTCATCAGTGGAGAAAGTAAAGTTTATTTCAAATTAATTATGACAATTATTTAGATAATTAGATAATTATCCGTATCTATTAAACTGGCTTTGAACTCAATCCTTCAGACTTCACAGCCACACTAGTCCCCAGATCACCATGAGAGAGAGATGCTGATGGAATGTCAACTTAACTTTACCCTACTTCAGCTAACAATGGAGCTTTGAACATTTTCTGAAACTCCAGAAAGCTGGACAATATCAGAGAACTGTAGGTCAGGGAGGACGTCAGAGGAATCACTCACTGGCAGGGGTGGGGTCCACACAAAGCCTGACACTGGCTTTTCTCAGTCATCAGCATCTCCGGGGTCATTAGTCTGAATCCTCTTGTAAGTAAAGAAATACCACGTAGGGCTGGAGAACAGGATATGAAAAGCCGAGGGGTTGCCACACACCCCTCCCAAGTCACAACACAGTCATCTATGGCCTCTCTATGCCTCTTACCCACCACCATGGAGACAGTTTGACTACTTGACCTGCTTAATTTTTCTCTTTAAAATCTATCCCATAACTTCCCCTGGTCCATCTGATTCCCCATTGCTACCTTGAAAATGTTAATATTCAGTTAGTAATTCAGTCAGTAAAATATAAGTATGTAACTGGCAAGAACTGTTCACACAGATTATGCTGGTTTAATTACTCTAATATCTCAAAGGTCATCAAGTGAGAAGCAAGGCATGAGTGGTGGTCAGATGGGAGGATAAAACTAATACAATTATCTCTCTCAGAACTTAGCAGTACTGCCAAACACAACTTCCGATTACATTTTTTTAAAGTATGTCATTAAAGTAGGTAGAGGTCTTGAAACTCAAAATTGAGGGGCAAAACTGGAATCGCGGTAGTCTTGGTCACTCTGTCGTGGAGAAAATAGAAGAAGTGGGTGGAGACAAGGGCAGGCTATCGAGGAGACTGTGAACAGTTGTCCATGTAGAACAACACAGTGGACACGTTACTAGGGACCTACCACAGCGTGCTTGAGAAGGACTAGCTACAGGAGACAGTGGGCACCTTACTTGTGATCTACCAGTGGGATGCAGAAAGACCTCCTGATGAGTACCCCCTGGAAAAGTCCTCACTAGAGCTCGCTACGGATGAGAAGTTGAAACCAGTGACCCTTTCATTGCTAATTTCCCTGGTTCTGTGAGTGCTATAATGCTGTGAAATTTCAAGTCTTATTTTTTTTCCAAATAAAACAAATGTTGCTTATATTTTGGACACCAGAAGGACACAGATTATTATAGTCAATAGCTTATGGGAGTGAGCTGTAGTAGTGGACTGGAGCTCACAGGCCACAGGAAGCACCAGTATTGGGAGGTCAACCTAGTACCACAAAGATGAAGGTGACATTGAGCCACTGATTGTTCACTCAGCTTTTCTCTAGTCAACGCCATCCAGACTCACATGCAGACAAGCATAGACCTTGTCAGCTAGATCTATTCCCCAGAAATGAAACCCTGTGATCCATTTCTTGGCTTTGCTCTGAGCCGCTAAGGTGTGTAGGTCCATACAATGAGTGAGCATAGGTTGATGATTAGCAACGAGCATTTAGCTTGAGTATGCATGCCATAAGGAGATGACAATTCTTTAAACTGTTTTAGTGGACAACTAACAAAAAAATAAATAAAAATTAATTCCTTCCGACATTTATGCCAATCCTTTGGGTACTTTAGAAATTTCTAAAATTGTCACCAATATCATGGCTCAGACACTAGCTTTGGCATCAATTATTCTGGTGTTGCTAACCTTAGCTGTTCACAGACCTTGGTGACTTTTGCTTAGTCCTGGAGCTAATCATCAGTCTGGGACACTTCCTCATCCCCTGGTTTTCCAACTTGCCTGTATTCTCTCATCCTTGACTGGTGAACCAATTCCCAAATCTCTAGGGTTACACAGATTCAGTTGTCCAAGTTTTTTGTTAGTGCCTTCAGGATAAAACCCGGAAATTACAGCCCAAACACGGCTTGTTCTAACTTTCCATCTAAATGACTGAAACAAAAATGATGTACATTGAGTTTATCTCAAACGTTTTAATTAAAACCCCCAAAACATACTATTACCTCAGACCTCCTTACAATATCTTCCTTGAACAGTTGGTCCTAAATAGCAGCCTTGAGTAAGTGCCTGTGGACACAGTAGCTGTTTTGATTTAGAAGATCCTCTGCATGCAAACCTACGCTGCATGTTTATGTGTTAACCACTCTGTAAACAGTTACCCCAGCTCTCAGCAGGAACTTACAGTTGAGAAAGAGCCTGAATCCCAGAGCAACCATTTCCTGTTAAATCCAGGAAAATGGAAGCCTCACATCCAACTTCCTCATGTATAAGAGGGAATGAGGGACAGAGGATGTAAAAGCTCCTGATACCAAGACTGACAAAAACCTGAATCCAGTCATCAGGACCACCTGGTGGAAGGAGAGAACTGATTCCTGCATATTATCCTCAGAGCTCCACAAATGCACTATGGCATGAGGACACACACCTACTCATGCTCACTCACACCCACTCACACCTACTCACACCTTCTCACACCTACTCACATCCACTCACACACACATATTCACATCCACTTAAACCCACTCACATCCACTCACATCTACTCACACTCATTCACACCTACTTACATCCACTCAAACCCACTCACACTTACAACTACTCACACACACACACTCACATCCACTTAAACCCACTCACATCCACTCACATCTACTCACACTCACTCACACCTACTTACATCCACTCAAACCCACTCACACCTACTCACAACTACTCACATCCACTCGAATCCACTCATACCCACTCATACCCACTTATATCCACCCATACCCACTCACACCCACTTACACACACTCACACACACTCACATTCACTCATACTCACTCATACCCACTCACACCCTCTCACACCCACAGAATAAACAAATACAATTTAAAAATAGATAAAAATGAAAAAAAATTGACAGATAGCTTCAATCTAGAGGAGGTTTTAAAGATTAACTAATAGTGAAATTGAAGAATATGCCATGGTCCCAAAACTTGTTCAGTATTAAGAAAGGGATAAGGATTTTTCTGACTGTTTTTATTGTGTTAGGGCTGTGATTATTTTTATCATAGATTTGTTGTCTAAATAAAACTTCTGGATTAGATGTGTTATAGACATGAATACAAAGTCATAACTTTATACTAAAAGTCATATTTTATCTTTTAGTGAAAATAAGACCCATGATTTTTTCAGCTGTCTGTGAAAATGATCTTTAAGAAAATTATAAACAAAGAACTTGAAAATCTCATCTGCCGTGGGGTCACTTAGGCAAGGAAAGGATGCTCACCCCCATTTTCTTCTCACTGCACCAGGTAGGAGTGCTGTCAAGAGAGTAGGAGAGCCAGCCCAGCCCCTCACTAGCTGCAACACTAGGCAGAGTGTGTCCTGCACCCAGCCTGGACAGCATAGTAGAACTGGCCTTGAAAACAAAGGCGCAAGTGAGCCAGTCCCAAGGGCACTAGAGTGGGATAGCTGTCTGCAGCACTCTAGGGGAGTAGGCCCCCATACCTCAGCTGGACAGCACAGTAGAGCTGGCCCCAAGGGCATGAGAGCAGGAGAGGTTGCCATGTTCCTTGCTGGCTATGGCATTGAATGAGCTAGGGGGTGGGGTAGGATGAGGGTGATGCTGGAGAGCTTACCCTGGTGGTGTGGGTGTGAGAGAGCTGGTAGGTTGACCAGCTCAGCTACCACCCAGACCCAGATCCAGGGCTTTAACATCTACCCCATCTCTGAACTGCTGGAGCACATGCAGGAGTGGTCCTGCAGAACTGAAGCTTCTTGATCTCCATGACACAGGGTGACAACAGGATATCTGGGAGGAGCCCCCGTATGGATCCAGTGTTGATGGTGTAGCAGAAGCCAGAGGCCTCGAACCAGACCAATGACTCACTGTAGTGAACATTTGCAAGTGAAGGTGTGTGGACAAGAGGGTGCACTGTAGGACACACTGTCACACACTGAAGCTTCCACAATGTGTGTGTGTGTGTGTGTGTGTGTGTGTGTGTGTGTGTAAACATCACAGTGATTTTAAAGTGAGTCACTACACTCTCATTTCTACCATGCTTTCTTCGGACAGAACTCTGTAATACACTGAGCAGTTCTTGCCCCTCAGTGTGATAGGATCTGGAAGCAGAGGTTTTGAGAAGTGATTAGGTTATGAGGGCAGAGAGTAGGCATGTGCCATAGCACCCAGTCCAAGAAGCCCCAGGGAGCCCCGTCAGCCCCCTGCTGACTATGAGCTGATGCAGAGAAGGTAGCTGCTATGTCTGTGGAACTTGGCTCTGACCTCAGACCTCCAACCTCCACAGAAGTAAAGAGCAGATCCCATTTCTTAGAACCTATTCAGGCAGGGGCACTTTGTTGACCAGTCCAAGCTAGCCCAAGCTAGTCCAGACAAGTTCCCTTGTATGAAAGCTCATTCGGGATAGAAAAATAGGTTTAATCCAACGGCCAAACTCACGTAACACAAAAGCATAGATGAAGTGACCTTGTGCTTAGAGGTGTCCTCTTTCTCCTCTATGTTGACGCCATTTTGAATACATTTAAAGCTTTTTTTTCTAGGAAACAGCAGCATTACTGAAGTGACTTGGGTGGAAAACAGTGATTTCATGTGTTTGCTTGAATGGCTCACTTTAGTCAGGTTCAAATGGGCTTAGCGTCTTTACGACTGGGTCATAGCTCTCCATACAAACAAATTAGTACATGATTGAGTTTAAGGTCAAGTTTCATTTATGGCATTATTTGAATGAGCGAATTTATTCAGATAAATATCAGCACATCACTGAAGTTTTAGTCATGAAACAAAAGGAGTATGTCTTATGGTGTTCTGCTTGGGTTCAGTTAAGACACAAATCCTGCTTCGTCAGAACCACGAAGGGCTTTGCATGTAACTATCAGAAAGCCACAAGTGTAGCTAGGCTTTCCTTCAGAGCATTCCATTTAGTCAGCAAAGAAGAAATGCATTGTGAGCAGGCCTTCTGCCAGAGTCTGGCAAACATTACCCATGGCAGTCTATGCCAGAAGAGAAGGCTATGCAAGCAAGTCATGCTTCTCTGTTCTACTAATGGGAAAGTTGACAGCCCTTGATACTGGGGGAGGGGTGTCCCCAGAGACGAGACACACTCTCATCTCAACCTGACTGTGCCCAGTAAGTGCATTCTGTTAAAAACAAGAGCTACACCAGTTATCAGAGGGTTTGGTTGGCAATTAGTCCAATTAGATAGACACTTAAATAGCACCTTACAGATCCTTAGATGGATGGACCGCTAGAAAGAACCTTAGAAGCCTCCTCAGAAGTACCCCTAGATAAGCCCTTAAAAGAATGCCTAGGTAGGGCATGCTCTTCAGTGCATTCAATAATATTTTAGTGTAGACAAAGCCTGTGTGGGGAAGGAAGGGATGCAAACCCATTATTTTGTCAGATCCCTCCTGCCCCAAATAAGCAATTTAAAGAAACATATCAAATATGTTCAAGGCATGTTTAATGCCTAGACATATTATAAGATAAATGGCTCCCAAAACGAGTTCTAAACACAAAGCATTACTGTGTGAATACACCACTTACATAAAGCCAAACCATAATCTTCCTAAGTTCTGAAATATTAAAATACTTGCTTCCCATGACTTGTAGTACATATTACATTGGATACTGTTCTGGGCAAAATGCAATTTACAAATGTTACATTAAAACAATGTCTGCACAGAACAACTTGCATTTATATTTCATTAGAAAGCAAGAACAAGAACAAGAACAACAAAAACCATTGCTCTGAGCATAATAATCTGAGATAACCAACACTTGAGCAGTTTAACTGCAAGCATAGATACCTAAAATTTTAATCTCAAGTGCAAACTCGGAATTAGATACATAAATTCAGATGAAAGAAAACAAAATGAGTGTTACCTGAAATGAGTACAGCACAGAAATCACATAATGCAGCATAAAATTAGCACAGCACACTTAATTTTTAAATACCACATTACTCAAATATCCAAAGCAAATATTTAATATCGTATTCATAACATCTAGGTCATTAAAAATGCCATTTCCTACCAGAAATTGTATCCTCACAAAATTGGCTTGAATGTGTTCCTGTGTACAACTGAATCAATTTCACACTTACTCACAGCCCTGTCTCTGGGAGGTGGTCCATTCATCGGTTTGATGTTACCATAGCAACCCTGCAGCATGGTCACATGCCAGCTAAGCTCCACCAGTTGAATTCTAGTATTCGACAAACCACATCGTATGAACTTACAGTACCATGCCTGCCAAGCACTGGGCCCTTTGACCCTCACTCCTCACCTTAAACATCTAACCGTAACCAGTGGTGCTAGAAAGAATATTTCAGGGGCACACATAAAATTTCTTTAAGGCCCCACAAAGAGAATTTTGAGCTAACTTTAACTGCAGTTATGACGAATGATTGACTATCCAGTTAGAATGTCCTTTCATGTGAAAGGCTGTTGTTTTAAGTTTCAGGGCTTTGATTCCTGGACATGGAAATTTAATGAAGGCATACTTGTTTTTCTTAGAGAATCTCACTGGTTCTGTGGTCATCTGTCTATCTTAGTGCCCTTACCAGCAGTGTGGCTCTGTGGTCATCTGTCTGTCTTAGTGCCCTAACCAGCTGTGGCTTTGTGGTCATCTGTCTGTCTGTCAGTGCCCTCAACAGCAGTGT
The DNA here is from genome assembly GCF_008632895.1 of Mastomys coucha. NCBI lineage: Eukaryota > Metazoa > Chordata > Mammalia > Rodentia > Muridae > Mastomys > Mastomys coucha. The sequence continues at coordinate 153,382,440 of NW_022196905.1, read as the reverse complement.
GGCTCTATGGTCATCTGTCTGTCTTAGTGCCCTCACCAGCAGTGTGGCTTTGTGGTCTGTCTGTCTTAGTGACCTCACCAGCAGTGGGTCTGTGGTCATCTGTCTGTCTGTCAGTGCCCTCAACAGCAGTGTGGCTCTGTGGTCATCTGTCTGTCTTAGTGGCCTTTCCAGCAGTGGGTCTGTGGTCATCTGTCTGTCTTTGTGGCCTTACCAGCAGTGGCTCTGTGGTCATGTCTGTCTTAGTGCCCTCACCAGCAGTGGCTCTGTGGTCATCTGTCTTAGTACCCTCACCAGCAGTGGCTCTGTGGTCATGTCTGTCTTAGTGCCCTCACCAGCAGTGGCTCAGTGGTCATCTCTCTGCCTTAGTGCCCTCACCAGCAGTGGCTTTGTGGTCATGTCTGTCTTAGTGCCCTCACCAGCAGTGTAGCTCTATGGTCATCTGTCTGTCTTAGTGCCCTCACCAGCAGTGTGGCTCTGTGGTCATCTGTCTGTCTTAGTGCCCCCACCAGCAGTGTGGCTCTGTGGTCATCTGTCTGTCTTAGTGCCCTCACCAGCAGTGTGGCAAAGCAGCAAGCAGGAAGAAGTTTTAAAAACTGAAGTTTAGCCTCTCCTGCATCAAGTTGCCAGAAATGCAATCTCTGCTGTCTACAGGAACCCTCTTCCTCCAAAGAACTTTGGGGTAGTGTTGTCCCTTGCCGTGGCTGCCTGTGGCTGCCAGCCTACGTGTCCCATTGCTCAAATGTATGTTCCTCCCATCTCTGATTGTGTCTTTGCATTTTCTTCCCTCTCTGCTCTTGTCAGGACACTCAGCCTGCTGGCTGTAACCAACCCAAGAGCCTCATCCTCACTTGATGACATGTGAAAGACTTATTTCCAACAGGTCTACGTAGTCCTGGGGATTAAGAACTCAGTACTTCTCAGGGAAGTCCGTTCAGGTCTTTACCATCCTATTCATAAAACAAACAAAATAAAGGCAAGGCAGGCATTCATTCTGCCAGCTCTGCTTTACTTACTATGAGGAAAGGCACAAGCAAGAACTAAAGAGTTCTCCTTTATACCTGAACGTCGACACATCGTCAGATGTGGACACACACCCAGAGGTTGGGCATACCGTGCCTTCCTGTAAGTTTGGGCTGTTTTCTTACAGACAGACTCGTTAAGAAGATTATTAGGGAGCTACAAGACACACAGAAACCAAAATACCTTTCAGCAAAAAGCACCAGCCAGAGACAAGAAGGTTGAAAACATTAAACAGATTCCAGGGCCACTCTCTTGTGCCTTCTGAGTGCTCATCCCCTATCCTAATGGTGCACCTATGAGTAACATGGCAAATGTCCTGAGCCCCTCTTATGCTTGACCCAGTATAGTGACTGAGACTATGGTTTCTGAGGATTCTTATGAGTGTGTACAGCTTTGGCCAGAGAGCCCATCCTCTGGTGGAGAAAGCATGCGTCACTGGTTTAAGATCTCTCTATTCCTGGGTGCCCCTCCTAACCATGCTGCCATGAGTCCTGTTTCTAGAACTTCGGTGGGGGATGGCCTTTCTGCCTCCTTACTGCCTTTCCTGTCAACGTTGACTCAGCCTCTTGCTTTTTGTTATGTGTTTGCTTAAGTTAAGGAGCAGGAAATTTCACCAGTTTTGATTTCCTGTATGAGACTTTCTGTTCTGAAACTTCTTTGACAGCTTGGTTAGCAAAATATATGGGAGCTACAATCGCATCAGGATTATCTTACAGGAGACAGTGTCTGTGAGAAAAATCACTGCACTTTAGCATGCTTGGAGTTCAACTCTTGTCTGAGCTATAAACAAGGTGATTAAAAAAAAAAGTCATGAGTCAAATTGTAGAAGACTTTCCTTACTATGACATTCGACCTTGGTTATTAACTTAGCAGGATCTAGGATCACTTCGCAGATAAGCCTCTGGGGTATGGCAGTGGTTTAGATTGGGATAATTATGGTGGAAAGGCTCTGCTAACTTCAGGCATTCCCGGAATGGATAAAAAGGAGGAAGTAAGGTGACCGGCATCCATCACTCTCTACCTTCTGACAGGAGACAGTGTGATCAGCAGTCTCAGGCTTCTGCTGACATACTTCCCCTGCCCTGTTGGACTTCTGTACAAACTAGAAGCCAGAGTAGACCCTGCCCTGCCCTGTTGGACTTCTGTACAAACTAGAAGCCAGAGTAGACCCTGCCTTCTTCAAGCTATTTTTGTTACAGTCAGAAGAGTGGGGGTGGAGCCAATCCTGGGCTAAATCTGCCATGTGCTACATGGGCTTGCAGAATAACAGAGAACATATGGAGCTGTGGTCAATGAGGGCCCTAGAATCCAAAGATTACTGGGCCACTTTGGTGAGAATTTGGAATATCAGAATTCAGAGATAAATACAGTGGAGGTCTGATGCATGAGGTTTTAGAGTAGAGCAAGGACTCTATCTAACACAGCCTGGGCTAAGAGTCACTTTTGGTGAAAAATCAGGATCCATTCTGTCCATATCTTTAGAACTTATCTGAGGTGGAATTAAGGAGAAATGGGCTAATTTCTTCAGTGGAGGAAATTTCAATCTGGTATTGAATCTGGGGCACAACTGGTGTTCAGTAACCAACAGAAATCAAACGTGAAGTTTAGTGAGGAGCTGTGGGGAAAATGTTAAAATTGCAGAAAGAGATATGAGAAGATAAAGAGTTGGCTTCATTGAGGCAATAGGAAAGGCAAGATCCCATCTATCTAAGGACACAACCTGTGAAACCCAAACTTACTCCAAAGGATAGAGATGGGGATGAGAACTCGGGAAATGTTCCCTGTTTCTGAGGAACAACTGTCTGGGAAATATTTCCCCAAGGCCAGGAGAGAAGCCACTGAAACTATAGTCCAAGTTGGTGGCAGATTGAGACAGCTTGGCACTCATAGTATTGATCTTATAGGCATGAAGGATGCAAAGCTGAAGGAGTCACGGAGCTTTGTACCACAGATGCCAATAGCCAGGGGATATGTAGCACGGTTGGATTCCATGAACAGAAGCCCTAAGATTTCACTGTATGCCAGGGCCAAAAGACGTCCACTGAGGAAACTGCAAGCATGGTCAAGTCTGCCCAGGAGAGCAGCTGTGTGTGCTGCCAGAGCAGAACAAGAGAGGGCTGCCCAATACTTTTTGGATATAGATGGATCTCCCGTGAATCTCAGGTGTCAAACATAGAGGTGTAGTATTTGTTTTTGGTCCTGCTGGCCTTCAGTCTGCTTTATTCTGATCTTTCCTTATTATTTCCCAATTCCTTTCTTTGGAGTGAGAATGTTTATCCTCTTCCATTGTATGTTGGGTTTTAGTTTTTTAACTTTATATGAGTTCACAGGTGAAGATTGCCTTAGGTCTCAGGTAAGACATGGACTTTAGACTTTTAACATTTGGAACTGTTGAAGATTATAGGGACTTTTGAAATTAATCTGTAGTTTATATTATAGATAGCCATGGTCCTGTGTTAACAAGGTTGGAAGCAGGGACTTGTGGGTTAAACGGGACATAGTGGCAAGTTGACAAAAATCTGCTTGTGTTTAAGGTGGACCTTGAGAGATGATTGGGTCATGAGGTTTCTGACATCACAAGTAGATTAATCCACTGACAGATCACAGATAAATGGGAGACTGGGAGAGGGTGGAGAGTTTGAGAGGTAAAGCACAGTTTAGCAGAAGTAGAATGTGGGGGAGGGGCATGCCTTGACGGGTGTGTATTTCATCCCCAGCCCCTTCTTTCTCTCTTTGCTTCTGGGATGCTTTGAGCTGTTTAGTTATTCTCTACTACATCGCCTCCCCCCATCATGTTCTTCCTCAAGCCATAGGTCTACCTAGAAGCAATGGTGTTACCATACCACAGACTAAAACCTCTGAGGTCATGACCTAAAATAAGCCTTTCCTGATTTGTGCCAAGTGGTTATCACATAGATGAAGAACTAACTGGATGAGATGCTCAGGAGGAAGGATGAGACAATGTCTGAGAGAACAGGAAGGCTGCCATGTACAGGTGGAGGAGGTGTGGTAGGGCAGGTAGTATACTCTGCATCAGTCTAAGGGAACAAGAGAGGTCACTAGACAGTTGGGTGAATGGACATGTCTGAGTCTTAGAAGACTGGGTTAAAGGTGTAGATTAGGACATTACTAAGTATGGCTGGAAGAGAGAAACCAGGGAGGAGATGGAATAGCTCAGGGTAGCTATGTGCTAAGAACACAGATGTCCTTGGAAAGGGTGCAGTTCTCTAGAACCCCAACATGAAGAAAAATACAGAGAAGTTGAGGATGAGAACAAGGTAAAGCATAGGTGTAAACTGAGGGAGGAGTTGTGATAGGAACAAGGTAAAGCACAGATGTGAACCAGGGAAGGACTTAAGGATGGGAACAAGGTAAAGTACTGGTGTGAACTGAGGGAGCAGTTGAGGTTGAGAACAAGGTAAATCATAGGTGTGAACTGAGGAAGGACTTAAGGATGGGAACAAAGTGAAGCACAGGTGTGAACTGAGGGACAGAGTTATCTTGTGTTGTGAATGTGAGTCCAGGAAAGACATCTCCATAAAAATTCAGATGGCGCAACACCAAGTACTTCAAAATGCAGATGTCACGACTGAGATATCTGTCAAACACATTGTAGACTACAGCTATTTTCAATCAAACACTGTGTCATAGATACAAGACATCTTTAAGATGGGTGCTCTGACAGCAAAGTTGTTACTTTGCAAAAAGAAAAGTAAAGAAAACCTAACAGGACATCTTTCTCCAAATGCACTAATTCACTTTCAAGTTTAAAAGAAACTCAGTATTTTTTTTTTTTAATAAAAGAACAAATTCAGTCATGGGAGATCACTCTGGCAAGCACAATAAGAAACATAAATGGTGGTTATGACCAGCTCAGTTTGAGTCTATTACAAACTCACAAATATCAACAAACCCCAACACACTGTAACTGACTCACAAGTTAAAAGTCACAACAGAATACAAATGGCTGCTTCAATAGCCACTGCCTGCCCATCAATTTCTTTATCTTGTTTGTACTCCAGCAGGAGTGATTTAAAAAAAAAAAAAAAAGAATTATCTACCCTTTCTCTGAAGAACTGTCCAGATTGGGGCTAAGTGAAGTTTGTATCACTTAGCGGTAATTTGATGGCTTTCACCAGTGTGCACACTCTGTTTTACCCACAAGTGGCTTTTGAGTAAAAAGCTAACAGCTACAAGGTGGCTTTGGCTACCAGGCAATGAAAAGATAGGGTTCTTTCTGAGGGTGCATAGCTGCCAAATGGCCAACCCCTTGGAAGAACAGCTATGCCAAGAAGGAGATGGGTGAGGGACCCTGTCATCAGTGGGTAAACTGTCTCTGAGACCCACTGTCTCTTCACAGGCTCACTTCTTCCAGCCAGTAGGTCATACGGTCCAGGAGGTATGTCCAGCTGGCACCTGGCTTGTGGTGGATTGGGGAGGAGTGGACCAACTGGAGTTGAACTGTACAGGAGAGCATGTGAGATTCAAGCTTAAGGTGGTTAACCCCCGAGGGGCCAGAGTCTGCAGTACAGCTCAGTCCAGGAAAGTGTGATTCCAAGTTATTCTACTTTGTATCATTGCCAAAATTAGAGTCTAGTCGAAATCAAATTTTTCAGAAAAAAAAAATACCCTTTAATCTCTTTCAAACATTTTGTGGTGTAAGGATAAGTTAGCTTTAGGGTGTTTCCCAACATTCATGTGTGCCCACTAAGTCTGTTCTCTAAAATTGCCCTTTTTTGTTACACCTGTCTCTTTTCTCCTCTTCCGGTATCTCTTCCAAGTATTTCCCTCTTCTTATCACTAAGGACTGGCTGTCCTCGCACACAATAGAAGTGGAATGTGCCCAGCCTATGCCCAGCCTATGCCCAGCCTATGCCCTATGCTGTCACTTGTTTACAACTCCAGTGTTTAGCAACTACTGCTACATTTGGATAGAATGTGGGGAAACAGAGGCCAGAGACATCAGCTCCCCCAGCCCCTTCTGAGAAGTCAAGTGACTCAGTTTCTGTAGCTGCCAGGCAACAGGCAGAGACAGTCGTGAAACAAGGTTGAGAGACCACCAAAGACAACCAGCCTATCTCCAAAGACTTTCAAGTTTCCATTTCTGCTACAGAATTTATTTTCTCATCGCTAACAGGTATAATATATAATATATACAGATGAATACATTTCCAATCCCGGTAGGTGGAAACTAAAAATGGTGATGTGTTCCTGAGAGATGTAAACAATAGACTTGGAACCATTACTGCATTCTGTGCTGGGAATTTGAACACCACAGATCCTCAACAGCACTAAATAGCCATTTTAACACAAGCACAACTCAGTCGTGCTGAATGGGTTTAGGAGGGGAAAGAGTAATCTCTGGGATCCCACTGTGGGCAAAATAAACAGATTTCTCAGAATATAGCGCTTTAAGGGAGATATAAAGACCATAAACAGATGAATGAACCACATTTTACTGTTACAGGAAACATTACACAACAAGGGTGAGAAATACTTCTGTGTGCATGTGTACACTTCGTGTAAGTATTGGGAATAGAAATACACACACACACACACACACACACACACACACACAAACACACTTCCAACCCCTAAATGTGCAAGATAAAAATTGTAGCATTCTCCCAAGAGAAAAAAAGCGTAGTCAAGTGACAACACACAGCATGCAGGAGTTTTGGTGCCACAAACCCTGTGTGACATCCAATGGGCCTCTAAGATGTCCCAAAGCTATGTCTTACATAGCAGGATAAAATACAATTAACATCACATGAGATGGAAAATAATATGTTTTGTAATATGCATATATATCTCCAGTCATGAAATCACAAAAGATGAATCCATACAAGCTGAGGTCGGATTTCTGAACAGCATACATTTTTCTTACATATTAGATGGCTGCCAGGCTAAGAGAGGAACCAAAGTGTCTCGTTAGAACATTTCATTTTCATATTCAGAGCAATAGACCAATAGACATGTAAGTGTGGCAGCACCTGTCAGGAGTCACAGACCCTTCAGGAGTCACAGACCCTTCATTCGGTGATGTTTGTCTCTGAAATGGAGCTGTGCACCCACCAGCAAGGCGGGGAGACCCTGTGAGGGGAATGTAAAGTCTGACCAGACTGAACCAGTTGACAGCAAATAAATTGGAACCAATAAGTAATCACACTGCTTTATCATTTCATCTTTGCAAGAAGAAAGACGGATATTCTGGGACATCCCTAGCCAACAGAAGCAGCCATTTAACACTCTGGTTTCCATTACGAGGTGTGCGTGGCAAAGGCAAGCGCTGTCATGGAGTAACTTTATTCTGATGGATTACCCTTGCAGACACTTTTCCCTAAATGAAATGAATCACTGCGGATGAGGTTTGCAGATGCGTGCACTAGCACACGCACACCCACACATACACACAGGCATACACAGGCACACAGACACACACACACATGCACACAGGCACACAGACACACACACACATGGGCACACACATACACACACAGAGACACACACACACACACACATGATCACACACATACATACACAGGCACACACACGGCACATACACATAGACATACAGGCACACACATACAAGGCACACTCATCCACACACAGGCACACATACGTATACATACACACATAGGCACACAGACACACACACACATGGGCACACACATACACACATAGAGAGACAGACACACACACATGGGCACACACATACATACACAGGCACATACACACAGACATACAGGCACACACATACACACAGGCATATACACAGAGGCACATACATTCACACACAGGCATATACACACATAAACACATAGACACACAGACACACACACACATTCACACAGCCCCAACTGAATGTGCAGAAGTTGTAAAAGTCAGATCCAGCCATCTTAAGGATTACCATCAGTGAAAGATAAACATTGACGTCTTTTGGTAAGAAAGGTATTTATAGACACATATAGACATAGGCAGACATCAAATAGCACCCTTCTTTCACCATTAGCATTAACATCAACACCACCATACTGTCACATCAGCAACATCTCTACCATATTCCACATCAATGCACCTACCATAATCAATGCCACAATCACCACTATCACCAGCCCTGCCATCACTACTATCACCATTATTGTTATGGTCATTGCCACCAATATTACCATCATCACCATCACCATCATCATCACCATCAATATCATCATCATCACCATTACCATCACCATCAACATCACCATCACTATCAATATCATCACCACCACCACCATCATCATCACCATTACCATCATTATCATCACCACTACCATCATTATCATCACCATTACCATCATTATCACCGTCACTGCCATCGTCACCATTACCATCATCACCATCACCATCAATATCATTACCACCACCATCATCATCATCACCATTACCATCATCACCATCAGCATCACCATCACCATCAATATCATCACCACCACCATCATCATCATCACCATTACCATCATCACCATCATCATCACCATTACCATCACCATCAACATTACCATCACCATCAATATCATCACCACCACCATCATCATCATCACCATTACCATCATCACCATCACCATCACCATCATCACCACCATCACCATCATCATCATCCCCATCACCATCATTATCACCATCACTGCCATCATCACCACCATCTTATGGCACCACTGGGCCTACCATCATCACAGCACTATCACCATAATCATCACCATCACCACCCTCATCATTACCACCATCTGTCATGACCACCCTTTTGCATCATATGCAGCTACAGCAGGATGACGCCCAGGCCAACTTGAAAACTGATTTCTGTATTTTGAGTACAGTTTTTTATCCTCAAGACAAACGTGCAAAGCAAAGGCATCTTCTCTCACTCTAAAGAAAGCATAAGCTGAGAGGAATGAGGTCGTTAAGGAGACCCCACACCCACTGCTCGCTCATGCTCCACATTAACAGCCCAGCTCTTTACCTGACCTTCATCAGGACACAGCTCTTTGCTCCAAACTCCTCTGCTGTGAAGAGTAAACCTCACTGTGGCAGAGCCAGTGGGGAGGTCGTGGCAAGCTCAGAAGGCAGAGTAGAAAACAAGGAGCTGTACTTAGTAGTCACCTGACACTGGAGATCTCTTTCTTTCAATCTAACTGCCCAAAGTCCTCCTCTTGCTGGCCTGAGAGACCTTATCCAGTTGCGTCTTTCCATGGAAAGATTTACAAAGCCAATGACAAATCTCAATACACTTCCCTTATGGCACCCTACATCACATCACAGTGCTCCTTGTCCCACATCACACCACAGTACTCCTTGTCCCACCCACATCACATCACAGTGTTCCCTGTCCCACCTCACATCACACCACAGTGCTCCCTTTCCCACCCACATCACATGACAGTGCTCCCTGTCTCACCCCACCCCACATCACAGTGCTCCCTGTCCAACCCACATCACAGTGCTCCCTGTCCAACCCACATCACAGTGCTCCCTGTCCAACCCACATCACAGTCTCCCCTGTCCCACATCACATCACAGTGCTCACTGTCCCACATCATGTCACAGTGCTCCTTGTCCCACCCACATCACATCACAGTGTCCCCTGTCCCACCCACATCACATCACAGTCTTCCTTGTCCCACCCCACCCCACATCACAGTGCTCCCTGTCTATACTGGCTGGTTTTGTGTGCTAACTTGACATAGGCTGGAGTTATCACAGAGAAGGGAGCTTCAGTTGGGGAAGTGCCTCCATGAGATCCAGCTGTGGGGCATTTTCTCAATTAGTGATCAAAGGTGGGAGGGCCCAATGTGGGTGGTGCCATCCCTGGACTGGAGGTCTTGCGTTCTATAAGAGAGCAGGCTGACCAAGCCAGGGGAAGCAAGCCAGTAAGGAACATCCCTCCATGGCCTCTGTATCAGCTCCTGCTTCCTGACCTGCTTGAGTTCCAGTCCTGACTTCCTCTGGTGATGAACAGCAATGTGGAAGTAAGCTAAATAAACCCTTTCCTCTCCAACTTGCTTCTTGGTCATGATGTTTGTGCAGTAATAGAAACCCTGACTAAGACACTGTCCAACCCACATCAGTGCTCCCTGTCCCACCCCACATCACAGTGCTCCCTGTCCCATCCTAGTGACAACTTAAGCATGGCTTCTTTTTCAGAGACCATACAATCAGCTCTGACAGCTGCATGGCACAGATGAACGTCTCCTCTTTATTATAACAAGAAATAAAGATGAGACAGGAAGCATATACACAAGGTCTCTGATCTTGTTGGGGCTTCCCCTTTCAAGCTGATACAAAAGTAGGAGGCCTAAGGATGGACAGAGGCCATTTGAGAATGATCTTATGTTTACAGTTACTAGTTGCCTGGGAGGGTTGAGCGGGTGCCATTTTATCTTCCTGCAGGCATGCTTCCCACTGTTCAGAGGATGATCTTAGACCTCTGTCTCTGGAAGATGCTACTGTAGTGGTTAGGTTCTCTTCCTTTCTGTGTCATGTGCATGAGACAGAGGCAATAGTGGGAAGGAGAAACACAGAGAAAGAACTATTTTCTCCATTAGGATCCAACAGCAGCATCACATACCATAAAGATCTTAGGACTCTTGTGAAGGTCTTCTTGGATTTGTCCAACAGACTTAAAAATAACTACTATGGAAGAGCTTGTTCTTACAAGAGCTCAGCACCAGAAGCATGTCCATCCAGTTATAACAAGAAATCTCTTCTGGAATCCTGTGCTTGAGCGTCAGCTGTTGCAGCCTCTGGCAACAGTTGCAATTTCCATTTAGAGTTCAGGTCACACCTGGCCCTTCATGTGCAGATAGCACTAACCTCAGTTATGCCTGTGTCCTTTCATCACACGTCAATAAAGCTTCTCAGAGCTGGATGCTGGAAGCTGCCAATGTCTGTGCAGAGAGCACTAGGAGAGGATGCTGTCCCAGCCCATGCACAGGTGCACTGACGTGATGGTCCTCACACCAACTGAGAAAAAAACTATAGACATGGCCTGCATGTCTTAAAACGGTCTTCGAAGGAGTACTGATCCTGTGGTCTCCTGAGAAACATTGTGATTTAGACATCTTCACAGACACTGGCAGGTATCTCCATGGAGACCCCCACTCAGCTATCTTGACAGAGACAATCAGTTAGATACACTCACAGAACCAGCTATGAGTCCTCATACAATCAGGCAACTCCATAGGAAGTCTGATAGATAATTTCTTCATCTTTTTCCCATGCTCATTTGATAATTTTTTGCAGAAAGGATTTGTTTAGTTGACATTGACCAATGCTTTTAATTGATGAAAGTTAGTAAAAAATCATTATGTGCAAATGAAATAATTGTTTTGTGTAAAACAAAACAATATTTGATTATCTAAGATGTAGGTGAATTTTCTCTTGTTTTCTCCAGTGACAGAAAGCAATATTTCTCTAGTACATTGTGCAAATTACTAGAATAATCAATCTCCCTCTACTATTACAGCAAACATCCCAATAGCTAGCCAACATTTCTATAGCAACATTTACTTAAATGTCGATGTATTTTTACTTCTGAGAAATGTACATTAGCTTTCAAATCAAGGGCCAATTCCCCATCACCACCAAATTTGCACATTTAACTTCTTTCAAGAAAGATTTCATAATTTCAGACATCAAAGGAAGTGAATGGAACAAAAGTACTATCAATCTTCTGTTAAGAAATAATTGTCATAGTGGATTAAGAACATCTGAAGTCTGATTAGTACAGACCAGTTTTATAGTATACCAGAATTTTTATGGTAAAATATTAAAAAGGGTAAAATAAATATTCAATGAACAAAACCCTGAAGCACAGGTTGAACGTGTGAATTAAAGCAAGCAGCTCAGCAGCTAAGGACAGTTTTGCGTTGAACATTGGGATGTACCAAAAATTGACATACCAAAAATTCCATATGCAATATTATCTGCATATATTTCTATCCTGCTATTCCTAAAAAAATACATGCATTAGTAGATGCTGACTATGTAAATGGTTCAGTACCATTCTTACTCAGCTACTGCTATGGGAAACATGTACATTTTTACTTTAGTTTCCCAGTCGTTGTTCTCACTAATATTGGGGTGGATAGCTGATGCTGAGGGCTCGCCCAGGCTACTGACGAATTCCAAATAATTAACATTCAATAGACACCAACTCTCCTGTAAGAAATCCCTAACCACATCATAGAAATCACCTGTTTGTTTCTGGAGATTCATCTCACCTATGGATGTCTCATTTCTCCTAGACTTTAAATTTGATGCTGAATGAATATACTCCTTAAGAAAGTTTCAAATTTTTGTAATATCAGGGAATTAAAATTTACCTACATATTTATTAATAAATAAAATATTTTAAATGTGTTTATTTCAATTTTAATGATATGTACATATGGGGGTGCACTGTTTGTACTTGAGTGCAGGTACCTAGTCCCTAGACCAGAAGAGGGCACAAACTGCTCTTGAGATTGGGTTTCAAGTCATAGTAAGCTGTCCTGGATGGGCACTGGAAACCCAATGTAGGCTTTCTACAAGATCAACACAGAGGATCCTGTCTTCTCACTCTTTACAGGAGTGAAACTTTGACAATTCCACCTTCTAAAAGCTTTCTTCCTTGCAAGTGATTCTGTCAGCTAAATTACAACCACTGCAGGGCTGGGGGTTGGCGGGGGTGGGGCGGGGGGCATGGTGAGCATTCTACTGCGAGTGCCGAGTGCCAGTGTTACAAATGGATACTGTTTCTATTTCCTCAAGTGCCAGTGTTACAAAGGGACACTATTTCCATTCCATCACTTTACAGAAGGGCTACTGGTTCCCCAGGGTCTAGAGAGTACTACTTTGATATAACATAAAATCTGTACCAATTAGCCATTCAGATTTTATTTTGCACATTGCTTATTTCTGGCAGATCTGCTGGGTACTGCAGGACTGACTGGCATTGCATGTTTGAGCATATATGAGCATGTGTGAGCATGTATGAACATGTATGAGCATGAGGTCAAGCTTCTTCCCTCTTGTGTCTTTCATCTAAGCAATGAATCATCTAACGTACAGGAAAAAGCAAGCTCATGTTATACCTTAAATTCTCTAATCCCTTCTTTATGACAGTCCTCTGAGGAGATGTGTTTCCCTAGCTACAGTATTACTAACTTTCAGTGACAAATTTGGTTGCAGAATATTGGCATTCTATTACCACCTTACAATGTCACAAATGACTGAATACCTTTTTCAGTTCACACTACTTCTGCACAGCATGAGAACTGCACATGTGTATAGCCAAAGGAAGAGGAAGGAAGACACAAGTGTGTCTTTCTGTATATCTGATAACAAAAGACAAAATGAAATATTGATCCATTTTTTTGACTGAGCTTCTTGAGGTTTGCAACCAACATCCTCTTTTCTGTGGAAAAATCAAAACCAAAAATCGATTGTTGCTCACTTAGCTCATAGACCTTAACTCCATGGATCTTCAACATCTGACTAGTTAATTAACTATAGTAATGGGATCATAGATTAGTCCTTCTCTGATAAGTATACATTAATAAACCCATTTTTCAGTGCAAGAAACATCTGTATATGACTAGTTATATTCCTCAAGTGCAGCATTCCACTCACTATCTGACAGATCATAAGTTATTTGACCCAAGGGAGGGCAGATCATCAATTTTCAGTTTCATGCCTGGTGTTCTGGATGAACTTTGACGTTTAATACATGGTTTGGGCCTCTCCTCATTCATCTGCTCAAGGGATAAAATGCCAGCTCTTCAAGAACTGGGACTTGGATCAGGAATAGCCTACTCTTTGCTGTTTGACCATGAAGTGTAAATTATGGCTGCTTCTCAGTATGCCCTAGTGAAAGCAAGCATCTTAGGTTTGTAAAATAGTTCAATCTCCATAAAGCAGATACTAGACACTAGATGTTTGTGTATTGTATACATTATTAATGTTAAGAAGGGTGTCTTTGGCAAGTCCTGGTCAAATTAACTTTTTTTAACTCAAGCATAGAGAATGAAACTCTGGAAACCAATTTTCTGATAAATGACATCTTCAGAACCGTTATCTTCTAAATGTTATAGTACAGCAAGAAAGAGGCAGTGCTGTCGAAAAGAGCAGCAAGACAGAGGGACACAGGGTGTGAGCAATGTGCAAGGTAGAGGGACACAGGGTGTGAACAGTGTACAAGGCAAAGGGACACAGGGTGTGAGCATCAGGCAAGGGAGAGAGGACAGGGTGTGAGCAGTGTTCAAGGCAGAGAGGTACAGGGTGTGGGCATCAGGGCACAGCTGAAAGGTACAGGCTGTACACAGTGTGCAAGGCAGAGAGGTACAGGGCATGAGCAGTGTACAATACAGAGAGACTCATGGTGTGGGCATGGGGCAGAGTAGAGACAAATGGACTTTAGGCAGAAGCACCAGGCTCAGCTGAACTCACTATCCATTTGAAATCTCATCAGGAACACACAAGTCTCCTGACTCTGCGTGGAATGTTCTTATAGACATTAGAAGACTTTGTTTTGATAGAAGGCGTGGGTGGGAGGCTTTCCATCATTCTGCATATTGAGTTTCAGATTCTGGCTGTAGTGCTTAGCATGAAGAGTAGAGAAACTGTGCCCTTCAATGACAGAAGACAGTGAGGTGAGAGGGCCACATCAGCAGTGGTCCTCCTAATTCCTGACTTTCCAGGTCTCAGACCCAGGAGGCTAAGTTTCAAATCCCCTTACTCTCCTTTCACTCTTGACATCTTAGTCTGGTGAGGAGGAAATAGAATCTGTTGCCTCCACTTCTCTGCTAGGACATTCCACTTTCCACTCAATATGCCCTGGATTTAAAGCCCCTGCCGCATCCACACAAAACATCCATGAAATTTCTCCTGCCGAGGCTACCAACAAAATCACTTGGCTGATGGAATGGTCCTGCTCACCCCCAGCAAGAATCCTTGCCAATTCTAACTTCAGTTCTCCTTCCTGGTGTAGCATCTTCCCTGGAGAAACTCCCTGGATCCTTGGCTACATTTTATCTTTCTGCTTTCACCAACTCCAGCCTGTGCATATTATTCCTTCGGGCCACATCTTGTGTTGTCTTGGTGACTCTGTGCATGAGTCTGTCTTCCTGGGTTAGGTTCTTTCTCATACACAGTAATACCTGTGGCTACAAATAATATGCAAAGGTTCTGCTAGGAACCCCAAACATATCTAATAACATAATTTGTAGCAATTACAACTTGGAATTTATTTGGGGTCCTTTTCCACCCAAGCTGTTTCAGTCTCTTCATCAGAAAAAAAAAAAAGACAGTTTTGGATGATAGTCAACATTTCTCTAAGTGTACTTTAGGGACATTTAATTATCCACACATATGACAGATAAAATGAGAAATAAAGGCCCCCAAATCTAGTTGAAATTGCAGCTAAACTTTCTCAACATTATATTGTCCTCACATGATTTATAAGAAGTTAGACTGACTCATTTGTTCTGCAGATATTCCATGATTAAACAATTAACTGAGTAACTGGTTCATTTTCCTTCTCCACTGAGAAAGCAGAGCTCACCCCACCCCTCACCCCCTGTATTACAGTCTGCTAAGCTTGCTGATGGGCTTCAGGTCTCATTCAGAGCACATGGAGACACTGGAAGTCATTGTCCTTTCATCCCAAGTGGTTAGCTGTCCCCTGTGGTGCTGTCTTCAAATGTTTGCCCCACCCAGCCTCGGCAGTCAGCTGCTCCTGCTGGGAATTCTGGAGTGATAGCCAGCAAACTAAATCCTGAGCTATCAATCACAAAGATCCTGTAAACCGAGTCTACTGGCCAAGGAGGTTAAATCCTGAGCGTAGACGGCTCAGGTGGCCTGACTGAGGCAGGGCTAGAGCCAACAAGGACTTACATTTGACCTATGCCTTACATTATGCTGGCATCGCTTTTAGAGCATTTGCTGTTTGGCAATGTCCCTATAGTTTACAAAAGAAAACACACTGATATGGAGTTCCACTAAAGTGAAATTTCTTTGCCTGAATATGACATTTCTATAAAGGTTTCTCTTATAAATTCAGTAGGGTGAGCATCAAGGGTACTAAGCAAATGATTCAGCAGAAATACTAGGGAAACCAGAATTAATGCCCACTCCCCCAGTATAGAGCAGTGAGACATAACAAAGTATGACTCCACCAAAGTTCAACCTGGGCAGCCAGTGACTTTAATGCGCTAAAGTACAGGGGATGGTTGAGAGATTAATTATAGGAGCTTGGTTGACCCCAAAGTACCCACGCCATCAAAACATCTCACCCAGCAGGGATGAAGCTTCCATGAAGCTGAATAGCTGATTAGCTGATTATCTAGTTAGTTCTTCAGTTATTGACCAACACTATGAACACTAATACTTCCTGTAACCATGAAATTAGGGAGAATTAAATACTAAAATGTCAAGGAGGAGTGGCTGGAATCTCAGGTCAGGTCAAGTAATCCTACCCAGAGCTCCTTCTATCAGGAAACAGCAGCAGCAAATCAGGAAATTTCAAGGGTCTATTGAAAGTGGTTCTAATGAAGACAATCACTATAATGCTTAGAGACAAACACTCTACAATAGCATAATTCTGGCCTCAACAACTTAAACTCCAGTAAAGCAACAAACTCTTGAGTGTTGGCTTGACATCAGCCATGTAAGAGGAAAGAATACATATCACATTGTTCCTTGCAGCTGGGTAAAGTCACTCAGTAATTCCCAGACTGCAGAATGCAAGGGGATGGGGAACTGAACAGGGTGTATAAGAGTCTTTACCCTTCTCCCTCATCTAGAAAATCAAAATGCAAGAACAAAGCAAAACAAAGCTCTCTGTAGACCTAGAGTGGCCAGCAGGGATCATAGGAAGTCAGGGAGAGGTTACAGATTCCAACATGGGTGCAGGTCACCATGCAAGCCAAGCACTATGCAATACAGCAGAGAAGAGAAAAGCAAACCTTGTAATACCCAACCAAGTGATCTGGGTGCTTTTATGCCGTGTTTCCAAGGCTACACTTAAAGATTGCACATAAAGAGAGTTGAGCCTTGTAGCTCCTTGGCAGCTTCTCTTTCTACTCACACCATCCCCACCTGGCTAAAAAAATGTGGAAAACTACTGCCTGCCAGCATTCCACTCCTATGTGGACATTTGCTGCCTGGTCCATGAGACCTTGAGGGTGCAGAGCTGAGAATCCCTTTGCTCATCCAGGAGGAAGCAGAATAAGCTAGACTGATCCCTTAGACTCGTAAGAGGAGCTGAGAAATGACTGACTCACACAGGAGGATCTGGGTCCCTTGTATTTGGACATGCAGGGGACACTCCAGGTGTCTGGGACTCTGAGGACAGCGCGACTTGTTTTCCAGATTTATCTTGTTTTCATTACAAAGCACACTAGATGCCAAACATGTCTAAGCACAAGCAAGGAAATAATTCTCTGAGGCTGATGACTCGTCTGAGCCTAATGAGGGTCATGTGGGTGTGACAGGCATCTTCTGGAAGCTGTTGAATAGTCCACATGACTCTTTCTGCTTTCAATAAAAAATAGACACAGTGGTCCAAGGGACAGAACTTACTTCTAAGAAGGCCCTAAAAGGATGTTACTAAGCTAATGTTCTGTTTGAAGCTGACTTTCTGAACTTCCTATTGATACAATGAAACAATGTACCTTTTTGAGGCACAAGAATGTCTGTAGGCAGACAAATGAGAGGATACCCCAGCCTAAAAGCCACACTGAAGGATGGCTTAAGATCAGCAAAGCAGGCATTTCTGCTCCTGTGTGGTATTATAGCAATCAGTGTTCTAACGTACTCAGTGACCAGCCTATCTGAACAAATGCAAAATCTGCTTTTACAACTATACAAAAGCGAGGGCGGAGGGTAGCTCTGCTGAGCTCCAGTGAGGACCGCAGTGAGATCAAGCACTTGTTTTCCTAGCATTGTGCATATTCCATTGAACTCGGGCAGATGAAGCCACTAGGGAAGGACATCTGCATTTTTCATTCACTGCAATTATTAATTCAATGAAATATGAATTAATTTAAAATGAATAAATTATCATCCCAAATAGAAATCTTTTTTTCTTCCTGCTTAATCACTATTCGGTGAGTCACTGAGTCCATTAGACACATCCTACCACTATCTACACAGCCACCAGACAAGGCAAAGACCCTGGGGAAAGAAAGTTGACATGGGACTGCACACAAAGAGCTTTGAATCTACATGAGAAATGGGACTTGATTATATGTCTACCTCATTATTCAGAGTCATCCGTCACCTCTATGAATGTTTTTTCTTTCATCTACAATTATTTACTGGATTCTGAGAGCATTTTTGTTCTACTGGAACACACACAAATATTCTCTTTTAGAAAGACAAACCAGAAACAGTCATAACCCTATAGGAAACACAGACACATTCTCTTAGAAAAAGAAATCAGAAATACCTATGACACTCTTTCCAGAGAATTCTCCCTCCAGGATATATGTGGTAGTCTAGACTACTATAGCTCCTGCCCTTCCTTTCCCCTCATTCATGACCTTGATGGATACCATGGAGATTTCACATGTTACTGCTATAGATGGGAGCTTGATCTTTGCCTCAGTTAAGACACAAAATACATTTCATAATCCGATGCCTCCAGATGTTCTCTAGCAGAAAGTGCCATTCTGTAATTCCCTTGTTTTTAATTCTAAAA
This sequence comes from Mastomys coucha, assembly GCF_008632895.1. Lineage (NCBI taxonomy): Eukaryota > Metazoa > Chordata > Mammalia > Rodentia > Muridae > Mastomys > Mastomys coucha. Next base: position 153,363,707 of record NW_022196905.1, on the reverse strand, counting down.
GCATTCTCTACATGGATCCTTCATCATTTTTGTCATTTATGCTACCTGGTTGGCACACTGGCAGTGGTACACTAATAGGTAATTATCTAGAGGTTGACTCCAATACCCCACAGCTCCCACCAATGCCCTGATACAGGAAGGGATTCACAGAAGTTCAAGCTACAGTTCTGAGCATGTCAAGATTAAATTCTTCTTTGTGGCAAGGACTGGTAAGTTCCCACAAAACCACTGGAATGTATTGTACAAGTGGTTGCATTGACCATGAGGCAAGCACACAGACTAGAAATCACTCTGGGGAGATTCTCTCTCCTTGAGGACATGTTACATCCCAGCATGCATGCATGGCATACCTGCCAAGCACTGCACAGCGAAATTCACCCAAGAGTGTTTCTGAAGCTTCATTACTAGGCATGGCTTGTAAACACACACTGCCCACTGAGCTGAAGTTTCCAGAGCCAGAATTTTACTCTGTGGTCCAGACCTCACAGAAAACATCATGGTCTGGTTTTCTGCATGGCCAACCCCACCTCTAGGCATCCAGGAGTCATAAACTCAGGAATATTGTCCCTGGGCATATCCCTTGGTGAGTGCCCCACAGAAACCAGCCAAATCTAGAGAAAAAGAGAAACATTCAAGCAGAAATCAATGAGATGCAGAGGATCTTAAGGAATGCAAAAAAAAAAATTGTATTCCACATCTTTGGGAAGTCTGGAGGGAAGTGATAAATGTTCAGATGTGTGTGGCCTATAAAAATTATTCCAAGACACAAACAATTTGAATTGATCTGTAATCAGCATGAGATTGAAGCAATGGTCACTGCCTAACAAAGTAAAACAAGGCTAGATGTGCTCAAGGTCAAATCCCATCAGACATTTAAATGAAATCAAAGAGCAAAAGCTCTGTAAAATAGATAAGTAATTCCACAAAGCGTATTCTGTGGCTACGAAGTTGAATAAAGCCAACACACAAAAAGGAAATGGTAGACCAATTCCCTTTAGGATCTGGGATGCAAAATTTATGAGAAAAGTTCTTGCCAAGCAAATTCATCAGAACACATAAAAGATTATATGCTATGATCAAGTGAGTATCATTCCAGAGACAAAAAAAAAAAGTAATTCAGACTATGTGAATCAAATAAATTCAAAGTAGAATAAGGAAAAGAAATAGCATGATCATCTGGATCTATGCAGAAAGGTTATTTGACAGAGTTCAGTGTCCTTTCTTGATAAAAGCCCTTAGACACTCCAAGAACATGTCTTTCCTAACCTGCTTGTCTATGGCTGTTGTAAACTCTCTGGCCAAAAGCAACCTGAGGAGAAAAGTGTTTATTTTACTGACAGGATACAGCCCATCATCCAGGGAAACAAGGGAGGCACTGAAGGCAGGAGACTGAAGCAGAAACCAAGAAGAAACACCTTTTCCTGGCTGCTCCCCATGGCTTACTCAATTGCCTTTCTTACCCAGCCCAGACCCAGCTGCCCAGGGCTAGCACCACAAAGAATAGGCTGGGCTCTTCTAAGTCAATTAACAATTTAAAAAATGTCCCCATAGACATGCTCAGAGGCCAATCTGATGCATGTAATTCTTCCATTTAAGTTCCCTCATCCCAGGCGGATCAAGTTGACAATGAAAGTTGACTATCACCTCCAAATATAAATGTGTTAAATAAATAAAACATAAATTTGTGGACAAGCAACTAGGTAGTTCTCAAAAGAAGTGCCAACAGTCTACAAATACACAGATGTGTTCGACCTCCTCTAGCCATCAGAGGAAATGCAAATCAAAACTACACTGAGATTCCACTTCTGCCTAAACAGACTTGCTATTAGCAAGGAAACTACCACAGTTGTTAGCAAGAGAGGGAAATACTGGGGAAGGGAGATGTCCACCCAGCCTGTGACAGCATGCACAAGACCACACAAACTCAGGCCAGCGAGCGAACGGACACAAAGTCTCAGGAACAGAGAAACAAATGGCAACTGGCAGCATCTGGAAGAGGGATGACCAGTTTCCTACCAGGGCATAGGCCCTGGCAAGTCCACAGGCCATGAGGTCAGCAACACTGGTGCAGCACAATTTAGTCTTGACAGATACAATTTTTTTTTTAAAGGCACAAGTTGGATGGGAACAAAGAGGAGTGGATTTTCAAAGTTTTAGAGGGTGAATATGCTCAAAACACATTGTATAATATTTTCAAATAACTAAATAATACTTTAAAATGTGTCAAAATTAAACAAAAAGAGACATAAACCTTCCCCAAAGTGGAATTCCAAGTATGGCGTGATCCAGCTCCACCACAGTTGCATATGTACCTGGAGGAATCTTAATCAAATATAATAGAAATACAACAGGGATCCCCACAAGCCCCTGTTTACTGCAGAGCTGTTCAGGGCTATTGGCGAGAAGCTAAAACCCAGCCCAGGCATCTCTGATGGCTATTCTTGGTTGCCAGTTTAACAACATCCAGAATTAACTAAAACTCAAACCTGCGAGGGGATCGTGCCGAAGTCATTTGACATGGGAAGCCCCACTTCAAAGCTGGATCTTTGAGGTGGGGAGTTCCAGCTCTAACTGGGCCACACCCTCTGCTGGAAGCATACGTAAAAGGCATGGACGAAGGAAGTTTGTTACTCTCTTTATGCTTCCTCTCGCTAGCAAGCCCATTCCTTCACTGACATAAGAACCAACTTCTTCGGACTTCCTGGATAGACTGAAGTCCAGCTGAGACTACAGGACTCTTGGACCTTCCAGTATTAGACAGCATTTTCAGACTACCTGGACCACAATCTGTAAGCCACTTTAATAAATCCCCCAATGTGTGTGTGTGTGTGTGTGTGTGTGTGTGTGTCTGTGTGTCTGTGTGTGTCTGTGTGTGTCAGTGTGTCTCTGTGTGTGTGTGTGTGTCTGTGTCAGTGTCTGTGTGTCTGTGTATCCATGTGTGTCTGTGTGTATGTCTGTGTGTGTGTCTGTGTGTGTCTGTGTGTCTGTGTGTGTGTCTGTGTGTGTCAGTGTGTCTCTGTGTGTGTGTGTGTCTGTGTCAGTGTCTGTGTGTCTGTGTATCTGTGTGTGTCTGTGTGTATGTCTGTGTGTGTGCCTGTGTGTGTGTCTGTGTGTGTGTCTGTGTGTGTGTCTGTGTGTGAGTATCTATGTGTGTGTCTCTGTGTGATCTGTGTGTGTGAATAAATCGACTAATTCTGTAGGTCCTGTTCCTCTAGAGGACCTATTATGCCATCCTTTAACAGATGAATGGGGTCATTGAACCCAAAAAGAAGGAGGAAATGATGTAATTTCCAGGAAAATAGAACTGGAATTCACCATGTTAACTGAAATAAGCCAGACTCAAAAAGACAAAAGTGTCTTATATGTACATGCAATCTCTGTCAGAAAAGTAGAAAAGAGACAATATGGGGAGGTGCTAAGGACCAGCAGGAGGCGCCAGACACATTCCTGCACGTCTGCATGAAAATTTCATAAAGAAACCTATATTATTCCATATAGTACATATGTATGTATAAAATCATGGAAAGGTTAAATATCTGTTTTTAAAATACCTGCATCCCATTGTTACGATTAAAACAAATAATATGTTCAGATCTAATTTCACTAAGAGAAGAAAATGCCCTAAACATAGGAAGGTGCTTCAGTGCTGGCCAGGCATAGCTTTAAATCTTCAGTACCCTTTCTGAGGTTTGCAGTTACATCTCCTTCTCTTTTCATGGTTTCCCCCACACACATTCACAGTGCTACCCTTCCTATTTGCTTTTTTCCTGCCATTTCTTCTGATTCTGCACATGGGAACATTGAGAGAGCCTGTGCTCCCTCAGGTCTTTGGCCTCTGGATGAGGAAGAAAGCTGGGAAAAGGTCAGGACTGCAGGAGCCCCCGGGGCTGTGCAGCAGGCTGTGCTGAGGTGCCTGTGGTCTGAACTCCTTTGAGAGTTGCAGAGAATGGGGAAGAGAAGCTCTGATCCCTTGGGAGGCTTTCTGGGGGGATGGCAGGGAATCAGTAGGAAAATGAAAAACCTGGTGAAAGAAAAGAAACATTTCTCAACATATGATTTCTCCTTTTCTGTACCTGAAGGAGTGGACCTTAGGACACCCACGTGACATGGAGTCCAGGGACATCCATTGACTGAAGCTATCAAAGACCAGGACACCTGAACAAAGGAAAGAGAGACCAGGTGCTTACTATTCCCTCTGAATTATAAATGGGAGCCTTGGTGGTTATTCAAATCAGCATTAATTATTAAAGACCATTATTCAAAATGAGACTTTAAAAAAGAATCTATGTTAACTTACTCTCCTAATCCAGTTACACAATCCACAAGTGTTAAGCTCATAAGGAGACCCCAAGGATACCCTACAAAAATCCCTAAGCCCTAAAACAAGCCTTGTGCACCCTGCCCCAAGCTCATCCACCCCATCAACTTTCACAATGAACACTGTGGTCTCGAGATATTTCCCTACTGTTTGAATGAGGGAGGGGGGCACAAGTCCACAACTATGCAGACATGGTGTCCCTTCTTTAGTGGAGTGCCCATGTACTTCCAAATAGGAACACTTTAGTAAGAGTAAAAACAGGCTTCAAATGGAAACGCATGAACTATCCATACTGAGTTCCAAAGATGAGTCACGGGGCGGGACTTGCATGCTCCTGTTGGGGGTTAGAACATAAAGAACCCAAGCCCACCCCACCCTTCTCCCTGCATTCTGCATTAATCTAGTGATCTTAAACCAGGGAGCATCCAAGACCAGAGCAAACCTGTGAGACATATCTATGGCAGATTCCAAAGGCAGCAGCATCTTGACAGCTGAGGATTAGGAGCGCTTGGTAAATGGGCTCAGGATTTGGGATGGGGGATTATTTGAAGTTGGAATGGGTCAGTAAAAAAGGATTTCCTGGAGCAAATGTTCTGAATAATTTGATGACTACAAGAGAATGGGAGGACCTTACACCTCTGTGTTGCTTACAGGGAGGGAGGCTGCTGCCAACCTGCAGAAGGTTAACTCCAAGAATGGCACGCCCTGCGCCCTGCGCCCTTAGTCTTTCTCTTCTCACTCTGCCCCGCTCCCCTTACTCAGACAAAGTTATTTTCTCTTCCACTCACAAACTTTTAGGAGAAAATGAAAAGTTGAAGACGCACTCGTGTGCCTGGACAGAGCACAGCACAGCACAGCGTTCCTGTAAATCCAGGCAGACTGGGTGGGTGAAATGGCTCAATGGTTAGAGCTCAGGCTTGGTTTCTTCCCTCAGGTTGGGTGGCTAATACTACTTTAGCTCACCTGGGGAGCCTCTGACCTCCATTGGCACCAACACTAGTTTGCACACGCTCGTACACACATACATCATAAAAAAATTAAATCTTTAAAAATCAAGGAAGTATGAAAGTCACTGAAAGCATAACATCTGGGAGGTCAAGACGGAGATCGCTGGGTGACACTGGCTAGCTAGACTAGATAGAATCGGTGACCTCTGGGATCAGAGAGAGACCCCACCTCAGTAACTAAAGTGGAGAGCAATGGATACCAACCTTGGGTATCCCCTCACAGGCTCACATACATGCACAAGCACATGCATGCTCGCACACATGCAGGCACACAAGAAGATGTGTGTGCTAAAAAGAATGATGTAAGAAGGGGAAAGAAGTGGAATGTAGTTAAAGGAAATAGAGAGAGGGAAAGAGAAGGAAATGCTGCTGCCAACCTCGGAGCATCATCGGGGACTGTGCATTTCCTAGTTAACATAGGGGCGCACACTTCAGCCCTGCCACATTTTTTCACAATAGCTAAACATCTCACTTCCTTACTGTCCTAGTGTCCTGACTTTTTCTTGGCATTGTATCTGATGTTTGTTGTTCCAAACCCTGTCTTCAGATCTCCATAAATTGCCCCAGGTGGTGCCATCTGGTGAGTGCAGAGTCTGTTCCCTGGGGTCTGGAGGGGAGGGTGTCTATCCTCCCCTCCAGTTACAGTACTTTCACTGTTGGCTTCATATGAGTATTAAACTTTACCTCTGTGTGAGCCTGTTGTTACAGTGTACTCGTGGGTAGCCTGCAGGTACCAATTTCCCAGGTGTTAAACATAACGGAATAACAGGCCAGAAAGTCAATGGTCAGGAGGGACTCACACCAGAGATACATGCTGCCAGGGTATCATAGAGGTCGCAGCAAGTGGCATTCTGTCCTTGGCACACCTGCCAAGATAGAGTGCTGGAAAGCCAAGGAGAAGGCTAAGAATATCTTCTAAAGAAGGCAGGCATGTTAGTGCTGCTGCAGCGCCTGCACCTTTGACCCTCATGCAGGCAAGAGCTTGCTTTCACAGAAATGGCTTGGGCCTGCATGTACTGTAGGCCCAGGAAGGCTAGCAAGGCCACTTCCCATGCAATGGCTTCTCTACTCAGCCACTCACTACAGATCAATGCAGACACCCAAACTGTTGTGAACGCTTGCAATGATCCACATGAAGTGGTTTCTTATAGGAGGATCTATAGGGAATTATAAGCACGATATTCTGTGATTGATCAGGCAAACACCTGCAAATTATAGATCAGGGCAACCGATGGACAAAGTGATTGCTCAGAACCAAGGAAAGCTGGGAGACAGATACTGGGAAATTTTTACCACACTGAAGCTGACTCTAAACTTGACTTGTGTCTTATCAGTTAAACCTGAAGACCTTGTGAAATGTCCCGTTCGCTAAGGATGAAAACAGCGTTTTCCTTTAAGCACGGGAGGGTTTTTAGTGACATGGTTCCAAGTCCTTGTGTGCACATGTTAACTGTGAAAAGCTGCACTTGCAGAAGTTTGTCTTGGAAAGCTGTGTTGCTTGCTGAAAGCCATGAGCCACTTTGTCAAAGGCAGTGGGGTTTTAGGCACCAGCCTCTTGGTAATTATCTCGCCATCTGTGGCCTCTCATGGGCTTGTGATTTCATCCAAATTCAACAACTTGACCTTATTTGTCAGCAAGCGAACAAGAACAGTGTTTGCTGAAAGTAGGACTCACGCCCCACGGTTGGTCAGCACTTCAGCGCTCAAACTCTGGCATTTCTCACCTTCTCCTGGGGATGGAAGGGAGATGCCAGATGGGGTGTCAACAGCGGACTCTAGGGGCTTAGTGGCCAATAGATGCAGAATATCCATAGCTTATCCAGTACATCCATTAATGGGATACTTTGGCAAGTTCAACCACAGGAGGTTGATAAACTGGAACTAATATGCAAATTAAATTATGAGATTATTAATATGTGAATTGTATTTCAAGGTAACCAATATGCAAATCTTATCTTGAAATTATCAAATCCATTTTTCCAACTTCAAAAAAAAAAAAAAACCTGCTACCCTGAACACAGCAGTCCTCTGGCTGCATCTGAATAATGCTCTCTCTCTATCCCAAATCCAATACGAATAAAAAGCATCACTCACAATCTCTCTGGAAGCTTCCTGCCTTAAGTCACATGGGGCATACCTTTAGCTAGCTTTTTCTTAAATGTACTTATTTACCAAAAAAGAAAAAAAAATCAAATTTAGTGAATTAACAAACCCGTGATGCGTCCTTCAGACAATAGCATGCACACAGTTTTCTTTGAACTCAGCATCTGTGGCTAAGCTTCTAGGGTCCAAATCCCAAAGCTCGAAACATCTGCTTCCAAAGAAAAGAAAGAAGTTCCTGCCCTGTCACTCGGAACCTAAAGGGCAGGAGCAGCTGCCACTCTCTGCAGAGCAGGCGTGGCCACCATGTCTGCACTTTTGAGAGCAGCAGTCTGTAATTAATTCTGCACTCACCAGCTGGCCTCTGCAGCCCCTCCCCAGGGTCCCTCTTGAAGATCCAGGGTGGAGAGATGAGGAGCCTCATCTGTTATCAGGATTTTAAAAAAGGTATTGTTTGCTCAAGCAAGACACCAAGAAAGTATGTGAATGAGCAACATAATTAAATTTCTCAATAATGTAAGTTTAGTAGAATACATTCAACCAAAGAGTCCAAAGTATACAGGCTTTATTTTTAGGATTATCATTAAAACCTCCTCACTAAGTTAATCATCTGCTGTGCACATGCCCCAGCTCCACAGCTGTGTGCTCCATAGGAGTTCTTCAAGCCCACCCAGGACGAAGACGAGCTTACAGAGTTGGTGCTAATGTCTCCTCCAGAGGCTTCTGTTTCTGGTGATTTTTCTTCCTAACCATTTTGGTGATGTCCAAAGCAGTATAGTTGACAAAACTAGATTCGGTGGCTTGTTTCAAGAGCATAGAACCAGCTGAGCAGGAAAGTGGCTACAGCATGAGTTCCTGGCTCCTGATAAGATGCTTCCAGCCAGAGCATAGTAACTCATGAATGTGCATGTATATTCCCTGACTGACTGACCAATTGACATTCCCAGAAGCCATGATTTGGACAAGAAGCTGCCCAAAGGCTCTATGGCAGGCACTGGAACATAATTGGAGTCTAAAGCCTGGTGGCTGGATCTGCATCTTAGATTACAATCAAACTGAGTGTCAAACCATGGATGCCTAGGTGAGAGGAAGGACATATCTGCATCAAAGGAAGTTATGAGGTGCAAGGACAGAGGGCGGAGAGAGTGGGCCTCCCCATCCATTCAGTCCATTTCCACTTGACAGGAGAAACACCTACATCAAGTCAAAATCCGTTCAGAACTCATCCACCCAAGGAACTTGCTGCCACCCTGCTGTGGTGTGGAGGTGAAGTGTTGACACCCTGGGCTGACACCACAGAATGGAGAGGAGATTCTAGCTGCACTTCTCCCACTGCTGAGTCAGGGAACTCAGGGCAAGAACTGAGCTTGCTTATGGTCCTCTGTTTACTTCTCAGGGTGTTGGCTGAAGCTTTTGTTCAGTTTACACACATTCTTCTACTCTTAACCCTCTGTCCCATGAAGAACGCCCTGACCACCCTCTGCCAGACATGACCACTCTAACCACCAAAGTCTCCACTGCCCCTGGAGCATTGTACGTACATGCTGGATTTGTTTCCCTAAGCAGCGTCTGTGTGTCATTTCTGAAGGGAACTGGTCCAGAGCTTTATATGATGGGGACTGAATCCTGTCTTCCTTTCTAAAATTTCTGTGTTGAAGCTGACTATAACTCATCCTTACTTGGAGGTGGGGACACTACAGCTGTCTTACTTAAGGTGTGATTGTTAATGAGGTCTAGATCCAAGAAGGCTGTCTCCATTGTGGTAGGGAAATGTATCCAGTAAGTATACAATACAATGATGAAGACTGCAAGTCATGGACACCAAGATAATCAGCTGATCTCAAGGAGCCAGAACATGGCTGAATGGATTCTTGTCACTATATACAGTAGAAGCCAAGAGTGCCTACACCTTCAGCTTGGCTGTAATGCCCAGAGCTGTGACATCACACATGTGGATTGTTGAAGCCTCTCAGGCTGTAGAGCTCTGTAACAGTGTCCCAAAAAAATGCATAGAGTCACAAAACCTAAGCTCTGGCATCTCTGGAAGAGATGGCATTTACAAACTGGAAGTTTTTCTAAACTACAATTTAAAATCCATATATGGACAGGAAGCAGACACTAAGTGAAGGACATTTACATAATCATTTCTTCATTAATTCAGTAAGTGAGAATGAATGAGCAGACATGTTGGAGTTATGCATTGATGTAGGTTGTTTTAACATCATTCACAGGAGTCCTTATTTTCTGAAAATGGAGGGACTTGGGGATATACAACATACTGACCCAGTCCTGACCTGCATCACAGCCTCTTAAAATTCTCCCCAGTTCTAGTGAGGTATTGTGGTGCATGCCATTAATTCCAGCATTCGAGAGGCAGAGGCAGTGATCTCTGTGTGTTTGAGGCCAGCCTGTTCTACACAGTGAGTTCTAGGAAAATCAGAGTCATATATATAGTGAGACCCTCTCTCCAAGAAAAAAGAAAATGGTTGCCCATTTTAGACTATCAGGATATTGTTAAAATACTGACTACGCTTGGTCTGATCTCTTCACTTCAACTTGCTTTTCTATTCAGAAAGTAATTAATAACTATCTACACTAGAAGCAATCTACTGAGAAGAATGATAGGGAAAGTGCAAAGAGTTCCCTGGGTCTTTAGTGAGTGTTTACACAAATCTAAATAAATCTGAGACCTTTTGTAATGCAATAAATGCAAAATTAGAACAGAGTATAAAATATACACAATAATAGGAACATTTCCAAGATGTGTAAAGTTCACATTTATTTGCTTAATTATTTTCACATTTAAATTCAGCCCAGAGAAAGGAAAAGCCATTGTATTTACAAAACAGATCGTTAACTATAATTACATTTATAAGGAAAACGACTCAGGTTCCACGTGCCCGGTCCAAGGGCGTATTGTCAGGCACATAGAAGACAGTTTTCAGTGTGAGTGTGGCTGTGTCCTTGCCAGCTGCATGGAAGGTGAAGGGGTTAAGGCTTAAGTAGCAAGCAAGACACCTAAGATGTTTGTATTACAGGCAATTATGTCTGCAGCCGAAAGAATCAAGAAACAAGACTTGTATAGCAGATAACTGTGTTGCAAATAGAAATTGGTAGATAATTAAAAGAAGTTGAAATCCAATTTAAAAGTTCCAATCATTTGCTCTGCTTGTCATCCAACATAAATTTACAAAAAGAAATGTCAATAAACTACTGAGTCTTATAGATTCTCCCTGTAGCAGCCATACAAATGAGCTCTGTCCTTCCTTTCAGTGGGTGGCTCTCAGAAACCACCTCACCGGTTGGTTCTGGTCCCAGCAGTCTCCCTCTGTGTCTCTGACATTGATGTCTTGTACTCTGCACTTCCCAGGATGGATCCACACTCACCCATGGGCTGGACCCCAACTGCCTTCCTGCTCCTTCCCAGTTAGACTGAGGTACAGAGGGCCAGGTGACAGATTTCTATCTCTCAGAATGATAGCTCCCTGCATACTTTCAACAGGAAGGAGAAAGTAGAAAACAGAAGAAGCCAAATAAGGAATTGGGGAGCAAGAGAGAGAAAAAGATTAGAGTGGGAGGGAGTGGAGGAAGGGAGAAAGTACAGGGAAAATGGGTGTTACTCAGTTCCAGCATCGAAAATGCAACCAAGGCAGGTTCCCCGCTGGCCAACAGCTGAGGGCAGAGAGTGGGCCATCTCAGCTACAGATCTCCACTGGGGGGCGCAGGGGGGGCGGGAACCAGGGGATAGAGTGGGCCATCTCAGCTACAGATCTCC
>NW_022196905.1:153348908-153351914 GCF_008632895.1 Mastomys coucha | reverse complement strand
AGTTTTTCCTCTATGCTTTCAAATCGTATGTGACCATACTGCATAGAGTTAAACATTTATTGATTTAAATATACCCAAGACAGAAGAGAATTTAAATTTCCTTCACTGTTAAATGAATTGTGAAAACGTTTCAGATTGTCAATGGATTTTACTAGCTAATTTTCTCTCTGACAAATACCAATTGTGATCAATATGCTCTAATTTTCTAATTCAGAAAGAAAAAGAAATCTACTTTTTCCTCCAAATAAGAAGTTTACTGACAAGTCCTAAAAATATAAGAAATTCCAGGTTCACCATGAAGACATTAAAAATAATCTCTAAAACTCAAATAAAAAAGGACACGATTCCCTTACATTTTGTCCTGGCATTTAAATTGGATTTCTTTCATGTAAAGTGACCCACAGTTAGAACATGATTGCCATTCATACGTACCTGGGAAACTGTGACATGTGTCGATACATCACACACATCATTTGATTCTCACCACAGCTAAAGCAGCTCAGACTGACCTCCAGACACTTGACTACCTCCACATAATAGTGAACGATGTGTTCAGGCCATGTACAAAGCAGGCTACAACAGGCCAATCTAGAGAGAGTAAATTCTCAAGACTATTTTTAAATGTTTTATGAAGTTTTTCTACATGAATACTGCATTTACGTCCTTTATTTTTTTGTTGCTTTTTTTTTTTTGGTTTTTCGAGACAGGGTTTCTCTGTGTAGCCCTTGCTGTCCTGGAACTCACTCTGTAGACCAGGCTGGCCTCTAACTCAGAAATCCGCCTCCCTCTGCTTCCCAAAGCGTGCGCCACCACCGCCCCATTTACATCATTTCTATGCCTTCCCCTTCTTTATTAATTCTTTCCTGTCTGCCTAACTCTGTCTCAAGTTCATAACCTCTTCTTCGTTGTTAAATATATGTGTATGACTGATGTGAAATCTATGCAGGTATGGAGAGCCTACTTAGTATGCTCATGTGTACCTACATGAGTTTAGACACTGACCACTTGAGATCAAGTCACCTATAAGGAGTGTCCCTGAAGGAGACTTGACTCTTCCCTCAGCAGCCAATGATAGCCAGTCAGCCTTCATCTCCAGGTGAGGCCTTGTGAGAGTTCCCACATCTGCACTGGCATGTCAAACAATGTCACTGTTCAGGTCTTGTTTGGGTGACTATATTCACCTTTCATGTATATTTAGTCAGTGACAAACTGTTTAAAAATTCTGGTAAATTATTATAAACTGATGGACCTTGGATTAGGGTCTTGAGTCAAAAGGTAAAATTTGGCTAGATTTGAATCTCTTATCTCTGTGGGGTGTGTGTGTATTTTGTGTGCATGTGTATGTGTGCACATGTGTGTGCATCTGTGCACGTGTGCATGTATGTCCTTGTATGTTCATGTGTGCATGTGTGCATGTGTATGTATGATAAAAGTAGAAAGGGTGAAAGTAGAGATGGCTCTGTGATGCTGATGGAAAGGAAAGGGGTATAATTACAAGGAAACACTGTGTGTAAGACAAAAGGGGCATATACTTGAGGGACAGAAGATCCTAAGATAAAGTCCCCGTGTAATGGGGCAGACAGACAGGAGCATAAGAACACAGAACACTGGCAAATACGAATGAAAATGTCACAGATTAGCATAACACATTTTCTAATTAGAAACATTAGTAAAGATAGGAGACATAGAGGGAAGCTCAGGTCTGCTGGTTTTCTGTCTCTTAAGCGTCATTCAGTCTTGCTGTGCTTTACCATATGGGTCGTTCCTAGTGTTTTACCATTACTATCTGACACTCTGGTAAATCAGGTGCTTTCTCAGTCTCCTTTTCAGGGAGTCCAGAGGTAGCATTTGCTCAATGGGTAAGAGTGTTTGCTATGCACACCCAAGAACCTGAGTTCAAATCCCCAGCACTCCTGTAAAAGCTGAGCATAGTCATACACCCCTGCAACCTCACCTGCAAGCTCAGCAGTGGGAGGGAGAGTCTGGCGGATGCCGGGAGCTCATGGGCTAAGCTGCTTGCCCCAGGCTCAGTGAGAGACCCTGTCCCAAGGTTACAAGGCAGAGGGTAATGGAGAAGGATGCAGACGTCCTCCTTTGAAGCCCTATGTACATACAATTATGTACATAGGTGTACACACACACACACATTAGATTCATAAGACAGGTACAGTATTAATACATAAAAGCATGGAGCCTCTGTGCCTCATGTTTCAGGTTTCTTTTATACACTGATTATTTCTTCTCTTAAGGCAAACAGCAGCCAGCCCCAGGCTCCCTGGTGCTTTTGTTCTGGATCCTAGAGAGTCCTACTGCTCTGCAACACTCATTCTTAAGACAGATTTCGTGAACTCTGAAAGCAGTACCTAGCCTTGGCTACATATGTGGCTTCCCCTGGAATGTGCATTCTTCATGTTGCTTATCTTAGTTAAGTAGAACTCCTTTCCCCCTTTCATGTTGCTCTAATTTAGATGTGAGGTACATTTGAGCAATTCATGTGTGTATGCATTCAGTTTTACAATTGTAGAGAACAACTGAAAAACATGACTAACATGCAAGACAAGGCTCATTCATAAAGGGATCAGAGAGGGAGAAGAGAAAGGAGCAGAAGTGTGTGTGTGTGTGTGTGTGTGTGTGCGTATGTCTCTGTGTGTGCACGTGCGTGTGTGCGCGCGCGTGTGTGTGTGCATGTGTGTGTGTGTGTGTGTGTGTGTATGTGTGTGTAGACAGATGCAGAGGGGCAGGGAGGCAGGACAGAGAAGCAGAGCAGAGCTGTGTGTGTGCCTGTATGTGTGTGCGTGTGCGTGTGTGTGTGTGTGTGTGCGCGTGTGTGCGCGTGTGTGTGCATGTGTCTGTGTGTGTGCACGTGTGTGTGTGTGTGCGCGCGTGTGTGTGCGCATGTGTGTGTGTGTGTGTCTGTGTGTGTGTGTGTGTAGACAGATGCAGAAGGGCAGGGAGGCAGGACAGAGAAGCAGAGCAGAGCTGTGTGTGTGTGCATGTGTGTGTGCG
>NW_022196905.1:153339430-153348898 GCF_008632895.1 Mastomys coucha | reverse complement strand
GTGTGTGTGTGTAGACAGATGCAGAGGGGCAGGGAGGCAGGACAGAGAAGCAGAGCAGAGCTGGAGATTCTGATTTCTATACTACAGAAGAGTGGCCCTCCCCTTTTGCTTTTACCAGGCAGGTTAACTCCACAGAGTGCCAGCTTCTCCACACCACCAGTGCTTGCTACAAATTGCTGCTGGCCACTGCTCTGGAGCCATCTGCTGTGCATACTAAACTACCCTGTGCTCACCTGTGTGGAATCCGAGCTTCCAGCTTCTGCCAGAATGATGGTGGGGGACAGGGACTTAGGACACCCCCTGCTTCAGCGATCTTCTGGAAATGTGAGCATATCTGAACAGGAGGAGGTGCTGCTTGGTTTTGCTTTCTGTTTGAAACACTTCCCTCCCTCCCATTGCTTCTCCCAAATGCTTGAAGCTAGGATCCCGCCCCACCCCCATCCTCTCTGACATTGAGTTCAAGGCACAGTACAAATTGTAAATGCATTCCTTACTCTAACAGAGATTTTCAATTCTAGAGGATAATAGCTGAATTCTTAAACCATCTAGAATTCACACAATTAAATAGACTCCCATCCATGTCGTACTGGGCTCCAACGTTGTAGCCTCTACTCCACACCAGTACAGTAACAAATCCCCAAAGGAACTGTGACCTCAAGGGTTACCCTAGCCTGTGGCTTTGGCACGGCTCCTTTTTAAGAGTCAGCACTCACTTTTCCCTTTGTTTGACTTTATCCCTTTCACAAGCCATAATTATCCATGTGGAAGGCAGGGGTGACTGTCTAAGCCACATGGCACATGTAAGTGGAAGCTGTAATTTAGGAGTAAGGCTTGCTTCTCTGTTCATGGAGGAAAACGCTGTGAGCAGAGGAGAAAGATCCTGGGATCCCCTGCTGAAGACCTGAAGACCTCAGATCCTCTGCTGAAGACCTGAAGACCTCAGATCCCCTGCTGAAGACCTGAAGACCTCACACTGTTCGCGTCTCCTGAGAAAGGGAGATGGACTGAGGCGCCATCTAAATTCAGAATCGCAGACATCCAGGGAAGCATCCTTCTGTTGGTTGGTTCCTTGAGGACACACTACACAGAGGATGTGATCATTTTTCTCTTTATTTGGAAGTCTTAAGGTAAAATTTACGTTGACTGATGAGCCACAAAAAACCACACTTTAATATAACCTTCCAAACCCAACTCTACCCAACCCACTCATCCACCATCAAGTGCATAGTAAGCAGGAAACAAGACATGACCATTTCTCCACACCTCTCTGGTATAAACCTTTCCAGGGAAAACCTCACACGCTCTGCCTGGAGCTCTAACAATTCTAGTATATTTTCACTGAATTTTTCCCATTTTGAGACATCTTTAATTTTTTATGATTCTCCACGACAAGTGTATGTGTGTAAATATTAACCCATCAGTGGAGCTATGAGGCACTGATGTCTACAGACTGTCTGTGTGTTCTGTATGTGTTAGGCTGCTGTGGCTCACTTTGCTGAGTATCAACCAAAAGTTAATGTCTAGACCACGAGTTCTCTCATCAAGCTGGGTCTTTGACATTTTACATTTGTACCATTAGTATGTTGCAAGCCTCAGCTGCAGGTGACAAGTCTTCCTGATAAATTACTTCTTATGGGCCCAAAACATCAACTCACTCTGATAAACCTTTCCAGTGTTAATTCATTTAGCATGCTCATTTCCAGGGTGCTCTCCCTGGCTGGGTACACCCGCTGTAGAATTTTTATACCTCTGTAACTAGAAGCAAAGGCAGACCTGGAAAGAGAGCTATGACGAATACCATGGTCACCACAGACATAGCCCCTGATGTCCAGAAGCAGTAAAAGAGAAATATCATCTGGCATATTTCCAAGAACAGAGTCATTCAGATATGAATGGCCCACAGCCTGTGCAACAGTCCTCCATAGTTTCAGTTATGAACACTGTATCATCACACTGGAAGAAAACCCACAGTGTTCTGAGGTGGCAGATGCTGCCCATAAAATTCTATATTAATGTAACCTGATATAATTCCGTTACAATGCTACTGGGAGTCACTCACAGCATATCTGTCTTCTGTATGGCTTTCTAGTTTCCATGAAAGATGTCTGAGGGAATCTGAGGGTAAAGACGCTTGCTACCAAGCCTGATCACATGTGTGTGGTCCCTAGAACCCACATGGTAGAGGGAGAAAACTAATTCCCAAATAATTGTCCTCTGACCTCTCTACACGTGTGCCATGATACATACACACACACACACACACACACACAGACACATACACACTAAAATCATACATTTTTTAAAAGTAACTAAGATTAAATATAAGGAATAATTTTGACTATCCTTCTGTAGCCCACAAACATTTCAGGTTTAAAACTATGCTTTATCTTGTAGGGAGTAAATTCTCCAGTGGGCACTGAATGTAGATCAATTTCAGCCAAATACCATAGGCTCCTGGAAGCTGAGTCAGATCAGTCTCACCCAAGCCATGTTGCTATCACATCATGGGAAAGTTGTGTGACAAACCAGGACCTTGCCATCCCTGTGTGTACACACAGAGGGCATACACATCTGCCATGTGCACAACACTGCATGAAGAAATATGAAGTGTAGATACCCACAGCCCTGCTGTGCTATGTGGCTTCCCTTTCCTTGGCTCATCCAGCCTTTGCATTATTGTGCTTTGTATTATTGTAGTAATCACAGTCCTTCTTGCTGTCCTGAAGGGGAATGACTTCCCATAAGATTAGACACTAGAATACTTGGCCCTACATAGCAGCAGTAGCCAGGGAGGATTAGGAGGTGCAGCGTGGATAGAAAAATACATCACTGGGGATGGAAGTTTCGGGCATGGATTGTCTTGGAAGTTTTAAAGCCTCCTGCAACTCCTTCACAGTTCCCTGACTCCGCTTCGTGCTTTTCAGTTCCAGATGTGAGCCCTCAATCGTTAGCTTCCAGGTACACCTGCCACATTTGCCACCTGCTGCAGTGCCATCCACAACACATGGACCTTAATTCTCTCGAACCATAACACAAATAAACTTGGCTCTATGAGTGGCTTTTGTTGTGGCTTTATCACAAGGGTGCTCTTCAATTCACTAGTTTGACTTGGTCTCCTCTTACCCTGCATCTCCTGCACTTGGATGGTAACTACTATTGATAAGATCGATGTTGACGTTCTGGAACATTTGCCAAATATCTTGTTAAAATCTGACTGAACAGCAACACATGAAAGTGTACTAGTGAAACAGAAGGTGGCAGGATAGACCCTCCTGGGTACTAATGCAAGTGCCATGCCCTGACCCTCCTGGGTACTAATGCAAGTGCCATGCCCTGACCCTCCTGAGTACTAATGCAAGTGCCATGCCCTGACCCTCCTGGGTACTAATGCAAGTGCCATGCCCTGACCCTCCTGGGTACTAATGCAAGTGCCATGCCCTGAATCACTATTGTCATTCAGAACAAAACACGTTCTTGGCTTGCACTGATAGCAGCTAAAAACTGTGAAGAACTTAGAAAGGCACTAGAGGGAGTCTGAGTATGATATTTTCAGAAAAAGGAAACAGGAAATCCATTGACTTAGAAAACATAGAGACATATCCATGGAAATTACAATCTCAGAAGCTAGAACACCTGTGATGGTCTTCGCCCGAAATGAGTCAGTCTGAAAAGACTAAAAATGTTGGCTAATTTCTCAGATATTCAAGTCTCAGGAAAATAAAAATGTGTCCCAAGGTATGCAAAGAATCAGAATATTTTAAAATAATTAATAGTATATAGTTCATACAATCAAAGATTTGTGTTCAGCTACAAATAGAAAATAGACCATACTTCCTCCAAGGCTTGGGAGACATCAAGCAGAAGGGCTGGAAAGAATGCAGGAAAGAGAGAGAAGAGGGGTGTGGGGAGGGGAACGTGAAACACTGACTTCTGCTGTGATATGGGTGCTGAAGTCTTGAGCCCAGCAGCTCTGCCTTCTCCAAATTGGGCATCTACCGTGGGTTGTGGAAGAAGGAAAGGCTCTTGGGCGCACATTCTCGGTAAGTGGTATGCACACTCAATGGGTGATGGGGTGGGGGATATGTTTTGCTCACTGATAAAGGTGAATTTGCTACTGTAAATGAGTCCCCATCCCATGCTCCTATAAGAAAACTTAGTGAACTTAGTATGTCTCATAGGTAGGAAAGCAGGAGACTAACTGGGATGTGGGAGGGAGGGAAAAGAAGGGGATCAGTGAGATAAGGAAGGGCAAGAGGCAAATAGAGGGTGAATATTACTAAAACATACAAAAGTACATGTATGAAAGTATTACAAGAGAGCCTACTGTCATATCTAGTTACTATACACTAATATATGTAAGTGTGGGAAAGATATTCTATGTTCATAGATTGGGAGAATCTCTAACATGACATGTCCAACATGCAGCACAATCCTACTCAGAACATCAGAGGTGTTGTAGAAACAGAAAAGAATTTATATGGGATCTTAAAAGACCCCAAGTTCCCAAAATGATCATTACAAAAAAGAACAAAGATAGCATGCTACAGACATCACACATCCTGATTCGCTGACTCATTAAAAGCTACAGGCATCGAAGCTTTGTGGTGTGGCAGGAACATACAGTGAGCAGATTAGGGATCTCAGAGAGATGCTTGCTTGCATGTGTATGCAGTTATCTTATCACCAGTAATAACCCCAAATCAACAAAACTCTCAGGAATGCACCAGACATAAGAACTTCAGAAATGCATTAGTCTAGACCCCTGATTTTAGCCCTGAGGGAGGCATAGTTGTTAGCTTTGTCCAGTTCCATCCTTGGAAGTTGTAGTCTAGCCCATTTGCATCGACTTATGGGGTTCTTGTACCTCACACTTGCTGTTCATACTCCTACACATTATTTGTACTTCACGTGACACATAGTTGTATAATTTATGTTTGACAGGAATATACACTCTAGTCCCTAGCTTCTGGTTGCTTCCTTGTGAAGCTTGGGATTCCCTGACATTTCTGGTGATTTTGTCATTCCCTGAAGACGACTTTGGTTGAGTTGCACTTCTAAGTCCTCTCTCTAAGGCTCTAACCCAAAGTTATTCTAGCACAGGGGCATCTCATCATGGCCACATGATGTTCACCTTCATCTCATCTCTTCATCCTGTTGGCAACAAGCAGTGAGAAGCTGACCACCGGCTGGGAAAAGCAGCAAAAGCAATGGGTATTTTGTCTCCAGCAGCTTCCTGGATAAATGTCACTTCACAAGTGCCCTCTGGAGAGTGGATGGCATTTCTAGTTATTTCTCTGGCTTTCTCCTGACATGATAGGTGACTAGGAAATGACTGGCTTTTGAGAGCCTCCCAGGCTATTCAAGGCCTATCTGATTTTACAGTTCCCACTCATGATTCTATAATTATCTTTCCTAACATTTCAAAACCCTCAACACAAACGATGTAGAACCGCTTTCCCTGATACTCTTATTACACAGCCATCACCACTAAGTTCCTACTTATGAAACAGACTTGTGTCTATTACAGAACTTCTTTTTCATTATTTTTATTTAGCCATTTTAGCTGTTCAGAAGATAGCTCAGACCTTGTACATCCCCAGACGTTTGCAGAATGGATGAAACATTAAGAAAAAAGCAGGGGGTGGCATGTACAGATGATAAGTTATCTTCTCCATGATAGCTATACAAAAATTAAGGCCTCTAGATTTCTGGATGGGTGAGAGCCCTGAATATTTTGTTCCATTAAATCCTGCATTTAACCCTACAAGGCCCTGGGCCTGCCCTGCTGGGCTGACAAGGACTGGGAAGGTTGTCCTGGGTTCCCATCCTCTGAGAGACCTGCATCTCAACCCTTTCCTTACTCAGGCCTGTCTCCTTACGGATTATGTTATACAGCGACTCTTTTTTTTCATATTTTTTATTTGTTATTTAATTTACTCAGGCCTGTATCCTTATGGGTTATGTTATACGGCAACTCTTTTCATATTTTTATTTGTTATTTACTTTATTTAAATTTCAAATGTTATCCCCTTTCTAGTTTTCCCTCCACAAACTCCCTATCCCATTCCTCATCCCCCTGCTTCTATGAGGGTACTTCCCCACCCACCCACCAACTCACCTACTCACTCCCACCTCAGTGCCCTAGCATCTTCCTACACTGGGGCATCAAACCTCCACAGGACCAAGGGCCTCCCCTCCCATTGACGCCAGATAAGGCAATCCTCTGCTACATGTGCAGCTGGAGCCAGGGGTCTCTCCATGTATACTCTTTGGTTGTTGGTTTAGTCCCTGGGAGCTCTGGGGAGTCTGGTTGTCTAATATTGTTGTTCTTCCTATGGGGTTGCAAAGCCCTTTAGCTCCTACAGTGCTTGCCCTAACTTCTCCATTGGGGTCCCCAACCTCAGTCTGATGTTTGGCCGCATTCATCCACATCTGGTCAGGTTCTGGTAGAGCCTCTCAGGGGACAGCTATACCAAGCTCCTGTCAGCAAGCTCTTCTGTCAACAGCAATAGTGTCTGGGTTTGGTGTCTGCAGATGGGATGGATCCCTAAGTGGGGCAGTCTCTGGATGGCCTTTCTTTCAGTCTCTGCTCCACTCTTTGTCAGTGCATTTCCTTTTGACAGGAGGAAAACCCACCTTGAAAATCCACAGTGACTCTTGCCTGACTTGGGCACTGACAGCCCCAGGTAACATCCCTGTGAGAGTTCATCCACTGCCTTAGCACTGCCTCCTGGAGAAGATGCAGATCTTAGTGAACTCCAGACCCCGTTAAGCAATGACCACATGAGTCTTTCTTTCTTTCTTGGGCTGTATTCTTTTTATCTTGCACTAAGTTTCAAATCACCAAAGTGAGTTTCTCTTTACTAAATAAAAATTATAAAAAAGGGATATTAATAGACGTTTTAAAGCAGAATTCAGGAGCTCAGAGGGCTATTTCTACCCAAGGATTCCTAGTCACACAGCATTGGGCTACTAACAACTGAGAATCTAAATTGGGAAGGAAATGAGTGGCCCAGTGAGAACATATCACTCTTACAGGAGAGATTGAATATTTCAGAGGTGTCCGCTAAAGGCACAGAGAGCCACGTGTACAACCTCGAGATTCATTTCAAAACAGAATCCAATTCTGATAATAAAAATGAAATTAAAATGCTTTCAATATGTTCTTTCTAGAAAAATGAGAATGACTTCAAAGCTGATTTTTATATATAATAATTCAATTTAGCATATTACAATTTGAACTTTAAACTCCTGATAAACACCTCCAAGCACACTTCTTTAAAAGATTTATTTGTATGTGTGTATTTATACTATACATATCTGAAGTTTATAACTTCCAGATTCATTTTAGAACAGAAACCAATGAATTTAAAATGTTTTCAATATGCTATTTCTAAAAAAAAAATAAAAATAACTTCAAAGATGATTTTTACACATAATAATTCAATTTGAACTTTGAACTCATCCTGATGCACACATCCAAGCATATGTTTTTAAAAGATTTATTTGATTTATGTCTGTGCATTTATACACATATGCGGTTGCCCTGAAAGGCCAAAGGGCATAAGATCTCCTAGAGCTGGAGTTATAGGTGGTTGTGAGCCGCCCCATATGGGTGCTGGGTCTTGAACTCTAGTCCTCTGGAAGAACAGCAAGTGCTCTCTGAACTGATGAGCCATATCTCCAACCATATATTTTAACAACAAATGCTCACAATGATATTTGTATGCTATAAGCTAATTAGCTTTCCTTGTATTAAAGATAGTAATTGTGGCTTTATGGTTAACTATTTATGGATAAATTACAAGACTTAAAATCTGAATAATGATATGACATCAAATATTTGGACATAGTATGCCTCATGCCTTTTTTCCCTTTCAATTCAATCAATCTATAGTTTATTTTAAAATATATTTATTTTAATTTCTTTTATGCCTACATATATTTGAGTACATAGTGTGTGTGTGTGTGA
Source organism: Mastomys coucha (assembly GCF_008632895.1). Taxonomy (NCBI): domain Eukaryota; kingdom Metazoa; phylum Chordata; class Mammalia; order Rodentia; family Muridae; genus Mastomys; species Mastomys coucha. Next base: position 153,340,926 of record NW_022196905.1, on the reverse strand, counting down.
GTGTGTGTGAGTGTGTGTGAGTGTGTGTGTGTGAGTGTGTGTGTGTGTGAGTGTGAGTGTGTGTGTGTGAGTGTGTGTGTATACCCATGGGGCCCAGAAGAGGATGTCGGATCCCTGGAATGGAGTTATAGACTGTTGTAAGCTCCCCAGTGTGGATGCATGGGCTTGGACTCGGGTCCTTTGGAAGAACAGCTGGAGTTCTTAACTACTGACATCTCCCCAGCCCCATGACTGACTTGTTATATGTCCAGTTTGTTCTCTTCTTTCAAGTATCTGTAACTATCCACATAAATCATCCTTAATGTAAATTGTCCTGTAAAGGGCCAGATAGCGATGCTCCAGGCTCTTGGGTTATAAAGTCAAAATCCACACATTCTTTGGGCTATGTAATCTTGCACTCTGTAGCGCTCAGGAGAGGAACATATGATGGTGCTGGGGATTTTGAACAGGTGTTTAGCAGGATCCTGCTGCACACAGTAGAGCAGGCTCACACCCAGCCTTCGAGAGACTGAATACCAGTAGAATAACCAATGCTAAGGTCCACATGGAGAACACCCCTGTTGTGCCATAAAGCAAGGGCTATTCGTCAACAGAAGTAGAACAGACAAGAGGTAGGCAAGAAGAGGGCTGGATGGGTGATACACTCTATAGCTCAGAGAGGCCTGCAGTCTACACTGTGGGCAACAAGAAACCGCTGTATCCTTCAGCAAGTGGTCTCATGGCCAAATTTGCATTTAAGACAAATCACTCTGGCAACAGTAAGCCTGACTCAGAGGGGAAGGGCAAAGCAGGAAGATGGATGAGGGCCTGGTTCCTGAGCCCTGGCAGCATGATGAAGGCTGGATGGGGCAGCCAGAGAAGGTCAGAATAGGGGAGAGTAATCTGAGCAATATTCATGAGATAAACGGTGGAGACTCAATGACTGATGGGAAATAGTAAGTGGGGGAGGGGGACAGAGCCCATGAATGAGGGAACAGTGGGCAGCACAGGACAGCACCACAGACTCAATTCAGAGACAGCATGCCTTGCCAGCGAGAGCAGGATAGCACATCAGAAAGCAGAATGCTGCGCCTTCCAGGGAAGGCATCCTGCAGGCAGACACTAGCTGAAGACAAAAAAAGAGTCATGGCCTGAAGAGGTACAAGCAGGCCTGAGCTGCCGGCCTGGAGTGCTTGGGGACAGGATGGCAAGGGGGTGCTGAGGGTAGCAAGAAGGGGAGGTGGCAGAGGGAAAATGGAGATAGTTCACATAGCCAACCTGAGACAAGGAGGGGGTGCAGGGTGCAGAAAGGTGGGTAAGCAGGCTGCTAAGGGGTGAAGCCTGCAGAACTTACAAAGGCCAGGCCAGTCTGTTACAAATAGTTAATAAAGTGGTATGTATGTCAAAATGTCATGTGTGTGTTCTGTGTGTGTGTGTGTGAGTGTGTGTGTGTGTGTATGGGTGTGTGTGTGTGTTCTGTGTGTGTGTGTGTGTATGGGTGTGCGTGTGCGTGTGTG
>NW_022196905.1:153328311-153339218 GCF_008632895.1 Mastomys coucha | reverse complement strand
GTGTGTGTGTGTGCGTGCGTGTGTGTGTGTGTGTGTGTGTGTGTGTGTGTGTGTGTGTATGGGTGTGTGTGATATTTTAAAATCCTAGGTATTATATACCTAGCTAAATATAAAAACAAGCTCCTAACTCACAAGATGAAAGAAGGGATGATCCAGGGGGAGGTGGGAGGGAGCCAGAGAGGATGGGGGAATTCAGGGAAGAGATAATGGGGGACATAGGGGGAGAGAGAGGGGAAAGACTCAGAGAAATCACAACATTAGCTTAGCTCTGGAAAAATCACAATGTATTTGAAAATATTAGCATTATGTCTAATCACTTCAGGCTGCCATTAGATAATATACATCTAAACATTCTCAGAATTAATGTCTTATCAAGTTTTCCTGGTTATCATACTAACAAGAATTACCATCTAAGAAAATCCTTATAGGCTCTTACTTAGGAGAGCCAACTCCAGCTGGGAGGAGTCACAGGATCGGATCTCATTCCCAGACTCAGCAGCTCTCAAAGGACAGCTCTCAGGAACATGACCCAGAGGTGACTGTGTCTCAGACCCCGACTGAGCCTGCAGGACCAGAGTGGGGAGGAAGAATCCTGTCCTTCCTAGGCACCATGAGGGAACGTACAGTCACAAGCAAGGAGTACCTGGACTCCACATGAAACATAAACAGTATTCTTTTCAGGCTCAAGCTATTGCATGCTTCAATCGCTTACCGTGTATGAATTAATTTTTCATCACTGTGACCACACCAGACAAGAAGCAACTTAAGGGAGAAGAGGTTCACTTGGACTCCCAGTGTGAAGAAACTCTGTCTTGCTTGGCATGGCACTGCAGCATGTGGACCCTGGTTGTACATTCCAGGAAGCACTGGGAGACAGCTAGTACTCAGTTGGCTTTCTAATTTTTGTGTTCTCCTCAGTGCAGGTCCCCAGCCTGAGTGATGAGGCTCCCCTCACGCAGAATGGGTCTTTTGCTTTAAGATGGCCTCGCCAACACACTTTATGAGTTTCATAATCCAGCTAAGCTAACCATGAAAGGCCCACTCATGGTTGATACAGTACTGATACCCAAACGCATCACTTTTAAAGCTGTCACAGCACACTTCCAGAATCATTGCAGGTGGAAAAGAAGGTAGTAAGATTCTTCCTTTTTAATTAGATATTTTCTTTATTTACATTTCAAATGATATCTCCCTTCCCGGTTTCCCCTGGGGGGGGGGGATGTCCTCTCCCCCTGCTCAACAACCCACCCTCTCCTGCTTCCCGGTGATGACCGACTAGGCCATCCTCTGCTACATATGCAGCTGGAACCATGAGTCCCACCATGTGTGCTCTTTGGTTGGTGGTTTAGACCCTGGGAGCTCTGAGGGTACTAGTAAGTTCATATTGTTCTTCGACCTAAGAGGCTGCAAACCCTTAGTAGGATTCTTATGGCCTCATGCTGTTCACAAGCACTGTTGGCTTAGTCCCTTGAATTTGCCTGTGGTGGTGGACAGAGCAGGTTGATTTGCCAATGAAGCAGGTTTCTTCACTCTAAAAAGCACTGCCTCAGTTCTGAGGGGGCAGCTTTGGGAGCATCATGGGAGACCAGGAAGGCCAAGCAGCCTTGGGGACAGAACACATGCAAGACAATGTTCTGCCCATACCACTCACCTCCCACAGGAAGCCATGAGAGTGAAACATCGAGGAAGAAAACAGAAAGTGATGTTCATGTCACATCTCACAGCCCCAACAGAGTGTCTCGCTGTCCCTGGCAGAAGTGCCCAGGAGTGGGCATGGAATCTGGAGACTGGAATTGGGGAGCCTGAAATTAATGACCACACTTGGCCTGCCTTGTGGGCCAAGTGCTGTGAAGACCAAGAGAGAAAGGTAAAGCAGAGAATGAGGAGTCCCTGTGAGGACCCCTTCAGCTCCTTTGGGGAAGACAGGTAGTCCCTGTGCCTGCCTTCTCACCTTGTGTTTCTAAGGAAAAAGACTTTTGCTATCAATGCTCATGATCAAGCTGTATCCTGGATTGTATGCTGTGCCCAGAGGATGTCTAGGAACAGAGGAGGCAAGTGAGCATTTTCCCATTCTATCCAAGCAGGATTCCTGCCCTGCTGCTTTCCCCTGGGAATCATGTCATTCAGCTCCTCCCATTTCCCACAGCTCTAATGTTCCAGGCAGAGAGCAACAGTGGGACTCAGTACACCCGCAGACATCACACTGGTACTAAAAAACAAAACAAATAAACAGAACTGCCCAAGTCCTCTGAGTATTGGTTGCTTCATAGGTAGTAGTAGGAACCTGAGACAATCACTTTCAGGATTCCTTTATACATTCTGTCTGTCATTGTCTCAGATTCACTCCTGTGATGGCATCTGCAAAGGGCAGACACCTGGTTGAGCTTCTCAGTAGAGCACAGACTCTAAAAGAAACACTATTCTTCCCTCAAATAGCTGAAATCTGGTGCAATCTTTTCCTCACACATGCATCTGATTATTGTTGCACATTTACTATCTGCAAGCTATGTATGTACAGATACATACACATACATATACATGCATGTACACACCCATGCGCATATTTGAGTTCCATGTGAATTCTGTGCCTGGATGTGGCAGGACCCAGCAATTTTTCCTTCAGAAGTGTTCCCATTTTTGTTTAGTCTCTTTTCAGACCATTCCTGTCCTGCTGAAGGCCTGTGCCCCGCTGAGGGCTCCCATCCTGTAGGCACGCTGTACAATATGGAATTGCCCACAGATAATATTAATGACTTGGTGTTGCAGCCCCTGGAGTGCCTGTCTTGACAAGTTCCCAGACTGTGGGGAGAGGGTGTCTTTTCAGAACAAAGTGCAAACACAAGACGCTTCAGCTGTGTTAGTGTGCACAGAGCACATCAGCTCTTTCTGTCACAGCTGTCCTACTTCTCTCAGGACACAAATGAACTTAACCATTGCACTGGGCTCTCAAGATGACACTTTGATTAAAATAATTATTCCTTTAGTAAGCAAATATCACATTCTAGATGATGTTAATGGCATGGAGTGCAGTCAGTATTAATTCTTGCTACAGAGCAATAGCATGTATCCTGTCTGCCACAAAGTCCACCAAATATAAGTCTTGTGGGCTCACACTGATCTCCCCCTTCGTTAACTATAGATATGTTAGAGTTAACTGTCCATCACTCAGACCTCTGTAATATTAACAACTCAAACAGCTTTGACACGTTTCAGAACACACTTCACCTGTAGATGAGACAGACTGCCTTCGAAGCCTTTAAACATACCGAGAGCAAATTTGAAGCAACCCTGGCTCTGTGAGGAGCCTGCAGAGGTCCCTCCTGAGCCTGGTTTTCATTCCAAGAACCCTTGGGTAACTTCGCTGCCTACCCTGATTCTAAACTAAGTGTTTCAAGACAGGCATGACAGGGTTACAAGAGTGTTACACACCCTGGCAGCAGTGTGGGACAACTGTCATCCTGGCAGGACACCAGAGACTTCCCATGACTTTCAAAGGAAGCCCTACTTAAGTGGATAAAGCTTCTCAGAAACACATGATATGTGTGTGTGTGTGTGCACACACACACACGCGAGGGCGCACGCGCACACACACACACACACACGCGCGCGCGGGCGGGCGCACACACACACACACACACACATTGCACACACGAGGGTAAAGACTGTTCTTTAACCCCTCCCTCTTGTGGCAAGCTCAGAACATCTAGGTCTCTCTTGAGCTGGCTCTTCGATGGCTTTCCACAGTGATCAATAGTCCCTCCAGGTGACAAGTGTTGAATACAAAGTCTTAACACACTGACCCCAAATCCATCCTGAGTTACAAGTGAGGAAAAGGCACAGATCGCTCTCTGAAAATTACTATTTCCTTTAAGAAGATGTTGAAGGTGTTCAAGAGACTAGTTAAAAGGAGGGCTTCCGCCTCTCAAGGTGTTTAACTAAGGAAGGGAAGGCAGTCTTTGTGGCCCTGGGATGCACAGAGCTGCAAGTCCTGACCTGCCCTTCACTTTGTCCCTGGCCTCTAAGACAATGGGCTGCCATGGGGTCGAGGCCAGGGGTCAGAGGGATCTGTGAAACTGGCGCCAGCTGGCAAGCTCTTGCCTGCATCATCTTTGTTCTCCCAAGTCTCATTTCCATCCCCAAAGAAGAGGAAGAAGTGCATCCCATCGCCCCAGGAGCCTTTGCATAGGTGACAGTGCCACATCTCCCATGGCAACTAGAGGCTTCTTCCTACAAATTGCCAAATTTGCTTCCTTATGGTTAGATCCAGAGTTCTGAGAACGATTCTGGTCTTGGCCTCCTTTTCCATATTCCAAAGGTGTCAGGGTCCTGGCAATTCCTTGTCGGAAAGGAACAAGAAACCGCTTCACCACGCCTCATGCCCCACGCCCCATTCCTGTCCAGCGCTCACTACAGCAGCTGGGACAGGCACTGGGGACCCTGCAAGGGTGGCCCCTTCACGCTGCAGGACTCCGAACCTCGTCTTCTCCAAGTTCCCTACGCGAGACACCCCCGCAGCCGACCCTACCTGCCGAAGAACGATCCCTGGTGACCGGGATCCAGCAACGGACGGTCCTGGCTCTGTTCTGCTCCTGGGCGCTGTGCCACGGAGCACAGACCGGCGGAGATGTGCTGCGCTGAGACGGTGATGGGGACCCCGACTCCACCCGCTGGCAGCTCGCAGCCCCCGCCCCTCCGGCCGCCGGGTCCAAGCTACTCGGTCTGCGCTCCGCCCCCTCCCTACACAGCCCACAGCTGGGTTCCTGTCCCTTCTGGTCCTCCTGGTTCCTTTGGGTCTCTACGCAACCAACAGGGCGGTCGCCTGGTCCCGGCGCCCTCCCGCTTCCCCACCGCGCCCCGCGTCCCTCCCTCCTTCTCACGCGCTCTCACGCGTTCGCTGAGACCGCGCCTCCCAGGCTGGCTCTGCCACCCTCCATCGGGGTCCTCCCCAATCCCCTTCTCCGAGGATGAGAGAAGGGGTCTAGCGCTTCAAACTTTTCCGCCCTGACTTCTGTAAGACCGCGGGAAACGGATGGCACTGTACACTGCACAGGGGCTCCCCTCGGACATCCCACCAGAACAAAGGCCATCCAGTCCTGGCGACTGTGGCAATTGTCCAGACGGAATGGGTAACCAATTTTAAAGCTACAGAAGCCAGTATAGTCTTCTCTGTCTCTGCCATTAGAGATTCTGCTGTAATGGGCTTCAAATTGAGAGTTTAGGCGCAAGACATTAGTAAAGCATGGCAGGACTGTAATGCATTCACTCACCATAACAAAATACAAGATGTGTCTGCCCTCTTAAAATTTGGTTCTCTGTCAGCTCTGTAAAGTTTGCTTGTCTGTATTTTGCCAAAAGTGGAGAATGCTCTGTTAATTCTGGGGTGGTGGTGGGTGTGCGCGCGCGCGTACATTCTCACGCACATACATCCAAAGACCAGCACGGTATCAACAGGCACATAGATAAATGAGTATGTGACTCAGGTTGGTTCTTGGACACATGGGGATAAACTGCCCAAATGACAATGGAGAAACTGCAGATACCTGGACGTAGTACACATTTTACATTTGTATGTAGGTGTTATAACTTTACATTTCGAAAAAGAGTGAATTGCATCTTTTGAAAGATGATCCAGGAATATAGAGATAGGTTCAATTAAACTATCGAATTGTCATTAAAACTGTGGGGGTGAGGGTGGGGCAAGGAGATCTGTCTTTAAATGTTCACTAAGCAGGAAGCCTGAATTCTACCTCCTAGAAGCCAAGGGAGAAGCCAAATGTAGTTGAAAACGCCACAGCTACGAGGCTTGACAAGTCCCAGGACAAGAGACCTCGTCTTAAACAAAATGGACAAGAGAGACACCCAGGGTTGTCCTCTGGCTCCACATCCTCACCCATGTGCCCCACACACAACATGCACATACAGCATACCCACATGAAGCTCATGAGGTGTTGATATGGAGATTTTTTTCAATATACAAAGTACTACTAGATTTTTAGTTATTTAAAGATAACTTGCGAAGCCATTTGTCAAAATAATCCAACAACATTACCAATCACAATGTTTCCTGGCAAGAATGACTGTAAATTACAATTCAAGCAGGCATTTCATGATCCATTTCTTCTCCTAGAATCTTCTGCACTTAGCAAGATAGAGATATAAATGCCGTGTGAGAAATACCATCTACTTTTATGAGGTGTTGTGTGACATTTGAAATCCTAGTTTCCCATTGTACTCTGAGATTCCTAGAGACAAGGAAACACATAGGAATTTAGTGCAGTAAAGGTCAGGCTTGGTCACCAGCATTTACAGCTGGGTAGACATAGAGCAAACAGTAACTAAAGTATAATTCTACTCGTAAGAGTTTGTGTTTCCTAACATCAAACAGCATATCTTTCTAAATTGTGGCTACATGCTTGACATATGTTTGAGTTTTATTATAGATCTAAGTTTCTGTATTAGCCGTGAAGTCATAGGATAACCTTAAAAAGAGGGGTGCAATATAAAGCAAACACGCTAAACACACACACTTGCATTTCAACCATTCTCAACACGTTCCACACCTGAGTAGCCGAAGGCCTGGAGCACACAGCTGACTGATAAGGGTTTTAAAAATGATTATACTGTCTAGGAGTATGGGCAATGTATTATTAAGAATGTCAATATTGGCTCAGCTCCCAAAGGTAATTTTCCTCTCTAAACTGAGATATAAATGCTGGTTTGCTTTTGATCCCTATATTTACATACACACATTCCATTCTGAAATAGCAATTATTTTGTTACCATAGAGGCATGTGTTATCTGGCTTTGCCAACCCCTTGAGACAAGTACAGCTGTCCCCAGTAGTAAACGAAGATAACCTTCAAATGGAAACCCCAAAGAACACGACTACCATGAAGTTCCCAATTAAGGTCTTGTTATTTTTCAGGAGAGAATTTCTTCATTTCATGGAAAGGAAAACTGTGGGAGCAATTTCCCTTCCCCCTTTAGCATACTTTTAATCTACCCTCTCTATAGTTCTCTTTCTCAAAGTAACCAGACACTAGAACACATAAATTAAGTCACATGCTAAGTGAAAGTATTCATTCTCCATGAAACATCACACAGACATTAAAGTTCTTTGCACAAGCACCTGTTTTAAGAGAAAAATCAAAGAATCTCACTTAAGATGGTGGGAAATACAACACCTGCTCCAATGAGTGCACAGTCAAATCTCTGTTCCACCTTGCTATGGGCTGAAGTCTTACTCCCCCACATCTGTTTAAAAACCTCTGGCTTGTACAAGATGAAACTTCTTCCCTGACATCTCAGGTCACACTGTCCAAAACCCACCAATCAGCCATCTATGTGCAGATGCATTCCTGGAGTTTTCTATCCTGTGGGTGCACTTACAATATTCACAGTATACTGTCTTGGTTTGCTGTGGCTTACAGGTACAAGAGGGTAAAGTTAACCAAATGTAAATCATCTAGGATAATTTCCACTTTATCAGATATTTCTGTCTTGCCCATCCTCTGCCTTTGTTAAAAAAAAAAAAAAACAACTAAAACATTACAAAATACAGAACAAACAAAAAATAGTTGATTAATCATAAAACTTCAGAGATGTGGTAAGAGACTACACCAAGTCTGGGACTGACATTTTCAGTTTGCACCCTAACCCCTGAGTTTGCATTTATGTCTTTCTAGATTGACTCTGGTCTGTTTTCTTCAAAGATACATTTTAGTTGTCTCTGTAGTTGTACAGCTGTCTGTGATACACGTGGTTCTCACAATTAACCGCTCATGGTCTGTCCATCTCTCCATGTTCACTACTAACACTCCTGGACCTCATGTCCTGCCCTGATGCTCAGCCAATTGTCGTAGAAACTTATTTGTCTAGCTATACCGATAAGGGATTTTGTGGCACTGTAGACCACAAATATCCCGTGCCACACAGTGTAAGCTCATGCATACTCTGAACTGACTGTGCTCCTAATATTTTAAATTATTTTCTGAAAAGAATCACATCACGTCTTGCACTTTAAGGAAGTCATGCCTGGTTTTTAAACATTGAATTTAGGTAACTTGTCTTTTACACACACAAAGGATATCACAACACGACACTGCCGTGTAACTTCTGTTTTTTCAAATCCTTTTTTAATGATGGTTTTTAAATGCTTTAGCCTCCCTTGTAGCCCTCCACCCACCAGAGGTGGTAGAAAAGAAAGGATATAGGGGGCAGGGGGAAGTGAGCCTGTTTAGAAAGGTTCTTTGGAGCAACTCCCATCTGTGTTGTCTGGAAATCAGCAGTTCAGTTCATAGGATAGCAGGCAGTAGCAGCTCAATCCACTCTAAAATACTTTGTGGATATACTAGCAGTTTGGTAGAGCTGAGTTAGCAACAGCACTGACACAACCCAGCGGAGACAGCCACGCCTCAGCCCTGGCTCCAGTCAGCAGGAGAGACCAGGAAACACCAGGAGTTCTCAGAAGTGCCTTTCTCAGGGAAGTGAAGATCAGTGAAGACCCACAAGCTTTGCGCAGCTAGCTGGACCAGCAAGCCAAGCTCTGTCTCCATCACCCCTGGAGTCCTATGTATACCCTCCAAGCATCACGTGTCCTCCACGTGCCTTGCCTCAGCACGTGCATCCAATCAGCCTGAGTCCAAGAAAGAGGCAAGAAACTGCAGCACACCACCACAAGGTTTTTGGTGCATTTCTTTCTGTGGAGTTCCAGCAAATGCAGCTAAACTACGCAATGCAAGGCAGACCAATACATACATGTTGTTAGCAAAGTGTCCTTCATCACGTGTCCTTTCACATGCTTGCTTTAGCAGAACATCCTCTCTCCAGTGTCTGCTTCAGCGAAATGTCCATTCACGAGTTTGCCTCAGCCTTTCACACCTGTGCCCACTCTAATGAAACATTCCTTCACGTGTTTGCCCCTGCAACACACCCTCTAAATGACTTTCCAAAGAACCCTTAAGTTTCTACTTCACTGTCATATTCTGGATGTGGACCCAAGTCATGGGAGGCAGGAAGGTGCTATGGCACCTGACTTGCTCATCCAGTGAGGAGGAAGAAAGAGACTTAACCTGCTATAAAGCTTCTTACTGAGAATCCCATCTGTATGGCACGTCCTACTACTACCCAAAAGGGACTCTATTAGAAAAACACGTAGCCATCCAAGGCTCACTTATGCACTCCATGTACTTACCCCACACCATCTGTCTGATAAAATGAAGTCAGAACCGCGGAGATGCCACCAAGATATCATGGAATGCCTGATCTCTATAAGAGAGATAAGGACAATCTGTGAGCCACACCCCAGTGACGGAGGATAACATCAGCAGAGGCTGATTCTGGGAATGGAGATGTTTGCTTGTTTAGCCCCTTGGCACAGAAATGCTATCAGCATCTCTAGAGAGTTACTTCTTTATTAGTACTTCCGTGTTTCATGTGTGCAGCTTGCTCTGTAACAGCAGAGACATTAAACTCCTTACACCAATCACTTAGAAACTAAATAGGTAATGTGTGGATTTTATCATGAGGGCAAACACTTTTTGAAGCAATTTGCTTATCATTGCTGTGGAAAAAACATTAAAATTTCTGTCTTTCTGCAATCAAGTGCCTCGTTAAAATTAATTGTTCTTGTAATATGCACCAGCTAACTTCTCTCTCTCTCCCTCTCCCTCCCCCCCTCTCTCATATACACACATGTACAAGATTAAGGGCTAACATAGACATGTTCAGAGCAGTCATTGTTAAAATTCAAACTTGTACTTAACTATGCATTTGTTCTATATCAAGCATGTTTGACGACACATGCTTCAATGATAAAACATGATTGTGGTATGGCAGTCATCTTTTTCCAAGAGTAACTCTCATCTCTCATCAAGGAAGCTTCTCTTTGCAGGAGACAGAGGCCATCCCAGAAAACCACAAGTGGTCAAATACAGAGAACACCTGCTCATGGAACCTGAACTCCAGTGGATATGCACAGCACGATCCCTGTACCTAAGGCTCAGGAAACATCACAGAAGACAGGGAAGAAAGACTGTGAGAGTCAGAGGGAGAGGAATCTTCCATGAGATCTTGTCTCTGAGAAAAGTCAAGGATACTTCACCCATGATGTCCCAACAATATGGCTGCCTGAACAATACCATCTCAACAAATCAAATACCTACTGAGGAGCTAAAGTGGATGAGAAAAATCTTGCAAGGCCCTGTCCAAGCAACTGGAAGTAAATAAGGAGTGCTGAGAGCAGGAGGGATAGTCTTCACCAGGGGTGAGTCCCTGATGGGCTGGTTGGATGTCTAGTACCAAGGGGTCAGCCTTCAACCATATACTTACAAGTAACACTAAACAGACTCAGCAGGTTTACTTATATATTTAGACATATATAGGCACACAACACACACACACACACACACACACACACACACACACATTAGTAATAATTAAAGAAAAGGAGACCATAAATTGAGAGGAATTTGGGGGAGGATATGGGAGGGGTTGGAGGGAAGAAAAGATGTAATTATATTTTAATTAAAATGAATATCAAGGAAAAAACTGTAATAGTAAAGTATGAAACATTTTCTCAGTTAACAAAGCAGCTAGAAGTCCAAGGCTAAGTGTGTGGGGTCTGGTGGTGGTGGACAGAGCATCTCCCAGCAAGGGGCGTGGCAGAGAGCTGACCAGCAAGGGGTATGGCAGGCGGCTGACCACCAAGGTCATCACTGTGCATGGGTTAGCCCAGCCACATAAGACATTCTAGCCAACCAAGACAGTGTGGTTACTCTCATGTCTGAAAACACAGTTCTCTTATTGGCAGGGTGTAATTTAGCAGTGTTAGAAAAGGCAGAATATTTCTTTAGGTGCTTCTCAGCCATTTGGTGTTCCTCAATTGAGAATTCTTTGTTTAGCTCTGT
>NW_022196905.1:153316692-153327601 GCF_008632895.1 Mastomys coucha | reverse complement strand
AAAAAAAAAAGAAAGAAAGAAAGAAAGAAAGAAAGAAAGAAAGAAAGAAAGAAAGAAAAAGAAAGAAAAGAAAAGGCAGAATAGATTTGCATGAAACCATGTGCAGATTCTAAGCTGAAGAATTTCCACTGGGTTAAATGCCAGATCACTTACCTAGTGTGCCCCACTTTCACTTCTGTGCTAAACAAAGAGCATCTTCCAGTGTGTGAGCTAGGACCACAGGACATCACACAGGGCAGTGAGCTCCTTTGTCTTCCAGGATCCTCAGTTTAGCCTACCTAGCAGCTTTCTGGATCTTAGTCCCTAGGCTTGGCTCTGTGGGGAGCTCTTCAGCTTCTCAATTACCCCTATCTGTTCATGTAAGTAGACAGTTTACACCCTGACCTAAGTGAACTGGGTTTCCCAAACCCAGCTTGGAGCCCATCTCTGAGGGTTGTATACTTCCTCCCTAGATCAAATGCAGATCAGGCTGGAGATGATTTTGTCTGCAACTGAATTCAGTTTGCTCAGGTTGTAATTCTCTGGCTCATTTCTGCTGATCATCATCCTGGGTTGGTCCTTGTGTCCCCAAGCCTCATGGCATAGCCTGGTACCCTCTCAATCCTCTTTACAGTTTCTCTACATTCTGGGTGAGCTCAGAGTGTAGAGATGGAGGAATGCATAACATTGCTGGAATGAACAACTCGTGGAAGTTGACATTTTTGCTTCTGTAATACTAGGGAATTAATTTATTTACCTAGCACACTCACATTAAGCCCTCTACCTCTGAGCTACATCCCCAGCCCAACATGTGTGCAATACACTCTTGATCACCTCTTGATTGGCTAATCAAGGCTCTCCAACATGACGTACTTGGGAAGACAGAACTGGAGGGTTGCCTCCCTCAGATTGCCCTGTGGCAGTGTCTAATCCAATTGATGTAGGAGGGCCAGGCCCACTGTGTACAGTGTCACCTCTGAGCAAGTAGCCCTGGGCTATATAAGAAAGGGAGCTGAGAAAGCCAGAAGAAACATATGGGTCCTCCATGGTTCCTGCCTATGCTCCTGCTTGACTTCCTGCCTCGACTTCCCTCAGGGATGGACTGTGATGTGGAAGCATAAACCAAATAAACTCTTTCCTCTCCAAGGTGCTTTTGATCACAGCTTTTATCTCAGCAACAGAAAGCAAACTAGGACACACCTGAATCTCATATACTTGTTGATTTGCATAGTTATTTTGCCACACAGTAATTAGACAAGAAAGAGAATCCATTGTTTTAGAATGCTGTAGCTGATATTGTTTTCTCTCTCTTGTTTTCAAAATCTCACAGTATCCACAGCTATGAGGCCCAAGGGGTTCATTACTGATACCCACTCACTCTACTTTGTGTGACCTCTTCTTGGTGTCAAGGGTAAAGGGTTTGCTTAGTCATTCTCCAAGACCTTGAGTTATAATGTCTAACACAACCTTAGAAGCCCACTCCTAAGATTCTAATCTGTGTTCTCACAGGTCCAACGAAGACATCATACATACTGAGCCTGTGATGTGGTCTCTGTGGAAAGCTGACTGACATAAATAGTGAAGGGGGGGCACAAAGGTTCTTGGTGAGTCACTGAATCCTAAAAATGAGCAAACTCAGCATTCGTGCTAAACTTAAGTATAAAATGTTGAGAATGCTCTCCTTTTATTTAAAAATAATAAAATTTCCAGATTTGTTGAAAATTTTTTACCAACAAATATTGTTGTAACAAAACTTACAATTGTTTCTGAGAGACAGGACAGTGGGTTAGAGGGACCCTGGGACACCCTTGAATGGGAGAAGCCAGAGACTGTGTGTTCCTACCCAGCCTTCAAATTCTGTACGTGTTTCTCTTCAACCAAGGGAACCAGGCAGACAGTCACAGATGTGCCTCTTGGAAGCACTTAATGCCCCACAGTAGTCATGGAAGCTCCTGGGCCTCCAGGATAAAGTATAACAGGCCAGGTCATTCTCACCCCAGACCAGGTCTCACTACCATACATTTAAAGAAGAGAAGGCAGCTTTCTACTGATGTCTCGTTAATTTCCATGTTGAAACCATGGAACTTTGCTTAGTTTCAAACCAATTATCACTTCTGATATATTTGGAAATTTCTTTTCCCTAGGAAATATTTGCCAGAGAACATGAACCATTGTTTCAAATAAATGTCTTGGGGAGAAAAGTTGTAGGTTTGGGGTGTCACTTTTCATGTAGCTATCAAGTCTTTCCCCCCATTAGGAAAATGTTAGAAAATAAAGGCAAAATTATCCTTGTTGCCTGGAAACAATGTTTACACCTGTGGTTTACAAGTACTGCCTTTTTAATGGCACTAAGTTTAGAAGTGATTAGTATTAACACTCTTGAGTTTGATCCCACCATTAAACTCATCTTCAGATCTGTGCACATAACCTCATGAAAACACTGTGTGCCTCCTGTACATCCACAGTATACATTTATTTTAAACAAAACTAGAGTGTGAACAGGGATTCTGCACCATCTTTTTTACTTAAGATTTATTTCTTTGCCATTTCTAAATAGGCAGGAGGAAGTTTACCAAGAGAGACAGGAAGTAGGAATGGGCTGAAGAACACAGGATGAGCTAAACAGAGGCAGAACCTTTAATGAAGGAAGTTGCTTCTCAGCAGCCTGAGGTGTACCACAGATTTATAATAGGATATATCAATTACACAAGGGATAGGGATGGATCAGTAGCACAATGAGTGGGTTCTTAGTGAGTGAGAATGGCCCCTGAGTTGAGAACTCGAAGTTGCTTTTAACATTCTTAGCCAACAACAAAATAGATGTAAATATTTCATTAGATGTGCCTTTCATGGAATAAGTGAGTGTTTTTTCTGTCGGAATAATAGCACACACACACACTCTCTTTCTCTCTCTTCATGTTATTTTAGTCAGGTAAAAACATCTTCCAGAGAGTGTTTATTTATAGAAACACAGAGCAAAGTTGTCTAAAAACCAGCCTTTTAGGGACAACTGTAACTAATTCTACCAGTGCTGTGCACCAGTACAGAATGTACAAGTAAAGTCGTGCGTGCTTTGCATCAGTGAGATCTGAAGATGATGAGCACTTAGGAGTGTGAAGCAGAATGGTGTTTGCCAGAGGCTGAGGAGATCAAGGGAGAGGGACCAGTGGGCAGATGATGTATAAGTACAGTTGTCTGGGAAGAATAAGTCATGACTCCATTGTAGAGAATGGGGGTTATACATACAACCAACACCTATTCACTGTGTGTACCTATGCATAGGTATGTGTGGGTATGCATGAACATGTGCATGTGCGTGTGCGTGTGCATGTGTGTGTGTGTGTGTAGACTAGAGGTTGACAAATGTGTATCTTCCTCAATTGATGTCCACCTCAAGTTTTGAAACAGCATCTCCTCACTGAACCTGGCTCACTAGTTCAATTTAGCTAGACTAACCAGCCAATGAGCCCCAGATGTCCCCCTGCCTCCCCAGTCCTGACATTATAATCATGCCACTTGCCATGGCTTTTTATGTGGGTGCCAGGGAGCCAGACTCAGGTCCTCAAGCTTGCAAAGCAACCTCTTTACTGGCTGAGCCATCTCTTCAGCTCCTACTGTATTCTGGAAAATGTGAACAGAGGGAATGTTCAGTCTTCTCACCACAAAAGCAACCTCAAGAGCAACAACACTGATAGTTGACTGTGATTCACACATCTGTCATCCCACCAGTCATGAGGCTGAAGCAGAGCAGGAAAAGCCCTGAAAACAGCTGTGGCTGCATGGCTGGATTCTGTCTTAGAGAGGTACAGAGACAAAAAGTGACATCATACCTCAGTTAGCATGTTGTGCTGCACACATGGCATATAAACATTGACACCACCATCACAGCTTCCTGATGTCTGTGGTGGCTATTTCACTCCACAGCCTGTTGGTGTGGACTCAGCTGAGTCTCCCTGACTCAGCTAGGGAGAGCTTGATGACTCAGATTTCAACCTCCAAGACTGTAAGCCTCTTTCAAGCTCTCTTGTACTTGAGACAAGCTCTGCTTTTAGGCTGAATGTGCAATTGTATATTTTTAGTGTTTATTGAAAACTTTTCCTTATGATTTTGGTTGAGGTAATAAGAAGAATTCCACTGACCCACAAAGTGAACTGTCAGAACCTTCGTGTGGGTGAAGGGTAAGTGGAGTTTTGGGTTCTGGGAAGATGGTTTAGGAGACCAATTCTCACCCTTCACTGAGCGGATCGGGCTCCATGAAAGTTTCTTAAGAGACACTGTGGTTCTGTGGATAAAGGGTAGAACCTGATGTGGGGGTCTTTGCAGTTTTCATGATGTCATCTTTATATCTGAAGCTGCTAGCGCAGTGTAGTGTGACACATTTCCAAGTACAGATTTTAGCACAGCATATCATTCTTGAGAAAGTCATGGCTATCAAGTGCTGTTATTGATCTTCGAGTATTCAAAGAGGTCAGTAGGTGTTCAGATATGCTCAGCTAGCAAAAAGGCAATCATAAAGCTTTTTAATTCAAACTCGCATTCCACCATTTGACCTCTGCTTAAAAAGAGTAATGCACCCTGGCCTTTTATTTTACATGTCTATGCGTGTCCATCAGGACACTATGCACCCGCAGATAAAGGCATTGACTCCTGGTACAGATGCAGCCCTCCAGAAGGCTCATGAACATCTGAGAACTCCAGGCACCCAGCTTGGGTTTATACCCCTGCAAGCAGAGGTGGGTGTTGCTTCCCTGTGTCCCTGCTTCATGGACCCCAAGAAAGGGCTAGTGGAGCTAGCCTGCTCTATTGATCTGAAGCCACTTTTAATTTATGGCTTGAGCAGCAGCTCTTACCCCTCCCGCTCTTAGCCCCTCCCACGATCTTAGCCCCTCCCATGATCGAAGCCCCTCCCATGATCTTAGCCCCTCCCATGATCTTCCTGCTCCTTCTATCCCATACTCAGCTCTGCCTTTCCCCTCCATGCCACTCAAAGACAGACTCTTCCATCTTCATTCATTAGTGTGAGTGACTTCTGTGGTACCTCCTCTCCTTTCTATTCAAGACACATAAGGAAAGGATGAAGGCTTAACAAAGGCACAGGAAATCTATACGTTCTTATGTCTCCTGTACTTTGTTTATGAGAGAATGGCAATTTATCCTGTGTGTCCTTGCTCCTTCATCTTCTGCTTTAAATTCATCACCTCTGGGCTGGAGAGATGGCTCAGTGGTCAAGAGCACTGACTGCTGCTCTTCCAGAGGTCCTAAGTTCAATTCCCAGTAAGCACATAGGGCTCCATCTGTAATGGAATCTGGTGCCCTCTTCTGGTGTGTCTGAAGACAGCTACTCATATAGAAATAAATAAATCTTTTAAAACAATTAAAAATAAATGAAGAAACCCATCGCCTCAGTCATTTCCTTAGAAAACCGTCTTCCCCAAGGTGGGAACAATATGTTCTATCTGCGTGATTGACTCTCCTGCAGGCACTGTACCTCTGGTCAGAGTCCTCTGCTGTAGATCTGCAAATACTGAAAGAGGCTCATGGTGGGCAAAGCCTCATTTCATGGGTGCCTAAAAGAGAAGCTGACACTGTTGCAGAAGGAATGCTGGTAGTCTCAACGAGAAATGCTGCAGTGGCATTCAACTGCAGCAAGGAGGCATTCCATTGTGGAAGGATTTTCAGACCCTTCCTGGTTCCAACACTGTTTCCTGCAGGGCATCTTGTATTGCTTATGAGGTTCATAATTAAACGCAGCTCACAGGCAAGTCTCCTATCCCCTAAATTTGCAGAGGATACAGCAACACTCTCGTCTTTGTCTCATGGGTTTGTCCAGGCACTCGGTATAACAGGCATTGAAAGCATAAAACAAAAGAAAACAAACAAGTAACAACAATAACAAAAACAAAATTTCACTTCCCTGACCAAGAGGACCTTGGGAAATTTTATTAAGAGTACATGTCATGTATATAGTTGTACATATATGGATTTCCCAAGGCATGTAAAACAAGTATGTGCACAGTTAGTATCCTGCATATGGATTGAGATGTATTTTAAAGTATAGGTTTGTCATCACTGACCTAGGGAGACAGGAATATCTCAGAAGCTACAGAAAGCACAGGCTGCCACATCTAGTAAAAGATCTCCAAAGGAAGGCTGCAGACAACACAGGGAAGCAGGCCCCACCAGCAGACAGCAGGAAAGGCTCAGGATTGACTAGATGAGCAATGTCAACAGGACCTTAGGTGAGGGACAGATGAATCTCTCCAGTCTGGTAACCAGCCCTAAATTGATAAGTACAGGGCAGTCATGGCCTAGAGTATGGGATTAATAAAAGAGATATCTGGGAATGCGGATTAATTGATTTGTGAATGATAGGCATTCCTTGGCCAGCCCTTTACCATGAACTAGACGTTGGGGAGGGTCCTCTCTCCAAGTTCAGAAAAGATGATGTCATTGCATCAAAAGGACAGAAAAAAAGCTTAATACCACGCATGATGGATCAAAGCATTGATGCAAAGATCTTAATGTTCATTGTATACATTCACAGTAAGAACTTCATGAAGTAGAAAAGACTGAAGCTCTGTTGGTAGAATGTTGGCTGAGCATGCATGTAGCCCTAGGTTTGGACCCCTTCTCCAGCATTGCATAAAATGAGTTTGATGGCTTGTGCCTATAAACCCAGCACTTCGGAGGTTGAGGTGAAAGATCTGAACTTTAAAGTCACCCTTAGCTACATAGTGAATTCAAAGCCATCCTGGGCTAAGTGGGATTCTATCCCAAAAGAAAAATTATTGTACAAAGTATGTCCATAAAACATTGCCCTAAAGAGGCCATAAATTTGAAAGAAAGAAAGAAGAAAATTTGGGGGTCTTTATGAGAAGGTTTGAAGTAAGGATAAAGAAGGAAAGAAGATGTAGTCATAGTATAATTTCAAAAATAAAAGAAAAAACACAAGTAAATTCTTACTCAATTGATGCACATTGGTGCAATGGCAATGAAGCTATGTGTAGATTTTATATGAGAAATTAATGTCTCCTTGAAATTCAACCTCCCTGCCACAGATAGACTGTAGTGGCTATTCCTGGTTGTCAACTTGACTATATCTGAAATGAACTACAATTAGAATTAGAAGGCTCACCTGGCCCTAATCTGGAGGCTGAGAGATACAAGTTTCTGACCTGAATCTTGGCATGGAGATCTTGAGGTATAATGGCTATGAATCCCAGAGGATTAAAATAGAAAGATCTATGAGTTCAAGATCATCTGGGATTAAGGTGTGGTGGCATAGTGGCTATGAATCCTAGAAGATTAAGACTGGAAGATCTACGAGTTCAAGCAGAGTCATCTGGGGTTAAAGGTGTACACACCTTTAACCTGGGCCACACCTTTTGCTGGAGACCTATATAAGGACATTGGAAGAAGGAAAGTTCGCTCTGCTTCACTTGCTTGCCTTGTAGGACTGAGCAACTGCTGGATCCTCGGACTTCCATTCACAGCTGCTGCCAACCATTGTTGGGAGTTGATTGTTGGGAGTTGGACTACAGACTGTAAGTCATCAATAAATTCCTTTACTACATAGAGACTACCATAAGTTCTGTGACTCTAGAGAACCCTGACTAATACATAGGCCAAATGTATTAAGCATATAAGTATTAAAATGAAGCCATAAAATCCTAGCATGACCTAGGTGGAGCCAGGATAAAAGAGCAAGCGCACTGAGTGTCTGGGAATGTGTAGATAGGGTGGGTCTGAATCCCACTCCTTAGATCCACCATGAAGACTGTCTGACCCACTTCAAACCTGGAAGGCCTGAAAGAGGGAGGATTCCTTAGGGCACCATTGCCAACCACCAGTGTGCAGATTTAAACTTTCCAGGGCACAAGACATGAAGCCTTCATGTGAGAAAGAATGACTACTCAAGTTTGTGGTTCAGTATTGTAACACACATGGGCTACAGACAAGGTAGACAGGGACCTAAATATGAATGTGTTCTTTAAAAAAAATGAATAGAAAAATACAAACAGAATGGATTTTACAGAGGCTCCCAGAGAATACAGGATGGCAGCTGCCCTTGGCTTGGCACAGAGAAGCTTCTCTTTGCAGAAAGTGATGGCTAATGCAGAGAGAATGAGTGACTGATAGACACTTGGCCTTTAACAAGACACCTATACCGTTCTCCCCATCCCCACAGACAGGCAGACAGACAGACAGACAGACAGGCAGGCAGGCAGGCAGGCAGGCAGGCAGACAGGCAGGCAGACACACACACATACAGACACACAGACAGATACAGAAACAGACACATACAAAGACAGACAAACACACAGAGAGAGACATCAGAGAGACAGACAACACACACACAGGGACAGACAGAAACAGACACACACAGATATACACAGAGAGACAGACAACACACACAGAGACAGACACACATGGACACACACAGATACACATAGAGAGACAGACAGACACAGGTACAGACATACAGACACACACACAGAGACAAACAGGCAGACAGAAAGAGAAAGACAAACAGACACAGAGAGACAGGCAGATAGACACACACAGACACACACACACACAGATAGACACACAGAGTGACAGATACACAGACACACACACAAGAATACACAGAGAGAAAGGGAGAGAGAGAGAGAGGGAGGGAGAGAGAGAAAGAGAAGGAGAAAGGGAGGAAGAGAAGGAGGGAGGGAGGGAAGGAGGGAGGGAAGGAGAGGGAGACAGACAGGTAGACAGACAGACAGAGACAGACAGATATAAAGAAAGAGACAGAGAGACACAGAGAGATTCTAGGAGACTAAGGCTAATTTAGAAAGACACTCATTCCATAGAACACATGAGTTCGTGTTCAACCACAGTAACGATGAAGAAAAGTGCAGACGGGAAGTTAAGTCAGATGTTTAAATATGACGTAGGCAGTTGTTTGTTTTAAATCAGAAGAGATGAAGGTCTTGTATGCACCATAAGACTTAATTGGTGTGGACACCACTGTGGGAGCACTCTGTTGCCACAAAAAGAGAACAGTTTTAGATGGCTGTGCTTTGTGTAGATAATCTCGCTGTAGGTGCAGATCATGAAGAAACAGAGGCAGCCGTGGAGAGTCAACCGCAAGCACCTTGATCAGGTTAGAATGATTAAAACGTGTGGTGCTCATAAAAACAGGTTCTAGGGGGTTATGACATAGCCTCCTGTGAGTGAGTACTGCCGCTCCTACCTATCCCTTTCCATGAGTGACCTGATGAAAATGTAGAGAAAGGGCTGAAGCGCTGTCAGAGGCAAACAGTGCTGAAATCACGGCTACTTTCCAAAAGTAACATGTGCTGAGGGACATGGACTGATGCTTTCAGACTGCTGTGTGACAGTGCCCTGCACCCTCCAGCTCCCCAGGCCGCCTTCCAGTCACATGCACAGATGTCTCTATGATATATTTTTAATATCATAAGGAAAATAACTGAAATTCACATTTGGCCAGTGTGATAGAGACAAGGAAATCTTGCAGGAGACAGCCACAAGATTCCACAAGAACTCATTTAATGGAAGCCAGCATGAGCCTGGATGGATGATGAGAAAATAGCAACCCTGGTAATTCACAGAAATCCTGGTGAGGGCATTGAGCTTTCTACAACCTATTATATGAGAATTTCGAGTCAATCTTATCTATAGCTTAGGAAATGGGCTGACCCCAATTTGCCGTTTTGATTGTCAAAATCCCAGATTTCTATGGAGTTCTTATAAAATAAGCTTCCAAGGGACTGTGTAATGGCAGATAAGATTGTACAGGCTTATATTATTTAGTGAACAAGCAAGTACAGAATTACATAGCAAGTGTTATAATTTAACATTTTAATGTATAGATAAGACATGACTGTAAGAACTGTTAATAGTGACTCTCTGTGGGAGGTGACATGCAGCATGATTTTTGTATTCTTTGTTCATCTCTCTTTTATACACTAAAATCTGTGCTCTCTTCTCGGGTTTGTGTGATGCATGAGCCCTTCGTTAAGGTTATCTGTGCACCTATGCATCTTGGGTCAGCTTCTGAAGAAATAGTGCCCCAGATCAGGTGCCTATTAGAGGGACTTCAAGCACCCTGTGAGAAATATTAACATAGGGCAGAGAAAAGAGTCCCGCATGATGTCTGGGGATTCCTGGCATGTAGCAACCAACACTCACAAGTCCCTTTAAAACTGACTCTGACGTGGCTTCCTACATTTGAAGTTGGAAGATGAGTTTAGAAATTGAGCATGCACCTGTGAGTGCTACAAAGTGTTTCGAAGCTCTAGGGACAGAGCTTGAACGGTAGAGAGCTCACCTGCATGCAACATGCCCTGAGTCAGACTTCCAGAACATGACTTTAGCAAGGTGAGGCACAGCTATAGCCCGGGCTCTCGAGAAGCAGAGACCAGATGCTCAGAAGGTCAATGTCAACGATTGCTCCAGAACAGGTTTGACACCAGTCTGGACTGCATGAGACTCTATCTTAAAAACATAAACAAGGTGTTTTAAACATTTCTTCCTGGGCCAGGTCACTACAAGCAGCTAAAAATCTGGTTGGGTGGGTGCTCATCACAACTCTGTCATGTGTGCTGTTTGGTGACTAGATTGTTCACGCATGCTCAGAGCATCCTCTGGTCTACCCACTAATGGGCACAGCCTCTCTATTTCTTGCTTGTTAGGCTCAAACCGTCAGCACCAATGTGCATCTTCTCTGTCTACACAAGATACCTAAGGAAACACTGCCTGGAGCTGCCTCCCAGTCACAGGTCATAACCACCCATCACTCCTGTCCCCTGTCACTGTCACTCCTGTCCCCTGCCACTGTCACTCCTGTCTCCTGCCACCTCCAGTCAGCCATTATCATGGACATCTTGGGCCTCAGCCATCATCATGGACGTCTCAAGACTCAGCCATCATC
>NW_022196905.1:153306334-153316450 GCF_008632895.1 Mastomys coucha | reverse complement strand
CTCAGACCTCAGCCATCATCATGGATGTCTTGGGCCTCAGCCATCATCATGGACATCTTGGGCCTCAGTCATCATCGTGGGCGTCTCGGGCTTGAGCCTCACCAGTGTGTTTTAAACATGATTGGTGGAATGATGCTTTGAAAGCCAGGTTAGATCTTATACCTTTTAGCTCAAATCCCTCTAAAGTCCGTTCCTGAGTCCAGTTGCCTCCTTATCCTCAGCCTTTCTTCCTCTCTTGCCAGCAAGGATCTGAGGGGAACACAGGGACATGACTAGGACTGGAATACATGAGAAACTCAAAGAATCAAAAAAAAAAAAAAAAAAAAGGTTTTTGGGGAAAAAGTATGAATTCACAATCACTCATAGTTCCTGCTCCAGAATTTGACCCTTCTAGAATTTGGGGTACTGTACTCAGGTAGCATACACACATGCACATGCACATACACACACATGCACACACACGTGTACACACATATGCACATACGCATTCATATACATACATGCACACATGCACATACACACACACACCAAGTTAAAAAATAAAATAAATTTAAAAATAAATGCAAAGACAACAATGTAGGAGCTCTACAAGTGGGTCTCAACTTTTCTGCTTTGTTATTGTTAGGTTCAAAGTACCCCCTGACCCAAATGGCAGCACTGCTGACATGTGCTAAATGACACTCTGGGTTGGGCTTTGGGAGGAGATCTGGCCTTCTGATAAGTATGCATGAGTTCCAGAGGGCAGAGGAAGTCAAAGCAAACATGGTGTGTCTTGGAGCTCTTTCCTGTGCATTGGCAGAATTTGTCAGGATCAGTGAGAAGTTGGAGGTTGAAAGTACCATTTTCTGGCCACTGAGACTGACTCTCAAGCTGGTATTGTTGCAGAACCGTATTGCAGTGAAAATTAAGGCAGTGGTACTGGCATCTCCAAGCCCAAGGAGGGAATAGTACTTAAAGGGTCAGGCAATGGGGGCTTAAAGAGTCTGGTTTTACATGGGAAGAGCCCACCAGGGAGGAAAGAAGACACCTTGAAAAGGTGGCGCTAAGGACCTGGCATAGATTCTCTCTCTCCTAGATCCAATCCTCCAGCCTCGCTCCAACTCAGCAGAACACCAGTGGCAGCCTTCCTGCCTCCCCTGCTCCCATCTCCTGTGCACCCCACAGATGTTCCCCTTTTATCTTCTCCTACTTGTTGCTTTGTCCCAGATCCTAACCACAGCAGGTGCCTCCTGCTGACCCAAGGCTGTTCTCCCCAGGGCTACAACCAGGCTGAAAGCAGACCCACACCACTTCTACTGCTCCTGAGACTCAGTCCCTCAGATTTATCCCCAGCTCTGTGGCAGGAAACCTGCTGTGGTCTCTCTCCCTTTCCTCTCTGATCCCATCCCCAACACTTCACAAAGATCTTTCCCCTCCACCTTTCTCTGATCCAAATCATCCCAGTATCCATCCCAGCCTCCAGCAGGAGCAGGCATTCCCTGTGAATACACCAACTGACCAGACTGGGAAAACAGACAACACACAACCTTCACACTCTGAAAATTCAGAAAATGTGTGTGCGTAAACCTAGTGCAGTGGAAACTTCCTAGAATCTATAAAAGTAATCCTAATGAGGACTCCTAATAATGGGGAATTTGGAGTCTCAATTGGCCATGTCTTGTAGCCAGGTAAATTGCATCCAATTGAGATGTTGACCAAAGATGTCCCATGGAAATTCCTAAACAACCTAAGATGCTTTCCAAAAACTGATGGTGTGGGGCAGTTTCAAAGAACAACAATCAGAGAACTATTGAACATAGAGAAGTCTAGCTGGTGCGTGCACAGAGCCTTTATCTTTACATTCTAGTGTCTTTGATATGGAAGGTACTCTGCAGACTACCTAAAGGGAAATGCGGACACCAACCCAGCCACCAAAAGACCTACAATCTGTGCTGCCTGCAGGATATGTGAGTGCAATGGTGACTCAGAACTTGTGGGAGTAACCAACCAATGTCTGATTTGACTTAATGCCACTACACAAGAAGAAAACTATACCTAACACTACTTGGGCAACCAAGAGCCAGAGCCTTAGGTGACCCAAGATAAATCAAAACACTATTGGCCTAAAGAAATATCAATGAAATGACTCCTACAGATATTCTGCTGTACTTATAGGTAAATGCCTTGTCCAGTCTTCATCCCAGCAGTATATGGGAACAGATGCAGAGACCCACAGCCAGACAGTATTCAGAAAGAGAGTCTAAATTGGAGATCTCCATCAAATCCTTCTGCTCAGAGCACAGGGAATCCTGTGGAAGAGGAGGTAGAAAGATTGTAAGAGCCAGAAGACACCAGAACAGGGTCTTCTGAACCAACTAAGACAAGTACATATGAGCACAGAGAAACCGATGCAGTAAGCATAAAGACTGCATGGGCCTGCAACAGGTCCTCCAGGTCCTCTTCATATATATCATAGCGATTAGCTTGGTTCTTTATGGGACTCCTGACTATGAAAATGGGTGGGTCTCTGACTCTTAGACCTGCTCTTGGGACTCTTTGTTTCCTGTTGGGATGCTGTGTCCAACTTGAATATAATAGCTTTTACTTCATCATATTTTATAGTGTCTTATTTCGTTGTTGTATCTGGGAAGCCTGTTCTTTTCTAATGAGGGACAGAAAGGAAGTGAATCTGGAGGGGTGGGGAGAGAGGTGGAGAGGCACTGGGGGAAGCAGGGACAGAGGAAACTATAATCAGGAAATATGATATGAGGAGAGGGGGAGAGGGAGGGAAGGAGAGGGAAGGAAGGAGGGAGGGAAGGGGAGAGGGAGGGAAGGAGAGGGAAGGAAGGAGGGAGGGAAGGGGGAGAGAGAGAGAGAATTAGCATAGGAGGGAGGGACTAGCTCAGTATGGTTGGACTGGGTTGCAATCTGAGAGAATCCCAAGAGATCAAGATGTGTCAGAGAGATACCCAGGATCACAGAGGAGAGGTGGCTTGTCTGCAGGCTGAAGAACACAGGAAGGCAGAGAGAAGCTGCTTAGAGTTACAACCTGAGCTAGTGAGTGAGAGAGACAGAGCAGGCAGTTGCAAGAGGTACAGCCTTTCCAGAGTCTGAGGCACACACGTAGAACAGTAAGGGAGGGAAGCAGAAAGAGACACATTCTAAATTAGGAACTGATATGGTGTGTGGCAGAGGCCAGTGAAAGCAAATGATCCATTTGCAGGAGGGTCAAATTGGCAGTTTGGTTTGGGTAGGGGGAACTGGGCTTTGTGGGATCCAAAATGCCCCTCCTGGTTTGCCACCATGACTAAACAAGGGTGCAGTAAAACCGATGAACTAGACAAATCTGTCAGTAGGATCAAACGGCCAGGCTATTGCTTAGGGGCAGAGGGAACAGGAAAAAGTGGGAGAAGCCTTGCCAGGCTTGAGGTGTTGCATGTGAGCCAGCACAGTGTAGGAGCCAGTAGGTGTGCAAACCTGTGCCAACCTTGTTTGAGCTCCTCAGGCTCCTTGCTGGAGGTCCTGGCTGTAGGAGGTGGATCAGGGAAGCAGTACAAGATTTCTGAAAAATGCTGAGTTTAGGTAGCAATTCTTCCGTTCATCCCATCAGAGTCCAGGCCAAGCTGAGCCCACATTGTCATTTAGGACAATGTCAGGCACGGCACCATTTGGGGACCCTTTGGACCTGATAGTTATCATTGAATGAATGAAATTCTAGTGCAGGGTCTAGCCCGCCCTCCCTGCTACCAGGAATCGCTGTCTCTTTGAGACTTTAACATTCTCTCCAATGCCCATGAAGTTGAGGAGACATTAACTGTGAGTCTGCTGCAGCCACACAAGCTTGGGAAAGGAAGAGCAGCCGCAGTTCCTATGTTCAGCTAGCATTCCAAAGAAAGAGAATATAACTTGAGGTGAAGCTAAGCTACTGCAATCTGGGAAATGCTCTCTTGTATTTC
The DNA here is from genome assembly GCF_008632895.1 of Mastomys coucha. Lineage (NCBI taxonomy): Eukaryota > Metazoa > Chordata > Mammalia > Rodentia > Muridae > Mastomys > Mastomys coucha. Next base: position 153,312,515 of record NW_022196905.1, on the reverse strand, counting down.
ACACACAACCATGCTCTGCCTCAGGGGACTTTGTAGATACTCAACATTGCTGGGGAGTCGATGTTCAATATCATTTGCATGAGAGTTAAGGGATGGAGGATGTTTAATTTACATTTTTCTGCCTCTCTCTAATCTTTAAAAGGTAGTTTCCTTTTTCAATCCCTAACATTGAAGCATTACAGAGGTGTGACCTTCTGTAGGGGAGTCCTGAGGACTACATGTGATGGATCTGAGTTCTTTATAGAGTATCACTCGAGACTGTTTTCCCATATCAGGCCACACATACACTTTTACACAGAGCAGATGAAGAGTTTCCCTTTCACTTGCCTTGGTACCCTCCAGGTTTGTGCAGGGCAGGAGCCTGGAGGCAGGAGCTGATTCAAAGGCTATTGAGGGTGCTGCTTACTGGTTGCTTCACATGGCTTGCTCACCCTGCTTTCTTTCTCTCTTTCTTTCCTCCTTTCTTTCTTTCTTTCTTTCTTTCTTTCTTTCTTTCATTTTTAGATGTTTTCTTTATTTACAATATCTACTTTCCCGGGTTCCCCTCCAAAAAAAGAAAAAAAGAAAAAGAAAAAAGAAATAAAAAAAGAAAAGAAGAAAAGAAAAGAAAAAAACAAAAACTAAAACAAACCCCTGTTCCCTCCCCCATCCCCTTGCTCACTACCCCACCCCCTCCTGCTTACTGGCCCTGGCATTTCCCTACACTGGGGCATAGAACCTTCACAGGGTCACCCTGCTTTCTTATAGAACCCAGAATTATCACCATGGACTGGACCCTCCCAATTGATCACTAATTGAGAATATGCATTTCAGCTGGATCTCATAGAGGCATTGCCTCACCTGAGGCTCCTTCCTTTCTGATTGATGACTAGCTTGTGTCAAGTCGACATACAAATCCAACTAAGCCAACTCCATACGACAGGATCCATTGTTATGGCTGAATAATATCTCATTATGTTTGGGGGAGGGTGTCACACTTACTGTGTCCATGTGTGAGTGTGTGTGTGTGAGTGAGTGTGTGTGAGTATGAGTGTGTGAGTGTGTGTGTGTGTGTGTGTGTGTGTGTGTGTGTTGATGGGCACCTTAGTGAATCAGCATCTTTGGTCTTGTGAAAAGCACATCAGTGCAAACTGGAGGGGGGACTTCTCTTGTAGTTCCTCTGGGAGTGCATCCACATGTAGGTGGCTGAACCATGCAGTAGTTCTATTTGTAGTCCTTGAGGACCAAGGTGCTGTTGCTTCTCCATGGTGATGATGCTAATTTATGGCCCCAGCATCAGTAACAGGAATCTTCTCCCTTCACTTCTTCAGCAGACTCTGTCCATTCTATCTCTTTAACTGTAGCCATTCTGACTGTTTGGATTCACACTTCCTCAGTTGTTTGTAAGACTGAGTGCTGTCCCTTGGGGACCTTTTGATCATTTGCATCTTCTTTCAAGAAACAGCCGAGGTTCTCTCTCATATCTGGAACCTAAACATGTTGTCCTCACAGAAGAGAGGAGCAGAGTAATGAGTGATAACTTGAGAGAGCAGAGGAAGCTGGTGAACAACAGGTGACAGGCTGGGCCAGACCAGAACAATGTGGTGATGTGCTTTAGAACACAGAGCAAGGGATGCTCAGTCTCAAAACAAAGAGATGCCAGGACCAGAAATTATAATGACCTTGATTTCATAATTAGATGCCTGTGTACTGAAGTATTTTACCATGTCCAATCAACATGTATTGTTTTTATTTATCTCAGTAGAAGAGAGAAAGTAAAATTAAAACTGTACTCTTCCTGGAGAGAGGTAAGGATATTTCACACAGATTCTTGAAACCCTCCATAGGAGATATATCATCTCTTCAAACACCAAGTTTATCAGTTCTGGGCCCATCTTCCGCATCCACTGAGCAGGAGGTGCACAGCTGGGTCTCTGAACCTTAACAACAAAAGTGTCTGGTACCTCAAGTTTTTAGGAAGACCTCTTTCTTTATCATGTCTTTCCAAGCCTATGTACACCTTCCTCAGGGGAGAACCTCCCTGACCACTCTTCCTTCTCCCTCTCTCACCTCCTAATTACTTTTATCTACTCGTGTTTGCTGACTGCACATAAATATTCTCCACTATGTGCTAGGAAGTTGTCTTTCTATCCCTGGCACCTGCCCTTACCACTTTCCACCATTCTTAATCTTTTATAAGTTAAATTCTGTGTGTCCTCTACTTTACTTACAGGTTACTGCCGCCTGTATGAGGCTTCCTCTCTGTCATTTTATTAAAGCCATTTTCTGGGGTAACTAATCATCTTTGTTGGTCCTAGAGTTTTGTAACAACCCTCTGCCCTGCTGTCCATGGGAAGATGGTCCTGTTAGAAGCACAAACTAAAGCCTCACGACATCCCAAGATTTCTAATATTCTGATCTTGGACTCCCTTCAGGTCAATGATAAAAATAAACTTCTGTTCCTTAGGCCACTTAGTCTGAGGTACTTTGTCATGGCAGCCCTACAAGATGAGCACAGCAACACACATCCGCTGAGAAAACTAAGTTGTGAGTTAACATGGACTTGCACTGTCTATGAAGCCCAAACACAGATAGATGGCTTTCTGAACTGTCCTCTGCCTGGTTCTCACTGGGCATTCAAGGACCCTCAGAGGAAAGGGTTAAGCAATGTTTAGCCAGTATGTATAGTTAGGCCTTTTACCTCCCAAGACTTATTAGTACTCTGGCTATCAATTCACCAAGAATGAATAATACTTTAAATGACATCAGCTTCCGCCAACATGAAGAGGTTACTATGGTGATAGAGCAAGTTCTTCAGAGCACAAAACAAATACCATGCTTGATATATTAGTCATCCAGGGAGAGCAGCGGCAGGAGAGCCGCAGCATTCACTCTGTGAATGCTGTCTATGCAGACTCCGTCAGCAGTTCCGCCTTGCTTTTCTGAATATGAAATCTGGGATGGTTGTCCTGGGAATCTTGGCGGGTTACAGAGTATTAAAACTCGCGTTCACAGGCTTTTTCTTTCTTGTTTTTGTTTGCTTTTCTACTTTATTTCTTGGGATTTGTATTTTTAACAGGTTCATGGGGGTTCTCTGCTCAAATGCCAAAAGGAACACTCTCCCCAGGGTTCCTTCCCCATTTGTCTGTGAACTCATTGAATTCTCTCTCTGGCCATTTAGAGCTTACATTATCCTGATGCTAATTCCAGTTGATGTTTTTAGCATAAGTCGTTGCCTGTGCGAGTTTCCTTGAGATATTTTTACGGACACAATTGTGATAGTAGGCTACTTTTACTCATAGATTCCTCCAATTAATCTTGTTCAGAAAGACTTCAAAACAGCCAAGAGCAAAATGAAGGACCATCAAGACTGCAATGGCCCATTCTGTCCTCTAGGGCTAGGAGGAGACTTGGTTTGAGCACATGGAAGAGAATCCACCTCGTCAGGAGCAAGACACTTGAGAAAGGAGGGATCCATGGAGAAAAGAACTAACCCTGAGAAGCATCCCTACCACACACTCTACCACCACCACAACAAGTATTCCTGTTATGCTGGGTGTGACGGTTTGTATATGCTCAGCCCAGGGTATGGCACTATCAGAATGTGTGGCCCTGTTGAAGTAGTTGTGGCCTTGTTGGAATAGGCATGTCACTGTGGGCATGGGCTTTAAGACCCTCATCCTAGCTGCCTAGAAGCCAGTATGCTGCTAGCAGCCTTCAGATGAAGATGTAGAACTCTCAGGTCCTTGTGCACCATGCCTGCCTGGATGCTGCCAAGCTTCCTGCCTTGGTGATAATGGACTGAGCCTCTGAACCTGTAAGCTAGCCCTAATTAAATGTTGTTCTTGTAAGAATTGCCTTGGTCATGGTGTCTTTTCACAGCAATAAAACGCTAACTAAGACACTAGTGTACATTGAAAGCCTTCCTTGGCATCTCAATTTTAGCAGTCATGCCTAGTGCTGAACCACTTGAGTGGTATCTGAGACCTATTGGGGCAACAGGGAGGGAGGCTCCAACTGCTCCAACTCTCTGGGTAACTGATCTTCATGTCCATACTCCCTTTCTTGTCAAACATGCTACAAGCTTCATTGTCATAAGCAATTTCTGTTCATGCTGGGGAGGATTTCTGGAAAGTCACATTTCTGATTGTTGCTTTGCTTCTGAGGACTTAAAACAAATGAAGTGTCACCAGGATTCTCACCATATATATCTCGGAGGAGTGCTGTGTATCTAGGTTATTCCTAAGCTGCACTATTTATTCCTCACATCATGTGAAACAAACCCACCCGTCTTTATTACTATAAAAAGCAATGCACAAATAAAATGAATGTTGTGAAATAAATTGCTAAAAGTATAAACTACTTTAAAAATATAAATTATGGGGGCTGAAGAGATGGATCAATGGTTAAGAGCACCAACTGCTCTTCCAGAGGTCTTGAGTTCAATTCCCAGCATCCACATGGTGCCTCTCAGTCATCTGTAATGGGGATCTGACATCCAGAGGTGTATCTAAAGACAGGTACAGTGAACTCATATACATAAAATAAATCTTTAAAAAACATATGAATTATGAATATATTATGAATTACATTATAAATATATATGAATTATGACTCCACATCCCAGAGGTAATAATTCTGCCTTTACGTTCTCTTTGCACATTATTCTCTTAGCCTATCAAGGTAAATTTTTCTACCTTCAAATACATCATAAAATGTTTCCTGTGTCTTTAAATATTCATCAAGAAAATAACTTTTGCTGACTTAATTACTTGCTTAACTGGGCTGAATATTATCCCATCAAACAAAAACACCAAAATATATCTAACAACTGGTCTATCATTTGACATTTCTGCTGTTTCTATACCTGGGAAATGGCAATGGGTTTGAGGTCCTTGCTTGTAAAGCTACATGTGTCTCTGATCGCCTCCTTGGGGTAAATTAAAAATGTGGTTACTGAGGTAAAAAGGAATAAAGGTTTCAAATGCACTCAAATGAATCGCTGAATTGTTTCACAAAGGTCAATCAAGCTCATGTTCCCACAGGGGAACCAACCTGAATTGCCTTTGCCAGCTTCTTCCCAGGGACTCGCCTGATGAAAATGTTCAGGTGTGAAGGACAGTGACATCATTGTACAAGGGGATGATACCTCTGTATTAGAAATTTAGCCGGTAGACAAGGTAAAGCTCACACATGATTCCCTGAACAAAATGTTCCAGACATGATATATGGCTGAATGAAGTCCAAGACTCTTCCTGGGAACTTAGAGAAAGCACGTCAAAATACAACACAGGAGATGAACATTGATGTTATAGAGGCAGACTAGACAGGTGTGAGCATGGATGTCATAGAGCCAGGCCACACAGGAGATGAGCATGGGTGGATAGAGCCAGGCCACACAGGAGGTGAGCATGGGTGGATAGAGCCAGGCTGTCCACAGTTGCCATCCTTATCCACAGATATAAAGAGTTTAGAATGAAAATGTTCAGAAATAACACAGAACTGTTACAGGACAGTCATGCTGTGTAGGATCCAGAGATGCTTTGAAGTGTGTAGCAGAATTTGTAGGATTTGTAAATACTGCATCATTTAAGTAAAGAATTAATGTCTGCTGGTGTCCTGGTAATTCCTGGAATCCAATCCCTGGAAGATGCCAGAAATGAATAATAGAAATTTGAGGCATGCAGGGAGATCTTTGGGTGAATAAAATGTGGAGGTACGAGGTCCTGAACGTAAAGCTCAGGTGAAGAACTAGAAGGGGCAAGTTGCTTGCATTCCTAGCACTCAAGTTGCAAGATGGGAAGCCAGCAGGAACGTCAATGTCAGGGGCCAGCCAGTCCATGTATGCAGTAGTGAACAATCAGAGACCTTATTTCCAATAAAATGGAAGGAAGATGAGGCCTGATCCCTGAGGTTGTCCCCTGATCTTCACACATGTGCTATGACTAGTGTGCTCAGACTTGCAAACATGAGCATGTCAAACATACATATATGATTTAAAACATAAAAAAATTTAAAACGAAATTCAAGAGGTACATGAAACAACTTTGATTTCTCCTGTCTGTTTTTAATGGCTTCAGGCACAACCAGAGATGGCAGGTACTTGCCTCACTTTCAGCATGGATTTCTGGCATCTACAGGGAGAAGGGGAGGGAGGAAAGTGGGGGGGGAAGGAGAAAAAGAGAGAGAGAGAGAGAGAGAG
>NW_022196905.1:153241027-153306324 GCF_008632895.1 Mastomys coucha | reverse complement strand
AGAGAGAGAGAGAGAGAGAGAGAGCGAGCATCTTCATACAGCTTTGTGCTGCTGCACAGACCCTCAGAAGACAGAATGGCAGGAGAAGATATTATAGGTCATGATAGTGCCATGGTGTCAATGTCTTCTCCCTCAAAAACCCATGGTAAACTTGGTTTCCATAGACACAGCATTGAGAAACAGGGTCTTCTGGAGGCGTTTAGGCTGCTTCAGAAGGGGTTTAAAGCTATTGTCATAGGATTCCTCTGTCCTTGTCCTTTGACCTCCCTCATGAGATGAAGACTGCTCTGGAGTCTGAGCTGTGGACTGTGAGCCTCAGAACCTTGAGCCTTAGACCTGTGAGTGACAAGTTTGATGTCCTTGTGTTCCCCCATCTGGGAAGTGGATCAAGGCCCATGGATAGTACCATGACAAGATCCTATTTCTACAGTGTCATCTTTTGCCAGCACGCTCCCAGCAGGCCCCTCATGTTGTGAATTTCATCTGTTACTTCGCACTATGAATGCAAATCAAGATTAAAAATACTCGTTGCCATTTTTTTTTAATATTTTCTTTTGTGATTAATTTTGAGTTGAATGTTTAAGTTATCTGGAAAACTTTCAACCAAAATTAGTGAGTTTTGTGAATCTGTAAACAAAATTTCCAGTGGAGCATAGGCATGGAGAAAGGGGCTATAAGTATGTGAAGAATGAAAGACACAGGAGCACAGAGAACAAGCAAAGAAAAGGATGGTAGCAGTTCATTCTTTTTTTTTTTTAGCATAATGTAATAAAGTATTGAGCACTGTGAAAAGCATTTGGCACAAAGATAAAATGTCTGAAGCAGTGGTTCTCAACCTATAGGTGTCACATATAAGATATACTGCATATTAGATAGTTATATTAAGATTCATAACAGTACCAAATTTACAATTATGAAGTAGCAATGAAATAATTTGATGGTTGGGGGTCACCACAACACAAGAAACTATATTAATGGGTTGTAGCATTAGGAAGGTTGAGAACGGCTTTTCTGGAGGAACCTGAACATCAGAGAACAGCCCTGTGGTAAGGTGGAGTCTGACTTATGCTAACAGAAATAGTTAGCTGTGTAATGCATGCTTGGAATTGCATGGGGAGGGAGCTTCCTGCAATGCTGAGTCCAGTAAGACAGATGGAGGACATGGATCTTGGGAAATGAAGTGGAAAGTAGAGAATCTAGTATGATTGTCACTTTTAACTTCTTGGAATGGAGGTCTGGTATAGATGCCAGGCACCAGCAGTACAGTCCGATCTAAATATCTGAATACTTTTCAAGTTGAAAAATTAGAAATGCATTTCTCAGGCTATGTAACACAAGGTTAGAATAAATCTGAGTTTACTTGATTTGGGAACATTAAGAAATTTAATGGAAAACCATTGGAGGGGGGAATGGAATGGAAATTGTTATTTAGGGCTGGAGAATTGGCTTAGCAGATAAGAAAGCAGGCTGTTCCTATAGAGGATCTGGGTTCAAATCCTAGCATGCTGCAGGCCAGCCCGTCTGGGCCTCCCTCAACCTGCAGGGAAACAGGGTTTTGGTTAGGTTGGCAAGACATTGGCAAAAAAAACATAACAGACATGACACAAGGAAGTGCAGGATCTGAATGTATTTCTCAAAATGGCATCAGACTTTTACAGTCATTACAAAAGAGAAAAGAAAAATCTGGCAGCTCAGTGGTCAAGGTACATCTGAGGCCACCTGAAACACACTGGGTCTAAAGCAGTCACCTCTTCTGGACAGGCACTGCACACCCCCGGGGCCCGAGTGCTTTGGGCCCAGGGGGCTGCGGACCGCATGAGGCTTGAAGCTCAAATGCTTGAATCTCAAATGCAGACTGTTCTGCAGTACACTCACACACACTAGGCTCAAGGTCCCACCCATCCTTAGTAAAATGCCCACTATGCTAATCTTCTGGGCTAGCAGAGAAATGTCCCTGGGAGCTCCATTCTTGCTAATTCCTAGGAGTAGCTCAGCTGCCACATGGGACTGAAAATGAGGATTCTTCTTGATCTTGCCCTGGGATAAACAACTCCCATTCTGTAAGCTTCAATGCCCTACCCCCTTCACTATCTCCCTAACAATGCCAGAGGCAATTAGTCTGGATGGGTAACATTCTTTACAAAATTCCAAACCAGGGTTTGGCTAAGATGTTGGAACATTGGCAAAGGTCAGAGAGCAATGTCCGATTTTGTTTAGTTATAGTAAATCATATCTTGGTGAGCACCTAGCACGAGAGTTTGGTAGGACATTATGTGGGCTACCTTTGAGTTAGGACATGCCAATGAATGAATTCCAAGAGACTGGCTTCCTTTGAAGTTTTTCACCTCTGGTCTGTGGCCAAGCTTTTGGGCTTGTCACAAGACTTCATTGGAGTGGGTGTGGCACTAGCACCCATGTCAGGCAGCTCCTAAACATAGCTCCAGGTCCAGGAGATCTGATATTCTCTTCTGTCCTCAGTGGGCATCTTCATACACATGGTGCACAGCCAGCCATACATGTAAGTACATACACAAGCATATTAATAGAAATATAGTGTGATTTTAAAGAAACAGGAAAAAACATCATTTTTTTTTTAATTCACGTTCACAGAAAAGATCACTACTGGGTGTGCTGAAATAAACAACTTTGTGAGCTTCATGATGGTGAGGGTCATCAGCTGCGGTGATTGCCAAAGTCATCCTCCTTAGAAATGTACAAATGTCCATATACCCACACAGAGGAAAGCCGCATTGCAATCACTGGGGTTATAACAACATAAAGTGAGTTAAAATATGTGTACAAGTATGTATATAAAGTGTGCACATGTGTGTGCCGCATGTGTGTATGTGTGTGTCTGCAAGTGTGCATACAGATGGAAAGATCAAACAAGCAGTTTTCAGAGTTGATGTGAACATATATAGGACATAATGTAGCTATGAAACAAATGTGTACAAATGAATAATTAAATCAGGTATCCTCTGACTGGGAAACTCCTTTGTCCTTGGTCAACAATGGAGGATGTGTTCACCTTCCCAGTATATGACTGTGGATGGCTAGCTCAGATTCCTACTTTTGTACCCTAGATAAAGAAAGGAAGGCTTAGAAACAGAGCAGCATTAAGTGAGAGGTTCACTCTACATTGTGCTCCGAGGGTCTCTGTGTTTGGTTTAATGATTGGCTGTCAGTGCTGTGGGACCCACCCTAAGTGTTGAAGAAGAGGACTCTCATTTCATTTTCTACTTAGCTGTCCACACATACAACTAGGCCTGCATTTGTGCCACAGACCTCAGAGTGGTAAAACAGTGGTTGGCTGGAGCTAAGGTTCTACAGCATAGGGGCTCTACTCTCTCAAGGCTTTGAGTTGAACTGTCTAATCATATCCATTGTGAGATTTCTGTGGCTGATGAGGAAAAGGGCTCTTCTATCTGGAGGCCTTGTCACATCTACTGAGCTGCTTTGTAGGAAACATGTATGCCAAGGACCTGACACTGGGCAGACAGGATCTCACAATCGGAGTGCATGGTTGATGGTGTCCTGGTTATTGCTACTCTGCCTGTGGAAGTGGTGGGAAGCAGAGTCAGCATGTGCTGCCAAACACCCTTGCCAAAGCCCATACCCCAAACATATCGAGCTGCATATAAAAAGTGGCTGACTCCATCAAAACAGAGACTGGAAGCCCATTTTTACATTTTCAGCAAAATGGCTTCACTCATTGGCTAAACACACACTAAATAGTCAGAGATATGCAGTTGATATTTAAGGTGTACATGGGACACAGATGGTATTCCTCCATTCATAACATATATGAGTGATTACTAATAACCATTAGTATGGTTATGGGCTCACCAGGAGGCTGGGAGACTGAGGGGCAGGGGTGATGGACCCTTCAGCATGCAGCTCATCAACATGCTACAGGGACCAAGTGTTCTATGTGCAGTACCTTTCTGCAGGAAGATTCTGTGCTCAATGGATTCATGAACCACTATATCCTTAAATATATGGGTGACAGACACACTGACCTGTTCCCTCCAGCCCTCAATTCCAAAATGGTCAAATGCATAGGAGAGACATCCTGAAGGAGATCTTGCATTATATTTGTAGTTGAAAGACAAAACACAATCAGCTATTCTTCCACGGAAACCTCCGGCAAACAATGTATGGTATGGAGAATTGTGATTCTCCTTGTTTTAAAGAGACCTTTAGAACATATTAACCAACATGACTCATAATATCAATCCATTTGCATACCCTGAATACAATTCCTTTCTGCCAGCAAATAACACAACAGACAGCTAACCCAATGGGAACATTGCTTATAATGAGATTCCAGGAGGGTCATGAGTCCCCAGGGTAGCAGGTGTTATTAAGATTTGAAAGGACATTATTGTTACAGTTGGACAGGGAGTTTGGTTATTGGCCTAGAAGGCCATTAATGCCATCTGTCTTGCTTAACGCTCCCACTGATATCAAAGCAAATGGAAACACACCAGGATGCATTTGAAGGAAGACGGAACATTGAAACCATGATCTTGAAGCATGCATTTCTAAGCTGAGCTTCCAACTTGATCCTTGCACATCTCTAAATCAGCCCCTTTCCTCATTAATGTTTACCTATTTCCAGTGTTTCTAAATGGTAGCTGCTCATCAAAGACAGGAGTGAAAGTCACATGTGTGCTGAGCTTGTGACATCTGAAGGCATTAAGTGAGTCACGTGACCACATGAGTCCATGCTCTTGGAAAAGTATCTCTTAAAGAGTGTAATTTTTTTTTACCACATTCAAAATATGAAATTAGCTGTTTCTGGACACTCCTATTCATTGAGCACATTTCAGTAAATGCTTCTGTTCCTCTGTTAGAAGCTTTCCTGGGTCCCCTTTAATCCTGCCACACTCTGATGTCAGTGAGGTGCACAGAGTACCATGGGTCGGTTCTATTTGCTTGTCATTCCCCAGACCTCAGGTAGTGAGTTTTCCTTGCTCTAAGCAGGAGACACCCTGGGTGCATCTGTCTTGAACTGCAAGTGGTATCTGCTCTGTGTTCATGGCTTACAAAGAGGTTCCCTGCTGATTGATGGAGATCAGAACTACTCATTTGTGAATCTATTAACTTGGGTTATCCAGGCTAATTATTTCCCAGGTGCACCCTTAACTTTCATAGTTCTGTTTTAAATATCTGGTTTTGCTCCTCAGTAATACTTGTAACACGTTCCAAATTGAGATCTCTTCAGAAACAAGGAAAGGAATTTCTGTTTGTCCCCATTTTCCAAGCCTAAAATAAAGTTGCAAAGTGGATTCAGCTTCATGCTCATCCTGTGGTCCTGAGAGTCAGTCAGTCTGTGATCAGAACACAAAATTCCTCTGACTCCATCAGGCTTCTCTCTTTGTTTAGTATTAAGGGATTGTGAACTGATTTCATCTCCCTAATTTTTTTTCTTACATAAAATGTTCCACACATTGGTGAGATATTTTGAGAAAAAGAGTTTGTTTCTGTTTTGAGTGAGTACATGTTTGTGTGAAATGATCAGAATGTGAGTTCAGACTTTTCATTCATGTTTCCCATGGATTAAACAAAGTATCAAGAGATGGTGACTTGCCAGGAAACCTGGTGCTGAGATAGCATGAAAGCAAGGAAATTTCCCAAGGAACAAACTGTAGAGAGCTCTGACAATCACTGCACTGAGGATTTCCGGTCTGAACCAGCCATACTGAATGTGCAGCAGGCAGCACGATGTTTAGTAGGGGTCCTACTTCTCTGTCCCAGAGAGACACGGAAAAACAGGGTTTGCTAGAAGGTAACCAAAAAGGCCAATTTGGGTAATGACAACCAAAACATTACAATAACTGCTTAACATATGGAGTGGGTAGCACAGAGTAGTGTGAACTGTGCTAATTGTGGATTTCTTTGGGGGCCACTTGTGGAAGCCCTCAAGGTAGCAAGAGAGCATAGAGAGACAAATTGTAACTACGGTTAACCCTCTGGACTGTTCTTCTTGCCAAGATATTAGCTGTGCATCCAAAACAACCAAATAGAGGTTGTGTAGATCTCTGACTACTGTGTCCACTGTAGTTGTAAGCCTTGTAACCTCATGGGTTAAATCCTTGTTTTGTTTCATCCCATTTGTAACCTAGAAAATCACAGAAAGACTAGATTTATCCACATAGGCATACTGACAGGAAACAATAACAATGGAGGAGGGCTGCACCTTGGCAGCAACTGCTCCAATGTCATGCCTATCTTCTGCTGATATGTTCCCCCATCATGATGCTCATGGACTCAACCTCCTGCAACCATGAGCCCCCTAATTAAACATTTTCTTTTATACATGCCTTAGTCATGGCAACAGGAAGGTAACTTAAGACAAGGGGAAATGGCTCTTGATTTTATGAACCATTTTCCTTCCATAATTGTTCTTGAGTATCAGGAAAGCAGGTTAGAATGATGACTTCTAAAATGGTAGACACTGTGCCCTCTTCCACAGCCTTTGTAGCTTCCTTTGAAGGCTGTATGGACAAGTACCTGTTCACAATCTCTGACTTTCATAACACAAAGGTGTCCCTATAATTAATTACCATCCACCTCAAATGGGTCTTCAGCCCTGCAGTAGCTGTGAAGACAGGCAATGAATATCAGACATGACTTTCAGCCAGGTTTGCATAGGGCCAAGCTCTAGCCCCTCATTTACAACCTACAATCTGCTGTTAGATGCCATGACTCCCACAAGCGGCTACTGCATGATGGATAAACTCCTGTGTTTTGCAGTTAAGACATGCACTGTTTCATTTGGAAGAAGAGAACTTACAGAAAGAAAATGCAAGAAATTCAGATAAAAGAAGGATTCAAAGTCTTGGTGGTAAATGTTTATTCCAGAGCACCCCTGAGCATGGTTTGTTGACCCTGTTTAAGAGGATCCCTAGCTGCTAAGGCAGCACGATTGATTGTGCAGTTTGAGAGGATCCCTAGCTGCTAAGGCAGTGAGATTGTGCAGTTTGAGAGGATCCCTAGCTGCTAAGGCAGTGTGGCTGTGCAGTTTGAGAGGATCCCTAGCTGCTAAGTCAGTGTGGCTGTGCAGTTTGGTAAAGATGGTATGTTTAGTTCCCAAGGAGGACAATGGTGTTTTGACTCATTCTTAACTATTCTAGAATAAATGATGAAAGGCACAAGGTTATCTAAACACAAATTCAATGTGAGCTTAATCTCATTCCATTTTAATAGAAATTTCTGAACCTAATCTCCACAGAGAGACAGTTTTTCCCTAAGGCTGTGACTTCTCCTGACACCTATGATTCAAATATCCCCGAGACATAAATTAATAGTTACACCTACAATCAGATAGTTATGTTTAGAAAATGAGATGCAGCAGCTCAAACGCTGGAACAACCTGGTATGAACACAGACTGGCAATATCTCCATGGCAGAGAAACAATGTGATTTAGTTCAAAGTGAAACAGAATAAGTTTCTCTAAAGCTAACAAATAATGTCCTCCACACAAGCCCCCAAAAGGAGGTGAGCCACGTACACATACAGTTCATGCAATAGAACTTTACACCTAGGCTGCCAAGTCTGTCTCAGACTCTCCTAGCTTTTCTCCCAGCACAGAAGTTCACAATGCTAATCACAATAGAGTCTTGTTGAAATAAATTACCATTATTGTTGGTTCACGATGCTTCCATTCCCAGCTTTTCTACTTTGTACCCACACTATCATTTGACAACATCCTTGTCATTATATCATTGGTGATAAGCATCTGCTCCTTCGCTTAAAGCAGAACAGAACTGTATACATCTCACACTGTGAAATGTGGACATAGCTTGGCCTCAAGAAGCTACACAATGTAGCATTTGGGATGTTAAGCCCAGCAAGATGAGAAGTATGGTCCAGGAGCAGGTGACCTCCATCCCAGGGACACACCTGACAGAGGCCAGGAGACACACACAGAGATGCTACACTTCAGCCTCACAGGTGACCTCCATCCCAGGGACACACCTGACAGAGGCCAGGAGACACAGAGATGCTACACTTCAGCCTCACAGGTGACCTCCTTCCCAGGGACACACCTGACAGAGGCCAGGAGACACACACAGAGATGCTACACTTCAACCTTATTTTCTTTCGTATTTTTCATATGAAAAACATGGTAGTCACTCCCTTTTGACAGAGTCATGTTTTTAATTTGCACAATGACAAAAGTGTAAATATGCTTCAGTACTAGGAATTTAATTACCTTATTTTCAACATGTAATACAAGAAGTCTCTAGATATTCAGACTTAACTGTACTTTCAAGGACTGTTAATTTAAAGGTGTATTTGTTGTTGTATACATAATATTTTTGTTTTACTTTACTATTATGTAGTCTTATAAAATTATTATGGAACCTTAAGAACTACATAATAACAATGTACAAAACCTTTAGCTTCTGGCCCATAGAGCAACTAGCCTGCTCACCGACAAGCATCACAGTGAGCTGCCTCCTCCCAGTCCCACATCCAGCATGGCTGAGGAACTTGGTGCCAGGAGTTGAATCTCTTGGAGTTCTGACTCATAATACCCACCACTCACCGTGGGTGTCCCATCGTGTCACCATCAAGGCTTCTCATGGCCACCAGGACACCACAGAAGGCTGTAACACGGCCCAGTGTCCCTGATGTCTATCCTATCCCTTCAATGTGCCTTGAGAGACAGTCCTCATGTAAATTCAGGTTTTCTGTGGCTCTTGTACTGGCTTTTGGGACACATCTGTCTCTGATGTCCTCAGGGTCTCCTTGGGTGATGGTGTACCTTGCTTGGATTTCTGTAGCCAGTATAGACCTGGAGACATCTAGAATGTTTCTGAGTATTTTAGAATTTAGAACTGTACATTTAAGATTAAAAAATGAATTTTTTTCCACTTGCCAACTCTAACTAAATTGCTATGACTAAAATGTTCTGGGGAGTGAGGCAGATGAATAGAGAGTCAGGAGCATTGACAGGGCAGGGTTTAGGTTGCAAAGAAAGATAATGCTACATTATATATAAATGAAACACAAAGAATTAAATTAACCATGACTGAAATAATGCCCGAATTTACTAAGGTTATGAGTGAGAGTGTGTGTGTGTGTGTGTGTATGTGTGTGTTTGTAGGAAAGAGACATGCCAGGAGCCATGGCTTTAACCATGCCTTGTGGAAATTTACTAGCTTACACATACAGCCCTGAGAGAACTTGTGTAGTCTAACAGTAAGAATGTGTGAGTGTGGAGGATACTGGCTGCTGGTTCCAGAGACTGAAGATTGCTGCCTGACTTTCAGAAAGCTCCTGCAGCTCTTCCCCCTCTCCTTGAAGCCTCCTTTTGTTTATGCTTATATTGCCATCCTTGAAGTAAAGTTTTCAGAGCTTGACCAGACACCTGTCTTGCTCTCATTCTTCGTGTCTCTTTTCCCACCTTAGTCTCTCTTCTCTGCCCTAGGTACCTGCTGAATGCAGGTCAGGGCAGAGACAGAAAGAATTTATATTATGTATGTATATAAGAGAATTTATGCCGGGCAGTGGTGGTGCACACCTTTAATCCCAGCACTTGGGAGGCAGAGGCAGGTGGATTTCTGAGTTCGAGGCCAGCCTGGTCTACAGAGTGAGTTCCAGGACAGCCAGGGCTACACAGAGAAACCCTGTCTCGAAAAACAAAAAAAAAAAAAAAAAAAAAAAAAAAAAAAAGAGAGAGAGACAGAGAGAATTCATGTTATATGAATATTATATATGTATTTATGTTACATGTATATGTATGTGCATGTTTGTATACATAATAGCAATGAGAGAGAGAATTTATATTGTATATGTATATGTAGTATAAGAGACACAGAATTTATATTATATATGTGTGTATATAGTTGTGTAAGAGAGGAAAATTCATATTATATATGTTTGTGTGCTTGTAAGAGAAAGATTTATATTGCATATATATATGAGTGAATGTGTATGCATGTCTGTGTACCTGTATGTGTGTGTGTATGTAAGAGAGAGACACAGAGAATTTATATTGTCTGTCTGTGTGTGTGTGTGCTTTCACACATAGGAGACCTGACAATCAAGTATATTTTTTGCTTCTGATCCTCATATATGAGAAGCATTCTTGGGAAGCCTGTTAAGATTTATGTGAGGTCTCAGGATTGTAACGTAGTGGCACATCGATGTTACCACAAAGGAAACTGTTATTCATTAAATCAACAATTTTGACTCTAGGAATAGATCCTAAGCAGAGTGCCTTATTTTTCCTATGAAAACTACATAGCATTGGTGAGCCATGAGCCACTAATGTGAACTAGCAGTCAAGCGGTGTGAGCATTGGGCTGACATGCAGTCTGCCACCAAATGCACGGAAATGTCAAGTATGCCAAGAGAGAGCAAATATGGAGTCATTGCCCTGGCAAGGCATGATGGGAGCTGAAAACACTGAACTACAAAACACCACAGAGAAGTGGGGTGCACGATCTCAGTCAGGATGCTGTGTCACAGAAGGCTTTGGGAACCTTTGATATTGCAACTGAGTTTTCTGGAACATAATTTAATTTGAAGAAGAAAGGCCACTGTGCATCTAGCCAAGAGGACATGCAGTAGCTAAGTCAAGAGCATGACTTGTTTTAGGGAGCTCCAGAGGGGACAAAATGAATGTGGCTCTGTGAGGATAGTTGAGGGAGAGCTAGCATAACCCCCTAAGTACTCAGTCACCCTATCAATACAGTCAGAATTTGCAAGACATTATTTTGTAAAGTGATGGGCTACAAGTGCTACTCAGGACAACACGTATTAGCTTGTCACTTGGATGTTAAAACACTGATGGATGTTCCTTGGTATCTCATGGCTACACATCCAGGATACTTCTTCTTCTTCCAGTTCTACTTTATGCCATGCTAGAAAGTCTGCACTAGACAAAAGAATTTGGTATAGAGTTCTTCCTTCAAGTTCACTCTTACCAAATCTGTTCTTGCCCATGGCCTCTGCTCTTCCAGGATAGGCCCAGGTGCCAGCAGGTGAACTATTGGGTCCATTTGCAATCTCTGAGCTTGAGATAGTTGTGCTTGGTCCACCTTTGTTCTCATGCAAAATCCTGCTGCAAGTACACCTCCCTGGGCAAGACAGAGTGGGTGAAGTGAATGACTCTGAAATGAAGGTTTGGTTATAAGAAATCCCTCAACACATCAGAAAGTAAAGGGCTGGCATTTATCCAGCAGCCTGAGGGAACACAGCCTCTTTGTATTTTATGTTTCCATCCATGAGAGGCCACCTGGGAGATGCCTGATTGTTATCTGAGTTAAGGTGACATTTAATCATGTTGGACATACACACAACGATGAGTCTAGAAAAACCAGCATGCATGCAAGCTAGCATGCACAAGCGCACACACAGATACACACATACACATATAAACATCCCTATACACACATACACACACACACAAATATACTCACACATATACACACCCTGCACATACATGTACACATGCACACATGCACACACACACATACACATAAACACAGTCGTACATATACATTCCTACACACCCCTGCACACACACACACACCTGTATACACATACACACCCCTGCACAGACACACACATAAACATCCCTACACATACACACCTGAGCACACAAATATAAACACACTCACATACACACATACCTGCACACACATACACACACATACACACACACCCCTGAATACACATACACACTCACACACACACGCACACACACACACTTTTCACTGGCCTTTATTTTATTTCATTCCCTTTCTTTCATAAAGTCAAAGCTTTTGGTTTGACTTTATGAAAGAAAACTCACTCATTGCGCAAGCGCTGGACAAAGGCCATCCCTGTCAGGAGAACACCACTTGTCTTAGGCAGGGTTTCTATTCCTGCACAACATCATAACCAAGAAGCAAGTTGGGGAGGAAAGGGTTTATTCAGCTTACACTTCCACATTGCTGTTATCACAAAGGAAGTCAGGACTGGAACTCAAGCAGGTCAGAAAGCAGGAGTGATGCAGAGGCCATAGAGGGATGTTCCTTACTGGCTTGCCTCCCCTGGCTTGCTCAGCCTGCTCTCTTATAGAGCCCAAGACCTCCAGCCCAGGGATGGCACCACCCACAAGGGGTCCTACCTCCTTGATCACTAATTGAGAAAATGCCCCACAGCTGGGTCTCATGGAGGCAGTTCCCCAACTGAAGCTCCCTTCTCTGTGATAACTCCAGCCTTGTCAAGTTGACACACAAAACCAGCCAGTACACCACGCTAGCTCTTAAAGCACACTGCAGCTTTGCTCACCCTGAGGCAGCTGCCAGCTCCTCCCTGCACATGCAGATGGATTATGTTGGTAGAACTCTTAAAATGAAACTCCATGCAGAAGGATTCTGGCACCTGCTTTTCAGAATATGGGGGGCAGTGAGGAAGGGAAGGGGACTCTGCTTTTCTATTTCTAGTTTTGGTTGCTTTGGTTTTATGTAGAAATACTTTACTTCGTATTCAACTCAAGTAGGGACACATATATCAAGAAAAATTTAAAAATCATACTAATTCATGAGCTCACTCATAACAGTCCACTGACCTCACCTGAAGTCTTCAACTTGAGCTTTGTTGTAACTGTAACACGCTCCTTTCAGATTATTGCCTGTGTGCACTCCACAGGAGGAAATGCATGCCTGGTGCCATAGATCTGGCCAAAACCCATAGTCAGGAGCTCACAGGCCCCAGTGGGAAATCTACTACTATTATTTCACTAAGGGAACACGGAGTCAAGCTGACTTGATACCTCTATGCACACATATTAGTTCAGCTCTCAGACTCCATGGAAGCTTTCTGGTGCAGTGGATGGCCATTAACTCAGAAACTTGACTACTGAAAAGAAAGCTGTTCCTTTGAGAAGACTGAAATAGGTAAGACTTGCAAATACTAATTTTAGAAGATCTTTTGAGTAAATAGGAAACAGGTTTTAGAGAGGTAAATCACTAGTGTCAGTTATAAAACACTTGAAGACTCATAACGAATTAAAATTTGTCCTATATATTCTTATAAATTTTAAGTCCTAAGTCAAGTGGCTGAGATTTTAAGAGGTTTGAGGTTTGATAAAGTACACTCAGAAGTAGATTGCCTTGAATGACCAATAACAGGTTGAAGCACAGAATGAAGATCAAAAGCTCTTCTATACGAACCTACACAAGTTGCTATGTGTGCATCACTCACCTTCAAACACAAATTATTGGCAAGTGAGTTCTGCAAAATGAGACGTGCCAAAATTTCTCCAATTCCCTGTACATTTTGCAAATAGTGACATAAAACAGAATGGTAACTCTGATGGCTCAGAGAATTTTTTAAAAAATGCACAAAAGACTTGTAGAGTAGCAGTGTCACAAACAAGAAATATTTCTAGAGTTGTTTACACCAATAAAACCTCTTGACATAAAACATTAAGTGTCAAAGTTATTTGCCACCTAGGCACCAGTATTGCAGAAGGAATATCCTGAAACCGGTTCATTTACTTGAGAATGCTTAGAGAATGCCTCTGTGTGTGTCATAGTGGCTTAGAGAGGAAGCTAACAATCATCTCAGTGTCCAAAGGACACATCAGAGTCAAGAGAGCTGTGTTCACACCCCCAAATGATTCTCAAATGCTTTTACAAAGTATTAAGTATGTTCTCACTATGTATCTTCCATTAACCTGTAAGAAGATGCCAATCAGCTTCTAAGAGCTGGTCATACTAGAGGCAAAAGCCTGTGGCAGGCCAAAGGTTTCCTCAAACCTTCTGACTTAAAGACAAAGCTATTCTCAGCTGCTAGTATAATTAATGAAGTGAAAATTAAATCCAGAGTGTTACAACACTTCCCACCTATCAAATAAAGTTTGGTGATTCATTTCAAAGTTGGGGCAAATCGGGGTGAAACAGACTCTTTGGTGCGGTGGTGGGAGTGTAAGTTTTCACAAGTTGTCTAGAAGGAACAGGGTAATATTTACCAAAATTTAATGCATACCTTTCCAATTTCCAGTGTAGAAATTATTGTTCTAATGTAACTACTAATGTAACCACAGATATGCTGGGATCCGAGTGCAGGCACACTCCCCCAAACATCAATTTTAACTGGCATTGCCAAGATTAACTGCCTACCCAAGTTTTTAAAACTGCAGTTGAATCACAAAGCGAGATAAATGTCATACTATTAAAGAAGAGTATAATATGGACTCAGGAAGGTTTGTAAAATAAGGCATAGAGGAATACAGTTACACAGGTAGTACAGTAGGCACAGTGCCACTTGTGAACAAAAAGGATTGTTCCATAGTCACACGACATGTGCATTCGAGTGGAAGCACTTATTGGAGGGATGATCTGGGGGTTGTAATCAACTGTGTGACAGGGATGTGATGTGGGACATTCCAGTCCTTCCCTTCACTATGTCTCTCTCTAACACCACTTCTGGATGCACTCATGCTGGCAGACATGCTGCTGCCCTATTCCTGTTGTGTAAGCTTTGGACAAGCCTCTTCTCACCCTTTTCTTGCTACCATCTGACTGTTGGAGTAAAACAAGCAAATGAGGACTTTGTGCTTGGCATAAGAATCCAACAAGCAGATGAGGTCTCTCTGACTCTGTCTACCACTATCCTCTCTGTCTCTGTCCCTGTCTCTCTCTGTCTCTGTCTCTCTCTGTCTCTCTCTCTGTCTCTCTGTCTCTATCTCCATCTCTGTCTCTGTCTCTCTCTCTCTCCTCTCTTCTCTCCTATCTCTCTCCCTGTCTCTCCTGTCTCTCTTCTCTCTCCTCACTCTCCTCTCCTGTCTCTCCTCTCCCTCTCTCGCCTCTCTCTCTCTGTCTCTCTCTGTTCTCTCTCTCTTCTCTCTCCCCTCTCCCTCCCCTCTGTCTCTCTCTGTCTCTGTCTCTCTGTCTCTCTGTTTCTCTCTGTCTCTCTCTGTTCTCTCTCTCCTCTCTCTCCCCTCTCCCTCCCCTCTGTCTCTCTCTGTCTCTGTCTCTCTGTCTCTCTGTTTCTCTCTGTGTCTCTGTCTCTGTCTGTCTCTCTCTCTCTCTCTCTCTCTCTCTCTCTAATAGTTTAAATACCAACCAGATCAAAACACAGTCCATCTGTAGCCCTGAGACTCCATTTAGCCCCTCGCTGCTTAGCAGCTTAGCATGTGTACCCACCCCCATCACTGTTGGTATGTTTTCCCCTCTGTCCTGTTTCTGACACATATTATAAAGCAGAGCTGTATAGAGTACTATCATTCATATCTAGTCTTTATTTTCTTATCTCCGTTTCTGTGAGTTGAGTTTTTTCCATGGGTAGCAGTCCCTTTTCATCTTCTTTCTAATGCTAAGGAGTATGCTGTTGTCTACACACACCCCGCAAGTTTTATTTATTCTGCTATTGATACAGACTTGTGTTATTTCCGGTTGGGAGCTCTCTAAGTAGAGATATGAGGACTGTGTGTGTAATCTCTCCACAGGCACACAGACTCTCATTTTCTACTTCGACATAATCACAGACACTTTGTACCTGCAGTTAGAGTAAGCAGAGAGCTAGCTGGGCAAAGGGCTGGATTCTAAATCAACAGAGCGAGAATTGTTAAATCACCTCTATGTCACTCCTGGCGGTGGGTAGGGCAGAGTGGGACAGGGAGGAAGGACTTTCTGAAGGCTCTGTAGTCTTCAATGTTGTTTTTGTAACGTTGTGGGAGTGGGAAGACCATCTCAGATGGTGCTCTTAAGTGTTGTCCATCCTGTCTTTGGAATAAGGGTCTCTCATCACCCACCAGATAAGCCAGGCTGGCTGGCCAATCAAGCCCCAATGATCTGCCTGTCTCTATCCTTCAGCATCCCCATTTCTCCCCATACACAGTGGAATTATAAGCACACGCAGCCACACCTGGCTTTTTACAGTGAGTTTTGCTGATTACCCTTGGGTCTTCATGCTTGCAAATGGCAAGTAATTTACTAAGTGACCTATAATGCTTGCTCCTTCTTTGTGTCCCTAAGCAGATATCTCATCCACTTCCACCCTCAGTCAAGGATAAACATTGCTCCTTCTTTGTGTTCCCAAGTGGATATCCCATCCACTTCCACCCTCAGTTAAGGTGGTCCTTTTTGTCTTTGGATGTGTTAATACTTTGTGAATATTAATTTAAGAAGAGGAAGCTACTTTTTAAAAAATTATAATTTCTAGTTCATATTTAAATACCTTCTGGGTCAGTTTTGTGGTGTGTGTGTGTGTGTGTGTGTGTGTGTTAAATTGTGAGAATTTTCATTCTACCCATTCTCATCTCTCTTGGCAATGTAATCCCATCAACTGTTGTCATTTCCTCTGTGTGTTTTCACTGCTTGTTTGTTTGTTTTATGTATGTTCTCTGTGTCTTCACTAAGTTACTTCATGGTTCTTGTGTATGTGACCAGCTCATGTGTATTAGTTACCTTTTCAGGACAATTAATTAAACTGAAGATTTTGTGTTTATTGCCAGAATTCTATGGAATTATTTTGAGTTGTTTGAATAAGGACTTCATTCTATTATATTTTCCTGCCGTGTTTTCATGTTAAAATGTGTTTAATTTCTCCTGTTCTCTGTATTTGTTTAGTCCAATTCTATTTTTCTAAGAAATTGTTTCTTTACTTACTTGTTAATAAAGAGTCCTTTAGATAGCCCAGACTTCCCAGTAGCTATGATTACAGATGTGCATCACTAGGTCCAGCTTTGGGCTTCTCATCGATTATTTTCTTCCAAAATAAATGCTGTTGTAGCCAAGTTTGAAGGCTAGGTTAGGAAGGAAGATTTGAGGGAAGGTTTAGGGGGCAGGTTTGAGCATCAGGCTTGGGGGTGTGGTCAGGCTTGAAGAATACCCCTGCTCTGGCAATGAATGATTTACACCAGTATTTTAAAGGCTGGTACATAGTGAGAGTCCTGCTGAAAACTCCTTAAAACCCATTCTCATTACAAACTGTCAGGTTTCCTCCAACTAGGCCAATGCTTCTCAGCCTTCCTAATGCTATAACCCTTTAATACATTTCCTCATGCTGTGGTGACCCCAAACCATACAATGACTTCATTGCTACTTATAAGTGTGATTTTCTACTGTTATGGATCACAGTGTATCTATCTGATATGCAGGATATCTGACATGCAACCCCCAAAGGGGTTTCCACCCTTAGGTTGAGAACCATTAATCTAGAGTAATACTGTGTCTCAGCTGTAGGGTATGGCCCAATTATACATATAATTCCATGAAAAGCTGTCTGATCTGGGAACATGGGGTCTGTGGCTACTCAGTACTGAAGCCTTAGCACCAAGTGTCTTTTCTATCTTGTGGAAGAGGGAGTGGTTTCCCAATGTCCTTTGACAATGAGCTAATCTCCAATCCAGTGTGAGTGGTTAGGGAGATCCTAGCTAGACGGTCAATGAGGGTGGCTACATCACGGTCAACGAGGGTGGCTACATCACAGTCCATGAAGGTGGCTACATCACGGTCAATGAGGGTGGATACATCTTTTGTCCTGTCCCTTTCACTCTGCAGCCCGCAGAATAAAAGATCAGGTATTTCAGAACCAATGACATGCGCCTTGAGATTGATGAGAGGGCGAAATTGGTTGGGGAGGCAGGAAGAAAGGTGGGTCTGAGGCAGGAAGGTGGGTCTGAGGCAGGAAGGTGGGTCTGTAGGGAGGGTGGATCTGCAGGCAATAGCGTGGATCTGCAGGGAGAGTGGATTTGTAGGCAGGAGACTGAGTCTGAGGCAGGAAGGTGGGTCTGGAGTTGTAGAAATGATGTGATTGATTATGAGCAAAATAATTTGCATGAAATTCTCAAAGAACTAGTAAAAAGTGAGAAATAATTTTTTATTAGTTTGTATTGGAATCATCTTTAAAAAGACAGTTTTCAGTAATATTGGCCTCTCACTGGAGAAAACACGTATAGCTGTGAGCTGATTTTTCATATGCTCCCTAGTAATCTTGGCAATACCCAAAGACACACAGAGAATACAGGTCGAAGGCAGCTCACACACAGGTGACAGCAGACTTGGGGGCATGTTTCTTGCATTCTCTGGTTACGACTCAACAACGTGCTTAAATAATAGAAGGCCAAAGATGCCATAAATCTTTTTCCAATTAAACTTGTTCAGCAGAGCCGATATTACTTCCCCAGATAAGTTCCTACTGTGCTTTTGGAGATAGCGAGGATACAGTGATGAGTAGGGTAGATGCAGCCTTCTTTCAACACCGTATATTATTCTGGAGAAGGGATCAGAGTCTGAGATTGGGCTGGTACCCATGTGTTTATTTAAAGTGTTGTGAGCATCAAATATTTCACTTAATCGTTTACACAAAAGTCTCATTATTCAGCCTCCAACTTAGTTCTTCAATAACTTTTTCCTCAGCCTTGACAGTCATAAATGCACACTGCATGAGCAAATGGACAAAGCAATGGAGCTGTGTGGTTGGCCATGTATAATGGGAGCATATAGTTACCGTAAAAATGGAATCTTACTAAGATATACATATGGTAACCACAGTCATTTCTATGCCACAAGAAGACTATCACTAATATAGAGAATTGAGGAACCAGAGAGTCAGTTCTTCAATAGACAGGGTTGAGAAATCCTAGAAGAACTAGCCAAAAGGAAAGGAAAGCTCTTGATTTAGAAAACTAAGTATAAAAGGGGGAAATCATAGCTGATACTGTTGGAATTGACAAAATTATTGGAAATACTACAAATATCTATACAGCAATTACTTGGAAAACCTGAAAATGGATTAATATCTAGACACACATGACCAATCAAAATTGAACCAAGGTATGAACACCCAGATATGCCTGTGAAAAGCAACCATGTTGAAGATAGTAATCTATCACTCACCTTCTGAGACAAGGCCAGTGTGGCTAGATCCTCTTAAATTTTACCAGATAGTTCACACTGAACTCTCAGCTCTGTGGGATTGGCTGTCATTAAAACAACAAATATTTTGGCTTTGTCATTGAATATCTTGGTTTCTCCATCTATGGTAATTGAGAGTTTTGCTGAGCATAGTAGCCTGGACTGGCATTTGTGTTCTCTTAGGGTCTGTATGACATCTGTCCAGGATCTTCTAACTTTCATAGTCTCTGGTGAGAAGTCTGGTGTAATTCTGATAGGCCTGCCTTTATAGATTACTTGACCTTTTTCCCTTACTGCTTTTAAAATTCTTTCTTTTTTTAGTGCATTTGGTGTTTTGATTATTATGTGATGGGAGGAATTTCTGACAAAACCAAATTTACACAGTATCTTTCCACAAATCCAGCCCTACAAAGATAATAGAGGGAAAACATCAACATAAGGAGCAAAACTACACCCCAGAAGAAGCAGGAAAGTAACTTTTCAACAAACCCACCCAAACATAATTCTACCTCTGACAAGAAAACTAACAGGAAGTAACAATTACTTTTTCTTAATATCTCTTAATATGAAAATTAATATTACCAACATATCCTAATTGATTCAAATTCAAAAGTATAAGGAATTGAAATTTTGTTGGCCATCATCTGATGGTCTCTCTAATTTGGTAATTGGAGAAATAGATCCAATATTGTACAATCCATATATACTTTCTGCTTGTTTGTACCTGACAGTGGCTTGTCACGTACCACATAACAGTCTTGAAATCATGCTTCTCCTATCTCAGCCTCTCTATTAGTAGGATTGTTTACTTGATGTTTTTACACTATACTATGGTTTTCAGAACAGCTTGCATATTTCAAAATTATTTATAGAGCCAAAAGAAACATAAACAATTAACTTAGGAGGTGACTGATAAGAGAACAAGGAAGAGTAAGACTAAATGCTTTGCTGGATGTTTGTAACTGTTGTATCAATTTTGAAGAAAAGAACTTTATAAGTTACTCCTTCTCTGAGATGAATGCTTTTCAAAATCACCAGTCAATGAACCAGATTCGTACCCTCACCTAATGTCTACACCACCCTCCAAGCAGAACCATTGTTCACTGAAACAGTTGGTGAATGACTTCACCGATAGACCATCTTAATATACACACCATTTCGGATAGACCATCTTAATACACATATCATTTCTTAAATGAATGTAACCTGTTCTTTGTGGGCTGAGAATGAAGACAATCACTTCAGTCAAATAGCTTTGACCATAGCAGGAAATTTGTATCCAAAAATCGTGCCTACAACTCACTCCTTGGCACAGCAGAACTGTCAACTTTTAGCTTAGCTACTAGGAAGGTAAAATCCTTTGGAAATGTGAGGGGCACTGAAGTACAATCTTATTACAATGATCTCCAATGTCTAAAAATTGTTCTTATTTTGGGCTTGTACCACAGTAAGAGCCAAGATTTTAAACTCTACTAAAAGCAAAACAAACAAACAAACAAACAAAAAGACTTTATCTATTTATGTTCATTTAAAAACAAAACTAGTAGTGATGTATTATTTTAAAATATACAGCTAATATGTTTGGAGTTATTTAAAATTTATATTGAGAAAAACATGTATTTTCAATATTGCTGCAGATAAGCATCTACATAAGACTGTTCAATAGACTGTTGTTTTATATCAAACAACTTTTATAATACTTATTTTTATTGTTACAATATTTTATAAATTTTAAAGAATATGACAAAATAAAAAAAAGATATATTGCAGGTATTGAAGGGGGATCTTTGGGAAGAGTTGGGGTACAAAAGGGAAAGAAGAATGTGATGTGGTTCTTTTTACTTAAAATATGTTTTTAAATGTTAACAAATTCAGATAAACTGAAATTATGTATCTTTTCTCATCATAATGCAATAAAACTCAAATCAATTTAAAAAAAGAAAAAGAAACAAATATTGGCAAGAGTGAGGGGTGAGTATGATCAGATGGGACCCAGGTACGTTGCTGCTAGGAATGTAAACTGATATGCACAATACAGAAATATGCAGAGGTTTCTCAAAAACCTAAGAGTAGATCCTTCCTGGGACTCTGCTATAACACCCCTCAGAATATAACCAAAGAAATCCAAGTCGGCCTCCTGCAGAGCTGCCTGGTCACCCATGTTCATCGCAGAACTATTCACAACCGCCATTCATAACTATTCACTAAGCCAGCAGCTGGTGGGTAAGAAGGGTACAGTTTATAGAAACAGTTGGATTTTACCCAGCCAAAATAGGAAAGAAATTAGATCCTTTGTAGGAAACGAATGAAATTGGAAATCACCAGGTTAGAAAATATAAACCAAAACCAAGAATGCAAATAAGTCATTCTGATTGTCATATGTGGAGTGTATGATATAATATAATAATCTAATATGTTAATATAATGTGTAAATACAATGTAAAAATAGAAGAGGGCTTGTTTTGGGAGAGGAAGGAGCTAAATGGGAACTGTACGACAGATAAGGTGGCCAGTGAGGCATGAATATGGTCAAACTACATGATATATTTAACAATGATGTCATCATGAGACCTTCCACTTTTGACAACAAATAAATACATATATGTACACATATATATGTATGTGTATATGTATGTATGTATGTATGCATGCATGTATGTATGTATGTATGTATGCATGCATGCATGCATGTATGTATGTATGCATGCATGCATGCATGTATGTATGTATGCATGCATGTATGTATGTGTGTATGTATGCATGCATGCATGTATGTATGTATGTATGCATGCATGTATGTATGTATGCATGCATGCATGCATGCATGTATGTATGTATGTATGTATGTATGTATAATGTTTTCCTTACTCCAGCTCCCTTCTACTATTGCTCCAATCTATAAGCTTCTGCTAAAATGTCATTTGGGTATTTTGTTTGAGGTATTTTGAAATGAAATTTACATGGATTTGCGTGCTGTTCCTGGAGTCAGCTTACTGAAGGGTCTGGGGAGCAACCAGATGCCTTGAGTTCAGTAACTGGCAAGTTCAGGCAGCTGATGTTGGAGGATGAGATCAGCATGGCTAAGGCCAATAGCCCCTGCAGCCTCCGCAGAGACCAGAGTAATGCAGGGAGCTTGAGTCAATCCGTAACCATAACTTACCTATACATTATTTGAAACCCTTTATTTTACAATCTGTAAAATTCCCTTAAGCTTAACTGTTTTCTAACAGTTTTTACTTAAAAAGAGGCAGTTTAGATATAAGTATGTTCCTACTATAAGATATTCTCAGCTCCTTGTTCACTTTCATTTAAACGTCTTAAAATATATATATATATAAACATTCACACATTAAGCGCTAGCTACTGAAATAAAATCGGCTCCTTTTAAAACATAAATGGCTCTTGTTGCATCAGCTACACCTGCTGTCTCGTGTGAGCTGTGTTTTAGCTTGACACTCTTTGAGCTTCAGGGAAAATGGGAGATTTTATCACCATGTACACTATTAGGGTTTTGTAATCCTGGATGTGGAAGTGAGCTCATATTTCTTTATCCGATAGATTCTTAAAAGATCAGAGCAGGAGAAGAAATGTAAATTTGGCATATCAAATGATCGACAATTATATTACTTTATAATGCATTCAGGTTCTGTAAAGAGAGGAGCTAACTTTAGCTGAATTCTTAAGACAGTAAAGACACTGGCAGTTTCCTAAATTGGTGTAATCCCAAAATATACAACTTCCTTCTTAGAAACAGGGTTTGTGAGACTTACTTAGTTTAAATGCTGCTCTTAGCTAACATGGGAGACTCCTCCCTCATATGCTGCTCTTCCTTAGTGTGTTTACAGGCTTCTCAGAGTCAGGTGTAAAATTTATGTTCTGTGCTGGCAGAGTGGTCATCCTCTTGCCACTTCTACATTTGCTAAGGTTAAACTTCTATCCTCGCAGAGTAAACACATTCATCAGTCTCAGAGCAGAGGGGCTTGCAGAGCTTGGACCTCCAGGGCAGTGTTTTCTAATAAGCACAAATGATGCAATGCCTGTATGTATGTGTGTGTATGTATATGTGTATGTGCATATGCATGTGTATGCATATGTGCATATGTATATGTATGTGCATGTGTATATGTATATGTATATGTGTGTGTTCTCCAAATAATGAATAATAGCATTGATCAGAAAATACTTAGTACAAAAGCTTGTTGAAGACTCCATGCAGATATACCATCTTTATATGGCATCTTTCTGAAGTAATTCATATCCCATAAAACTCACCTTGTTACAGTTCAGTACTTCAGTACCTTCAGAGTCATGTAATCCTGTGCTGGCTAGTTTTATGTCAACCTGACACAAGCTAGATTTACCTGAGAGGAGGGAACCTCCTCGTTTGGAAAATGCCTCCATATGATCAGGCTATAGGCAAGCTGGTAGGGCATTTTCTTAATTAGTGATTGATAAAGGAGGGCCCAGCCAACTGTGAGTCATACAGCCTGTGTTGGTGATTTTAGGTTCTATAAGAAAGCAGGCTGAGCAAGCCATGGCCAGCAAGCCAGTAAGCAGCACCCTTCAAGGCCTCTGCATCCAGGTTCCTTTCTGATTTTGGTTCCTGCCCTGACTCCAGATATGTAAATGAAGTAAACCCTTTCCTCCCCAGGTTGGTTTTGGTTATGGTGTTTTATCAAGGCAATAGTAGCCCTAGCCAAGATACCTCCCCACTACTTAACTCTAGAACATTCTCATCATTTCTTGGAAGAAACACCCCATGTGTTATCAATCTCCTCCACTTCCCCTGACTCTGCAGGAACACTAATAAACGTCCTCTCTCTGCAGACCCTCCTCTGCTGGGTACTTCACGTCTATGGAGTCACAAAGAGATGACCTAATTGTATCCTTTCAAACAGACTTTCTAATGATAGAAGATCTTGTTTTGTTTCATTCTCTCTCCTGATGTTATTTTGTTTTAAAGAGTTGCCTTTATCAGGTATAAAATCGAGATATAAAATCGACACAAGCAATTATGCTGACTTATATTTCCCATTAAACTGAATTATCTAGTTTCTTTAAGGGTATACATAACCAATCAAAACTCATTAAAGGCAAACTAATAATAAGTTCTAGCATATTCCATTTAAAGAACATGCTTATTCCACAGCTGTTAGGAGTAACTGCTCAGCAGAATCAGATTCTTCTACCTGACATAAAGAGAAAGACACTGTGAAGGCATGAGAACCCACAGTGCAAGGGAAGCCTTGAGTCCTGATCATCAGAAAGCAGTAAGTACAGGCAGGAAGCTTGTTCTTATCCCAGGAAGTCCAATAGAATTGAAAAGGGATGCTTTGGTAACAACAAATTTCTATGCGTGATGGGAAGAGGGGAGGAAACCCCTCACCTTCCGGTCTTCATCAACAATGATGTTTATAGTTTTAGTTCTCCTTTTCGGGGCTTATTAACAGGGTCAGAGTAAAAGCAATAAAATTAAAGATGTTGAGACACATCTGTGAACCATGGAAACAAGTGTGTCCTCACCCCACACCACATCCACCCACTCTCTGGTCCTCACCCTGCCACCCCTGAGTGAACTGTACTCAGTGACCTGACAACCATATCCATGCCTTCCTCACAGATGAGAGTCCATGAGCCACAAACACACCCCTCTGGTGAAACACCATATCCCTGTGAAAATGCAGCTCTCTCCTCAGAGAGAATGGGAGATGGTTTATCTGGAACCAAATA
Organism: Mastomys coucha; assembly: GCF_008632895.1. Classification (NCBI taxonomy): domain Eukaryota; kingdom Metazoa; phylum Chordata; class Mammalia; order Rodentia; family Muridae; genus Mastomys; species Mastomys coucha. Next base: position 153,281,724 of record NW_022196905.1, on the reverse strand, counting down.
TGAGTGACCATGAATCTAAACACAGGTATAGGTTACCCCCAAATTCCATATTTCAGTATGGAAGCAGTTTCACGAATATTTTTATAGTAATGGAAAAAAAGAAAATTATAAATCAAGACAATTTCAAATTCCTTGGTGAAAGTATGAGGTTAAAGAAAAGCAGGAAAACCTCTTGCTGGCTTCAGATACCATCTCACAGGGTTCTTAGTTTTTTGGTTGACTTAAGGCTAGAGGTCTAAATTAAAATATTCCAAAATGTTTCCAATGATTGTCACAAGGATATGGGATCAGACTTGGAGGTGAGAAGGGTGGGTAATATGGGGATTAAAGATATCCCAGGATAGATGCCAGTTAGGCTTCGTACACACAACACTGCACTTCCCCAAAATCTTCGGAGTTCTCATTAGCAAGGGGTCTTGCAGGAAGCCCAAAGGTTCACCTCGTCCCTCCAACATCAGCTCACAAATGTAACAGTGCAAGTTCAGTAGTCAGTTTGCAGGCACTACCTCAGCATTAACACAGGGTCTCTAGGAGGCACATGAGTCCCAATGGATTCATGGGAGATTTAAATGTATCCAGCCCAAGATGAGAACATCTTAGGAACAAGGCATCTAGGAAAAAAGCTCAAGACCACACATTGAGAGGACAGCTACTCAACTCTGCATTTTCAGCTCCAGAGGGTTTCTCTGCTATGGGGATGCAGGAGGACCAAGTCAGCATCACTGACTTTATTCTATGCAGTGAATGCCAGTAACTATCCTCAAAGATAGCATGCCATCTAAAATAAAGACTTTGCAAACTATTACGGGGCAGAGTTTAATTTTTAGAAATATTGGCCCTAGGCCCAGGTTTTGAAGAATGACACAAAATTTAGATTTTATCAAAAATGAGAAAATTATCCATTTTTGAATAGTCAGAATGGTTTACAATGTAATAGACAGAAAACGTCAAAGTCAGACATCCAACTCATTTGGTGCTTTAAGCAATGTGAAGTGTATGCGCCTCTAGCTTCAGTCTGTGCAGGCTAACTCTCCAGGGAGCCTTGCTTAGAATCTAGGGTGCCCTTCCCGGCTGAGCAGCAGATTCTTCTGCCTGGTAGATGACAGCTTCAAGACTTCATCAGAGGTATCTCACTCAGGTTTCCAAGCCCCCCTGTAGCCTGTGCATGCATTTGAGAAGTATGGCCTTGACCAAAAAAGGGGAGCTGGGCTCTACTGTTATAGTGAAAAAGACTGGGCTACTTCCCAAACCAACTGTTCAAACACCCACATTGCCTGTAGCTCCTCCCCTTCCTCCCTGCCCTTCTCTTCCTCCCTCCTTCTCTTCCCCTTCCTACTCCTCCTCTCTGTCCTCCTCCCCTGTCCTCCTCGTCTTGCCTTCCCCCATCCTCCACTTTCTTGTCCTCCTCCTCTTTCTCTTCCCTCCTCCCCCTCTTCCTCACCTTCCTCCTTCCTCCTCCTCCTCGTCCTCCTCCCGTTTTCCTCCCCTTTCCTCCCCATCCTCCTCTTTCTTGTCTTCTTCCCCTCCTCCTTATCGTCCTCCTCTTCCTCCTCCCTCCCCCTCCCCCTCCTCCTTCTTCCCCATTTTCCTCTTTTCAAATCATACTATTGCCATGTGCCTGCTTGCAATGCTCCTGATTGAGAGTGAAAGAGACAAAACAACCAAAGAAAATCCCTCAGAACTGAAAGAGCAAACCCCTCCTACAGACTCAGCACGTGCTCCACATTTCCTTCTCCCAACATAAAACTCCCCTAGACAGTCTTAGTAACTATCTCCAGAATAATATTTGTGTAAACTCTGCTCACTTCCACCAAGTATTTTAAACTGAAAAAGACAGAAAAAGAGTCTGCTTACAGACCACAGGTAAAGCAGACGCTGTGAGGACAACACAAGGATCAACACTAGCGCGCTTTTGAAAATTACTTTGAATTAGAAGATGATAGCAGCTGCAGCTGCTTTCTAGGTACCCAAAGTCTGAAGGGAACTGAGCCTATTCCAAGCATCGTCTGATGAATCCGAGCCATTCCCACATCAACACTGTGTTTTCAGAGGAGCAAATTCACAGGACTGTGTGAACATGGGAGCCCCTGTCACCTGCACCCTCCTTTCTAGGCTGTGGAGTCTTCTATGACCTGCTATAGACTCTTGAATAGGACTTGTAGTCAGCACCTTCTATGACCTGCTGTGGACTCGTGGATAGGACTGGTAGTCACTTTCTATGACCTGCTGTGGACTTGTGAATAGGGCTGGTAGTCAGCATCTTCTTTCCCGGAAGGAACACTGGTGAAGGGCATGGTTTACCTTAAGCTGGCTGCATCGCTGCTCCTTGACTGCCTTGTCTTCCAAACACTCGTTTGTCCTTCACATGGGTGCCCTGCACTTCTTAAAATGTACTTTTAAACTAGATCAGTCTCTCACTCATTCTTGCCTTGAGCATTTTTACCAGATTTAAGCTTGACAAGCTTAAATATTTTTCCACTGGGGTCAAGACACAGGATTGAAATAGTTAAGTGTGGTTTTACTAATTGACTCTTTTTCCTCTGCTCCCAGCAAACATCTGGATTTGTAATTCTCTTATGAACTGAACTCTTCAGCCCACCTGCAGGCTTAGGGGGAGATCTAGCAGTGGCCAGTCTCTCCAGGTACTGGGGAAGATTCAACACATTGAAGGTTTTGCCTTGTGTTTCCCAAAGCTTGAGAAAACACGGGGATCTGAGGATACTGGGCAGGGGAGTGAGACCTGTGTCCTGGAGGCAGGCTTTGCTGGCTGATGCTCCTGCTCCTTCTCGGCCACCTCTAGGTAAAAAGACTCAGACAGAAAATAGCACCTGAGTACTGAGGGAGGCAGAAAAGTGGGTCACTGCATCCCCTAACACACTTCTGCCTCCAGGGCTCCTGTAAGCCAGAAATGGATGAGGGGTAAATTCCCATCACTTAGTGGGTTGGAATTCATCCTAGCTGCATCAATCAAAGCTGTGTCATTTTGTAATTTTCATGCCCACTATTCTACTGCATGTCTATATGAACACATGAATCCAGAAATGTGACTGAGCACTGATGTTTCAGGTTACTCGAGGAGCCATGGAGTAGATGACTCCTCTGGATGGAAAGCGTTGGCATCCTTAAAATGGCTTTGTTAAAGTGGCGTCAGTGCTTATTCGGCTGTGACTGCCTCACGTCCCTAATGCAGGTCAGTGTATAGCTCCAGCTTTTCTCAAGTTACAAACAAATGACCACCAGCTTGACAACCTCCCCCTGGTGTTCCCCTGGAATTCTCAAACTCAGTCTCTTGGCCATTTACATTTTATCAATGAACTCTTCTGCTGGGAAGGTACACACATACATGTGAAGCAGGCTGAAGCAGCAGCTCATTTAAGACATTCGGTCACTAAGAAACTGTGATTTAGTACAACAAATCAGAAAGTGGAAAATCAGTGATACAATTAGATCACTGCCTATCCCACTAAGAAGGGCAACTATAGATTTTAAAATCATATTAAAGTACAACGGCACATACCTAAAATCCTAGCACCCAAGAAGAGAAGGCAGGAAGATGGCTAACTTGAAAGGTAGCTTGAGCTGCAGAGGGACACAGCTCTCAAACATTAAGGATGAGAGAAGTAGCCAAGGTTGGAAATGGAAATCAGTGGTAGAGTATTTGCCTAGCATGCTCAGGACTTAGAGTCCATCCTAGCCAGATAGAGAGATAGAGAGATAGAGAGACAGACAGACAGACAGACAGACAGACAGACAGACAGACAGACAAGTCAAGAAAGCCAGCCATCTAAGCCTTATTAAGCATTATTGTATGTTATGATTTGTATATGCTGGGCCCAGGAAGTAGCACTATTAGAAGCTGTGGCCCTGTTGGAGTAGGTGTGTCACTGTGGGCATGGACTTTAAGACCCTCATCCTAGCTGCCTGGAAGCCAATCTTCTACTAGCAACCTTCAGATGAGGACATAGAACTCTCAGCTCTGCCCACACCACGGTAGGACTGTGGTTTGTTCAGGCAACTTAGGCTCAGTCAAGGAAAAGGCCTTGAACCCTGGAGCTCCAGGGGGGCAAAGGAGTTCAGCTGTAACTCCTGAGTCTTTGACCCCTGTTTCAGTCACAACCTCTCACAGCTGCCCCTGGAGGAGATGTGTGCTCCCAGCATTCTACCTGGACCCTACCCCTAGTCATCTGACCACAGCCAGGCATGGCCCACCCCACAGACAGATAGACACACCTCATACAATATAAAGGGTGGTTTGCCCCCTCCTCTCTCTCTTGCTCTTTGTCGCCTCTCTTGCCTTCTTGCTTCCTTTCTTGCTCTTTGTTCTCTCTTGCTCCTTTTCTCCCTCTCTTGCTCTTTGTTCTTCTTCTCTTTCCCTCTTTCCTCTCTTGCCTTCTTCCTCTCTTGTTCTTTGTTCTCTCTCTGCTTTCTTCCTTTCCTTTCTCTCTCGCCCCTCTTCTTCTCTCCTTCCTCTCTTTTCTTTCTCTTTACATGACTGACCTATTTTCTCTTTCCTATAAAATATTTCATTTATACATTGCCTCCTTTTAAACTAACGTGTCGTGCAGCCACAGGCCTCGGCATCAGCAGGAGAGAGACACAGGTCCCGCACCCTGCACCTGCCTGGATGCTTCCATGCTCTTTTCTTGATGATAATGGACTGAACCTCTGAACCTGTAAGCTAGCCCCAATTAAATGTTGTCCTTTATAAGACTTGCTTGCTCATTGTGTCTGTTCACAGCAGTAAAACCCTAAGACAGTGTAAAAGTAACTTTTATTCTTCTGTATAATTGTCATCTTCAAGGCTTACTGCCTCTGCTAACCTAGGCCTAGATCTGCAAATTTCTAGCCTCCATACAATATGTAGATTTAGAATATTTTAATTCTCTGAGACTTACTTCTTTAGCTTTTTCTGAACTTTGGCTGGCTGGTTCAACTCAGCTGTTCTGGCTCAAACTCCTCTCCAAGCTGACTGATTCAATCTGGCTTCTCAGCCTATGACTTTTTACTCTGCTAGACCTCAAACTAACTCTGACAATCTGTTCTAATCATCTAGTTCCTTCTTCTTCTCTGTTTCATTCTTTCTTCAATGGCATCTACCTTTTTCTTTCTTCACCCTGTCTCTGTAAAATTCTCCAAGTAAAACTGCCTCCTCTCTGCACTGCCCTTAATTAGCTTTTTTTTTCAGTAAATAACACAATGTAGGGGTTCACAGTATGATCAAATATCTGGCAAGACACTGATCACTGGCAATCTAAATCAGTCTTCTCACCAAGTGACCAAACTTTGATGATACCTTAAGTTCTGTTTATGTGTTAGAACAGCTAACTTGAGAGTAGATAAATAGTGTGTCATTAAAAGACACAGGAAATCAGCATCTCTTGGATGAAGGAAGGGGTGGGGATGAAGTGGGAGTCCTGCCCTACTTATGTTCCCAAGTCACATACATGTGATGATCCTACACATTCCAATCAATGTACAATAGACATTGACATTTTCATGACAAATCCCCATGTTATTCCACATTCCTAATGGGGCACAAATAAGTGGAGGCTTGTGGGGTGTCACACCTGACTTGTGCACCCTGTCTGTTTGTGATTTCTGCAAACTACAATGTGCTGAAGAGAACACGCCTGCTTTCTTTACATTATTAAGATTACAGTATCGCCGACTCTATTGCTGGGACTGAGAAGTTCATTATCTCCTTGTCATATCTCTAGCCATAGGGATGATGTTACAAATGGTGAGAAATCTCTGTTTTTTCTGATGTTTTCTGAGGAGGCACATCTCTCACAAGCAAAATAAGTTTCTCTCAAAACCCCCGCCCAACCTACTTGCTGATTAAAGTAATTTCTGTCACTGAGCTGACAGTTCCATACTCAGTAGTAACAAAGCTATCATTCCATGTGACGTTCTAGGTATTGATTGGGGGGTTGACTCTGGTCACAGATAGTGGTAAAGATGGTAGGAGTGACAGCATTAGGAGCAAGGCACTTGTAGTGTCACTAGCTGGTTTCTCTGAGTCACCTGCTAGGTCGCCATGAGGAACCTCTTCTCTTTTTTAAAAGGTTTTATTGATTCTTTGTGAACTCCACATCAGACACCCCAATCCACTCCATCTCTTCATATCTGCCCTCCTCCCTTACAACCTCCCCACAAAAGTGAGCAAACATACATAGACATAGATATAGACATAGACATGTACATATACATCATATATATGTATGTATACATAATATATATTCATATATACATGCATATATACATATATAAATACACATATGCTATGTAAATATACATATATGCATGCATATATACATGTATACATACATATATGCATATGTATATACATATATGCATATTCATATAAACATATACACACAAATACACATATACACACATACATACACATATACATATACACACATACATACACATATACATATACACACATACATACACCTATACACATACACACATATAAACATATACACATACCTACATACATACACACATATACATCTGTACATAATCTCATTGTGGAAGCTGTTATATGTCACACATTTAGATCCTTTTGTCCACTATCTTTACTTGCACATGTTCATTGTAATGAGTCATTAGTCTGGTTGGAGGCCTCTGGCTTCTCCCACTTTATCAATACTGGATATCCTATTATTGCCCTGTCTCATAGAGACCCTGCATCTTTGCATCTGTAGGACCAGCCCCTTCACATGCTCCAGCAGTTTACAGATGGGGTAGATGTTGAGTAGAACAACTTAAAGCCCTGGATCTGGTCCTGGGTGGTAGCTGAGTTGGTCAGCCAACCTGTTCTCACTTTGTCCAGGCAATGGGCTGGGCCACCTCTCCAGCAGTCTGGCCATCACACAACAGGGTCAAATTCTACTAGTGCAGCAGCTGTTGAGGGGCAGAGTCAGTTCTGTGCAGTCCTTAGGCATCAAATGGCTTGAAGGAGCAGTCCAGACCAGGGACTTCCACATGATCTTTGGTGGTAACATGGGCCATGGACATTGACACAGTTCCCCACTGCTACAGGACCATGGACCCAGATGCAGCCCTTGGCAGCAGCATGGGCTGGGACATCACCACACCCTCAAGTGGCAGTGCTCCTCCTCTCCACCCTCACACATGGGACCCGTTCTTAAGTGTGGTTTGCACACCCAGTGACACTCCCTTGAAGAAAGCTATTTTTTTTTTTCTTTGCAAGTCATTGTCAAATGGAGATAGCTTTTCAGTTTGGTGTAGGAGTTCGTAGTCCCTTTTTCCTCTCAGTGAAGGGACACTGTCTGGCTTGCACCTGTGCAGGCCTTGTGCATATTTCCGCAGTCTGTGTGGGTTCATATGTGTGTCAGCCCTGTTAAATCTAGAAGACCCTCTTTACTTGGTGTCTTCCATCCCTATTCTCTTTCTCTCTTTTTTTTATTAGATATATTATTTACATTTTAAATTTTACCCCCTTTCCTGGGTTCCCTTTCAAAAACCCCCTATCCCATCACTCCCTCACCTGCTCACCAACCCACCCACTCCCACTTCCCTATCCTGACACTCCCCTACACTGGGGCATCAAGCCTTAGGACCAAGGGCCTCTCCTCCCAGGGGTGTAGAACAAGGCCATCTATCCTCTGCTACATATGTACCTAGAGCCATGGGTCCCTCCATGTGTGCTCTTTGGTTGATGGTTTAGTCTCTGGGAGCTCTGAGAGTACCGGTTGGTTCATATTGTTGTTCCTCCTATGGGGCTGCAAGCTACTTCAGCTCCTTGGGTCCTTTCTCTAGCTCTTCCGTTGGGGACCCTGTGCTCAGTCCAATAGTTGACTGCGAGCATCCACCTATGTATTAGACAGGCACTGGCAGAGCCTCTCAGGAGACAACTATATCAGGTTTCTGTCTGTAATCACTTGTTGGCATCCACAATAGTGTCTGGGTTTGGTGACTGTATACAGGATGAATTCATGGGTGGGATAGTCTCTGGATGGTCTTTCCTTCAGTCTCTGTTCCACACATTGTCTTTGCAACTCCTTCCATGGGTATTTTGTTCCTCCTTCTAAGAAGGACCTAACTATCCATTCTTTGGTCTTCCTTCTTATTGACCTTCATGTGGTCTGTGAATTGAATCTTGGATATTCCAGGCTTCTGGGCTAATATCCACTTATCAGTGAGTATATACTATGTGTGTTCTTTTGACACTTGGTTACCTCACTCAGGATGATATTTTCTAGTTCCATCCATTTGCCTAAGAACTTCATTAATTCATTGTTTTTCATAGCTGTGTAGTGTTCCATTGTGTAAATGTACCACATGTTCTGTATCCATTCCTCTGTTGAGGGACATCTGCTAAAATCTTTCTGCCTACTGAGAAAGAAATTAGGGAAACAACATCCTTCACAATAGTCACAAATAATATAAAATACCTTGGTGTGACTCTAACTAATCAAGTGAAAGATCTGTTTGACAAGAACTTCAAGTCTTTGAAGAAGGAAATTGAAGAAGAGCTCAGAAAATGGAAAGATCTCGCATGCTCGTGGATTGGCAGGCTTAATATAGTAAAAATGGCCATCTTGCTGAAAGCAATGTACAGATTCAATGCAATCCCCATCAAAATTCCAACTCAATTCTTCACAGACTTGGAAAGAGTAATTTGCAAATTCATCTGGGATAACAAAAAATCCAGGATAGCCTTTATTATTTCTCAACAATAAAGGAACCTTTGGTAGAATCACCATCCCAGACCTTAAGCTTTACTACAGAGCAATTGTGATTTTAAAAAAAAAAAACAAAACTGCATGGTATTGGTAGAGTGACAAGCATGTAGATCAATGAAATAGAATTGAAGACCCAGAAATGAACCCACACACCTACGGCCACTTGATCTTTGACAAACGAGCTAAAACCATCCAGTGGAAAAAAGACAGAATTTTCAACAAATGGTGCTGGCTCAACTGGCAGTTAGCATGTAGAAGAATGCAAATTGATCCATTCCTATCTACTTGTATAAAACTCAAGTACAAGTGGATCAAGAACCTCCACATAAAACCAGATATACTGAAACTAATAGAAAAGAAAGTGGGGAAGAGTCTCGAGCACATAGGCACAGGGAAAAATTTCCTGAACAGAACACCAACAGCTTATGCTCTAAGATCAAGAATCAACAAATGGGACTTCATAAAATTGCAAAGCTTCTGTAAGGCAAAAGACACTGTCAATAGGACAAAACAGCAACCAGAAAATCGGGAAAAGATCTTTACCAATCCTGATAGAGGGCTAATATCCAATGTATACAAAGAACTCAAGAAGTTAGACTCCAGAGAAACAAATAACCCTATTAAAAATGGGGTACAGAGCTAAACAAAGAATTCTCAATTGATGAACACCAAATGGCTGAGAAGCACCTAGAGAAATGTTCAACGTCCTTAGTCATCAGGGAAATGCAAATCAAAACAACCCTGAGATTCCACCTCACACCAGTCAGAATAGCTAGGATAAAAAACTCAGGTGACAACAGATTCTGGAGAGATTGTGGAGAAAGAGGAACATTACTTCATTGCTGGTGGGATTGCAAGCTGGTACAACCACTCTGGAAATCAGTTTGGCAGTTCCTCTGGAAATTGGACATAGTACTACCAGAGGACTCAGCTATACCACTCCTGGGCATATACCCAGAAAATGCTCCAACATGTAATAAAAACACATGCTCCACTATGTTCATAGCAGCCTTTTTTATAATATCCAGAAACTGGAAACAACCCAGATGTCCCTCAACAGAGGAATGGATACAGAAAATCTGGTACATCTACACAGTGGAGTACTACTCAGCTATTAAAAACAATTAATTTATTAGATTCTTAGGGAAATTGATGGATCTGGAGAATGTCATCCTGAGTGAGGTAACCTAATCACAAAAGAACACACATGGTATGTGTTCTCTGATAAGTGGATATTAGCCCAGAAGATCGGAATACAGAAAGTACAGTTCACAAACCACAAGAAACTCAAGGAGAAGGAAGACCAAAATATGGATACTTCATTCCGTCTTAAAAGGGGGAACAAAATACCCATGGAAGAAGTTGTAGAGATTAACTAAGGAGCAGAGACTGAAGGAAGGACAATCCAGAGACTGCTCCACCTGGGAATCCTTCCCATATTCAGTCATCAAATCCAGACACTATTGTGGATGCCAACAAGTGCTGGCTGACAGGAGCCTGATATAGCTGTCTCCTGAGAGGCTCTGACAATACCTGACTAATACAGAAGTAGAGGCTCACAGCCTGCCATTGGACAAAGTATAGGGTCCCCAATGAAGGAGCTAGGGAAAGGACCCAAGGAGCTGAAGGGTTTGCAGCCCCTTAGGATGAACAACAATATGAACTAACTAGTACCCTTAGAGCTCCCAGGGACTAAACCACCAACCAAAGAGTACACATGGAGGGACTCATGGCTCCAGCAGCATATGTATAGTAGAGGATGGCCAAGTCGATCATCAATGGGAGGAGAGGCCCTTGGCCCTGTGCAGGTTCTATGCCCCAGTGTAGGGGAATGCCAGGGCCAGTAAGCAGGAGAGGGTGGGGTGGCGAGCAGGGGGAGGGGAGAGGGAACAGGGGTTTGTTTTTGTTTTTGTTTTATTTTTATTTTATTTTATTTTATTTTTCTGGAGAGGAAACTGGGAAAGTAGATACTGTATGCCATGTAAATAAAGAAAACATCTAATAAACAAATCTTTCTGCCTACTCTGGTTCCGTGTCCCTGTGCTCTAAGGGGAAGGAGTTGATGGATATGACCCACTTAGGACTGAGTCTTCCAGGTCTCTTACTTTCTGCACTGTCCAGTTACTGGTCTCTGCATGTGTTGCTGTCTCTGTCTACTGCAGAAGAAAGCTTCTCTTGTGATGGCTGAGCCAGACCCTAGTTCATGGGTATAGCAGAACATTTTAGCAATCATTTTATTGCTGTATCCCTTTTGCAGAACAATAGTATTTTGTTTTCTCCATCTCTAGAGTCTCGAATCCAGTCAGATAGTGAGTGGCTAGTTACTTTTTAACCAGTGTGCTCTTTGTTGAGTCTAGGCCACCATGCCTATCCCTAACAAAATGGAGATGCACAGAGTTCACCTCAGCTGGGCTTCCTTTCAGCCCTAGGAGGAACGTTTTGAGGTCCTCACAGCTACAGCTCCCTGCACACCCAGCACTCTGACGGGACTGCAGAAGAAGCAGGAAGAGTATTTTATCACTACCCATATGACTGAACATGTGAGCGATGTCTAAAATGCAGGCACGGTTAATATCAACATGAGACACTTGGGAAGAGCAAGCTTCTCTGAGGGTCGCCTCCATCTGGGCTTCTCCATGGAGCATTTTTCTGATTGATGATTGATGGAGGAGGACCTCATCCCCTGCCTGTGGTAGATCCCTGGGCAGCTGGGCCTGGATTGTGTAAGAAATGTAACTTAGTAAGGCATCAAGAAGCAATCCACTAAACCCCAGGGCAGCCACTGGTAATTTATTAAGGCAGAACCACTCTGCTGTTTTATTCTAGTAATCACTGTTGCTGAAGTCCAGTGTAGCTTTGCATTATATCTTGCTATGCATTTCCTGATCTGTGAAATGAAAAGGGCTTCTTTATCAAACTTATCATTGGCCCAACTGTAAGAGGAAAAAAAAAAGTATACTAAATAACACACATTTTTCCTGCATAAAATTCTCCCATGAAGTGTTGATATTTGTTTGAGAATTTGAATACTTTACTAATTTATTATGACTTATGTTAACATAATACATTAGTGTAGATTATTTAGCTCTCAAAAATAATTTACTACAATAATATTTATAAAGCCAACTTACATTATTACCCAGAAATGATTTCTCAGCACTGATAGGAAGTCTGTAAATTACAGCCAACTCACAATAAACACAAATGTCTTTTTTTTTAAAGAACACATTTTTGTCCAGCATTTGCTTCTAAAAATTTTCATCTTAGTAATTAACTCTAGCTCCCAATTACGCTGTTTTTAGCACTCAGCTTTCATCTGAGAACAATTCAACCCAGATTTACTGAACATATGGAGATGCAGCTGTTATAGGAAAATGAGAATAAGCCCAAGAAACTTCTGACATTCTTCTGTGTCCCAGGTCTAGAGAGTAGACCTCCAAATATGACTGAAAAGTTATCCGGAGACAGCCTCACCTGGGGATCCATTTCATATACAGTCACCAAACCCGGATGCTATTGAAGATGCTGGGAAGTGTTTGTTGCTGGGAAGTGTTTGTTGCCGGGAGCCTGATATGGCTGTCTCCTGAGAGGCTCTGCCAGAGCCTGACAAATACAGAGGCAGATGCTCGCAGCCAACCATTGGACTGAGCTCAATGGTCCCCAATGGAGGAGTTGGAGAAGGAACTGAAGGAGCTGAGGGGGTTTTCAGCTCCGTGGGGGGAGCAACAGTGTCAATCGACCAGACGCTGCCTTCCAGCCCCCAGCTCCCCAGGATTGGATCAACAACCAAAGAGTACACATGGAGGGACCCATGACTCTCCCACAGCAGAAGATGGCATTGTTGGACATCAGTGGGAGGAGCGGCCCTTGGTCCTATGGGAGTTCGATGCCCCAGTGTAGGGGAATGCTAGGGTGGGAAGGCGGGAGTGGGTGGGTGGGTGATTGAGTGAGCACCCTCATAGAGGGGGAGGGTGGGTGGGGGAATGGGATAGGGGATTTCTGGAGGGGAGACTTGGAAAGGGAATAATATTTGAAATGTAAATAAAGAAAATATCCAATAAAAAGAAAAAAAAGATTGAAATCACCTTCTGTCTATGGGGTCTGGAAAAGCTGTCATAACTATAGAGGTGAATGTGGAACAATCATTTCCTCAGAAGTAGATCAGATTGGGAAAGGTGGAGTAAAAACCCACTTCTGAACCCTGGCAGTATTGTGTGGAAAACAGTGGTTTCTGGAAATAGCTGTGTTGGAGCTGCCAGATGAGTGAACTCATGAGGTCATCCTCTTGTTTAGAGTCTACGCATGTGGAAATGGGACATCATCACCTCATAGTGTTCTTGTGTTGTTGACTTAGACATTAAAACACAATGACTTGAATGCTCTCTGTCATTGGTAGTGATGCATATAATAAAAAGCTATTTTTAACAAAACAAAAGTCTCCCAAGGTGGTAGTGCCCCTTCTGTGGACCTCACTTCTGAAGCCAAAGAACCATGGCAGGTACTTCTATGCTTTTCTAGTTTCTGTGGTTTCTCTTTCCATTTTCATCGTCACATTAGTGATTGAAGGCTACACAGATGTGGGGTCTGGTTTCTATGGCTCACGAAACAACTTCAGGGATCAGAGTTGTCAGGACAGTACTGTAATGCCACGACAGTACTGTAATGCCACGACAGTCCTGTAACACCACGACAGTACTGTAACGCCACAGACTTGGTTACTCTGGCTTCAGAGTCAGAAGGGGAACATGTACCTTCATCCTGAGGCAGCTGAGTTAGGTCAGGGGAGAGTCTTTAACTCTCTTTTGCCTATAAGTATGGTTCGCAACATTAGGGGAGCATTATCAACTAATGGGAAGCTTTCTTCCTTATCCACCAATGGGAAGCTTTCTTCTTATCCACCAATGGGAAGCTTTCTTCTTATCCACCAATGGGAAGCTTTCTTCTTATCCACCAATGGGAAGCTTCCTTCCAGAGATTATAGTCTCTCAGGTCTGGGCTGTCCTAACACTCCACAAGATGACAATCCTCTCTGCCCACCATCGCATCATGCCCTAAAGAATCCATGGGACCCACAATACTATCTACAGGCACAATTTTGGAAACATTCTAGAGAGCTGTTAGCCTCTTGGATAATCCTTACCTATTGCAGTTGTCTCAGCTTCCAAGATCTGCCCCATTTCTAAGTCATCATGAGAATCTATGAAAGCAGGTTGGTTCTCAAATAAGGGTGTAGACCTCAGCCACTTCAGTACACAGGCTGTGTAGCAGACCATGAGCCTGTGAAACAGTGTGTCTGTTATCAAGCAATGGCTGAAGAAACATTCTGCATGGAGAATTTGCCTACTCCAAGTATGTGTGACCCCAGGACCATCTTCTAGGTGCTTGATAGAAATGTGGACTCCTAGACTTATCCTCAGATTTTGAAGGAGATTTTCCACACAAACCTCTTGTCCCAGCTTTATTTCTGTTGCTGTGATTAACATTATGACTCAAAATAACTCAGGCAAAGGAAGAATTCATTTGGTTTACAGATTATAGTCCACCATCAAGAGAAGCCAACTCAAGAACTCAAAGCAGGAACGTGAAACAGGAACCATTGACATCCACAAAAGCTACACCATCTCAGCAAACAGTGCCACCTACTGAGAACAAAGTGTTCAAATTCCTAAGCCTAGGGGAGACATTCTTGTTGAAGCCACCACAATGTGTAATAAGGTGCTAAGATATGTGTACAATATTGTATATAAATTACATTGTTTAAATAGTTGTACTTCTGAACTAAAAAACCATCTTGAACAGGTAATGTAGTTCTCTTTCAATCACACCCCTGACCTTCCACCAGCTCTCCTATGAATGAGAGATGTTATGGGCTGTGATCTCAGGTAAACAGTACTTTCTCTGTTTTAAACATTGTGTATATTTGTCGTATTTTCTCTACCCACTCTTCTGTGGCTGGACAACCGGCCTGATTCTATGGCTTAACACAGTGATCAGTGCCATGAGAAATACAACTAAGAGAATATCTTTGTGGTGCATTGACTTAAAAGTACTTGGGTCAGGCTACAAAAGTGCCCCAGTGGCTACTAGCAATTTCTGGTCTTATCAAGGACACTTTGTTTGGTTCTCAGAACCTATAAGGTGACTAACCTGTAATGCCACTTTCAGGATATTCCTTTTTTGTCCTTTGTGACATGTATATATGCAAGCAAAAACTTATCCATAAGATAAAAATAAGTATTTATTTATTTATTTATTTATTTATTAGTACTTCAGGTAATCCCCCAGGAGTAGTACTGCTGGATCACATGGTAAATCTTTTTGTGGAATTAAAAATTATAAACATTATTACAAAAGAAAAATTGCAAATAAAAACATCACACATCAAAAATTAACCAGTGAATTTGTATAAGGTTAAAAATTGGCATTCAGAACAGAAGCCATGGAGCTCACTTAAAACTTCATACTTCCAGTGTCACTTATCCAGCACCAGGCCCCCAAAATCTATGGGAAAATTAGAACTAAAAACAATTGGTTTTATATCCTTCATAACTGTCTCTAGTCCTTCCTCCTTTATACTTAACCTTTCCTATTCACTTCACATACATTTGTTTCATTTGTTTTCATATGCACTCGTATTACTGGCTGAATTCAGCATATTAAAAATAACATGCTTTTTCTTTCTTTCTGAGATCGTGTGACCTCATTTAATATTATACGATGGAAATTCATCCATTTCTCTGAAGATTTTTAACCAAATTTTTTAAAGGCAAGTAGTGTTCCATTTTCTACATACATGCCAGATATTCATCCTCCGTCAGTTTGTTGATGGACAACTAGGCTGACCCCAACTCTTTGCTGTTGTGAGTTAAGCAGCAATAAGCATGATGATGCAGGTATCTCTGTGATAGCATGTGGAGTTCTCTGGGTATGCTGAGCAGTAGCCACAGCCTTCCCGGCTGGAGCAAGACTGAACCTCAGTGTAGTCATAATTTACAGTTGTTCAATGCATCTTGTCCTAGTTACTTTTCAATTGCTGTTATAAAACACTCTGACCAAGGCAACTTAGAGGAGGAAGGGTTCATTTGGGGTTGCAGTCTCAGAGGGTGAGAGTCCATGATCATCAAAGAAGAGAAACATGAGAGCACTCAGTCAGTCAAGGCTTCTATAGCAGCACATATCTTCAATCACAAACAGGAAGCAGAAAGAGAAAACTCTAAATGGTGTAAATCCTTGAGCCCTCAAAGCACACCCAGGGATACCCTTCTCCCATCAAGGCCACTCCTCCTAGGCCCCTCAAATAGGGCCACCAACTGGAGACCAAGAATCGAAATACTTGATAATATGGAGGGATATCCCATTCAAACCACCAGTACTATTGATGTTAGGTCTTTTCCCTATGTTTAATGAGCATCTGTGCCTTATCTTTCCAGGACCATCTATTGTTATATATAACTTATTATCTGAGGCATTTTCTTCCTCTTTTCTATGGTGCTCTTATCCTGAAGGGATAGAAGGCTGTGTATTCAGCTGTTTAGATGGTCACACAATTTCTATCTTTGAGTCCCTCTGTGCTATACAGCATTTATTGATCTATGTATATTGAAACATCCTTGCATCCCTAGAATGAAATCACTTTGGTCATGTTGAATGTTGGTTTTGTTGTTGTTGTTTTGCATATTCTGAATTAAATTTGCTAGAATTGTATGAAGAATATGTGTATCAATGTTCATCAGTTGGACTGGCCATTATTGTCTTTTGTATGTTTGTCTTTAACAAGTGCACATAACAGGGTGATAAGAGCCTTAAAAATGTCAGTTTGGTAGCACTCTTTCACTTCCCTTGTTAGGAGAGTTTGGGGATCTACAGGTCTATGGTGTTAGCTCTGTGAAAGTCTCATCAAATTCAGCACTGAGTGCACCTGCCCTGGGCTCTGGTTAGCAGGGACCCTGTCTTATTACTACTTCAATTCCACTGTTCATTATAGATCTGGTTATGCTGTTTATATCTTATTCATTTAATTTTGACAGAACACATGTCTCTAGAATTTAATCTATTTCTTTTAAATCATCTACCTTATTGGAATATGATTTTTAATGTATGTTCTAAATAAACACTGAATTTCATTGAAATCTGCTGTAATGTGTTTCCTTTTGTATTAGATTTTATCAACTGTAGTTCTCTCTCTCTCTCTCTCTCTCTCTCTCTCTCTCTCTCTCTCTCTCTCTCTCTCCAGTAGTTAAGCTAAAGATTTATCAATCTCCATCCTGTAATTTTATAAAGGGCCAACTAGTTTCACTGACTATTGATACCTTGTTTTAAATTTTCCTAGCTCTACATTCCTTCTATCTAGTGATTTAGGGTTTTGTTTCTTGTTCTTTCAGGCTCCACATTACATGGTTAAATCACTTACTTGTGGCCTTTCTGACTTTTAATGCAGACAGTTAAAGCTATGAACTTCTCACCTTTGATTGCTTTCATCCTGCTCCAGAGACCTTGGTATGTTTTGTTTTCATTTTCATTGAATTGTAGAAATCTTTAATCTTTCTTCTTGATTTCTTTAACGATGCTTTCATTCTTCTTAGAGAAGGTTCTGTGGGCTGCTGAGTAGACTGTGTATCCCACAGCATTTTGATGAAACAGTAGACATTTTAAAGTTTTCCATACTTAAAAAGAGATGGTGAACATCACAAACGTGCATAAATCTTGTTAGTTAGCTTTGCATGTCACTGTAGTAAAACACCTGACAGAAACAACTCAAAAAGAGAAGGTCTGATTTTGACTCAACTCATCAAGTCAGGGAATAAATGATAATGAGGTCATGAAGCAGCTGGCCATGTCCTAATCAGGAAGCAGAGAAGAATGGAGATGAATCCTTGTCTGGCTTTCCAACTCCCTTTTCCCTTCATACACTCTGGGCCTGCCTATGGGATGGTGTCATCCAATTTCAGGGTATTCTCTTTTTGGTTAAAGTTATATGGAAAGCCTCACTGATACACCCAGAGCTGGGTCACCTGAGTGACTCTGCCCCAGTCAGGTTGGTGATGAAGTCTGCCTTCCAGTGTGTTAGTCACTGCCTCCCAGTGTGTTAGTCACTGCCTCCCAGAGTGTTAGTCACTGCCTCCCAGTGTGTTAGTCACTGCCTCCCAGAGTGTTAGTCACTCCCTCCCAGTGTGTTAGTCACTGCCTTCCAGTGTGTTAGTCACTGCCTCCCAGTGTGTTAGTCACTGCCCCCCAGTGTGTTAGTCACTGCCTTCTGGTGCACTAGTCACTGCCTCCCAGTGGGTTAGTCACTGCTTCCCAGTGTGTTAGTCACTGCTTCCCAGTGTGTTAGTCACTGCCTCCCAGTGTGTAAATCACTGCCTTCCAGTGTGTTAGTCACTGCCTTCTGGTGCATTAGTCACTGCCTTCCAGTGTGTTAGTCACTGCCTTCCAGTGTGTTAGTCACTGCCCCCCAGTGTGTTAGTCACTGCCTCCCAGAGTGTTAGTCACTGCCTCCCAGAGTGTTAGTCACTGCCTCCCAGTGTGTTAGTCACTGCCCCCCAGTGTGTTAGTCACTGCCTTCTGGTGCATTAGTCACTGCCTCCCAGTGTGTTAGTCACTGCCTTCTGGTGCATTAGTCACTGCCTTTCAGTGTGTTAGTCACTGCCTTCTGGTGCATTAGTCACTGCCTTCCAGTGTGTTAGTCACTGCCTTCCAGTGTGTTAGTCACTGCCTTCCAGTGTGTTAGTCACTGCAGAGCTGTTTAGTGTTCACATGTGTGTGCTGAATTGAAGAGTTTTTCTGATACAATTGTTTTAATCTTTAGTCTAATGAAACTTGTTTCTAAAGTTCACTCACAAACAGTGCAGAATTGTCAGAGATTGCTTGGTACTATTATAAACTTGGTGTTCTTTTTGTTTTGTTTTGTTTTGTTTTGTTTTTCGAGACACGGTTTCTCTGTATAGCCCCGGCTGTCCTGGAACTCACTCTGTAGACCAGGCTGGCTTTGAACTCAGAAATCTGCCTGCCTCTGCCTCCCAAGTGCTGGGATTAAAGGTGTGTGCCACCACTGCCTGACAAACTCAGTGTTCTTAATGGGAGCAGATATTTCACCCTCTGCCCCAAGAGCAACCAGCTGGTGATACGTGGAACACTTTGAGCTGCCATGCCTGCAGGTAGAAGACTGCGATGTTGGTGATGATAATATGTGTCAGAAAGTGCTCAGTACCCTACAAAGAGCAGGACAGACCACAACAAGAATAATAAAACTCACAGACATACTACCATGGTGGCTAAAACCTGAGCTACCTATATTATCAGTCTTAATAACATTATTCAAATACTCCAGAGTTTTAAGATTAAAATGGTTCTCTAGTCAGCTAACAGGGCATGTCTTACTAAAATGCCTTCCTACAGCACTTAGCAAATTAGAGAGTGGAGTTTACTGTGAGAACATTTTAGAGGAAACTGTGGTAGTCAGAGAAATAAAATTGCATGCCTTTTACATCCAATTTTACGACTCATATTGCTAACCACTATAGTTCATAGGGAAAGAATTGATCCTCCTCTTAAGTAATTACCATAGAAGCAGTTCAGTTGAGCAGAAGGAAAGGCCACTTCTATTTCTGCCCTGAGCAACTCAGTCCAGGAGAGATGCCCCATGTCCCAGAGAACTGAGCTTCAGAGTGAATCCAGAGGTAGAGGCTCAGCCCAGCCTGTGTTCCCAGATCCCAGAGCTGTGCTTCACAGTGCATCACATACATAGAGGTCTCTGATGAGAGAAATCATCCTAAAGATGAGCTCTGGTTCGAGGAGCTCATCCTAAAGAAAAGGCAACAAAACAACTGTGGACTTCTGAAAGCCTCCTAGAAAGACCCTTCTCAGCCCCACCCACACAGCCATGGCAGGCTCTCACAGTAACTTTCCTCCGCTGTGTCTTAAGGGAGGAAGGATTTAATTTGGCTCATGGTCAGTTTATCATGATGGGGAAGGCATAGTAACCCACATGGCTCCGAGTAGAAGTTGAAGACTGAGACAGTTAGCCACATTGCAGCTGTAGACAGCAAACAGGCAGAACAGGAAGCAGTGATAGCATGTAACCCTCAAGGTTTCCTGCCAGTATTCTACTGTCAGCCAAGTCCTACATCACGAAGGTTCCATAACTGCCCCACCATACCTAAGGATCACATATTTCCTATGGGAAATATTGCATATCCAAACCTGACATAGCCCTCCCATCCCCCCTTAAAAGATTACAGCCATTGAATAACGTGAAATATATTCAGTAAAAATTCATAAGTTTCTATAGTTTTACAGATCTCAACACACCATGTAAAGTTCTAATTTCAAAGTCATTACTGAGACTTGAGGTGCTCCCTGAACTGTAAGCCTTGGTAATGGTCAAAATGTTGCATATCTCCCACACACAATAGCACAAAGCCAGTGGGTCCATTCCAAAATGAAGGATGGAGAAATAACCAGGGCTAAAACGAAACTGAGACCCTCTGGGGCAAACACCAAACCTGAGATTCTTGACGGGCTCCTCTGAACTCAATGGAATCCAGTCATCTTTCCCATGAATCTTTGTCACCTGAAGCATGTGCAGCTACCCCTTGGGCAGCCCCACTTGGTGCATGGGGTTTTTGTGTTCAGTAGATATACAGCCTCTTGAGATGTCCACTCCCCTGGGATTTCCAGTGCTTTAGACCGAACCTCCACAACTCCATGCACAGCTTTCTTGGTATCTCCACATGAGGAATCTGACTCTGCTAGCTTTAGTCCAGTCTTCTCAGCTTTACTCTAAGACCTCAGTGCAATTCTTCATTACTCTTGTATTCTGTGCATCGTCAAAAATCTGTATCACATAGACAAAACTAGGTAATGGTCAGCTCAAATGGTGGCCAGTTCTTATGTTACCATGCACCATAACTATGACGGCCTTTGAATGCCAGCATGGCTGAACCTGAAAGGACATATCCTTCAGTAGTCCTATCAGAGCAAGAAATTCTTTGGTTAGACTCTGTATTTCCAACTATTCATCCTTCAAAGAGTTTGAGATTTTATGCCCTGGATTCCTCTGTGCGTGATGTTCTACCCTCACTCTTACTGGCCTCTGCCAAAGTGTCTCATTTCAGTTTACTATCACTGATCTCTTTATCAACTACAGCAGCTTGGTCTATACCTTCTGTGGTGGCTAGGTTTTGTCAACCTGACAACTAGGATCATATTGGAGAAGAAGCCTCAGCTGAAAAAATGCCCCCATCAGATTGGTCTGTGGGACATTTTCTTGATTGATGCTTGAGGCTTCACCTTTGCAACCAGCAGTGCTGGGAAAAGAGCAGATCTCTCTCAGCATCAATGAGCTTCACCTCTCACACAAAACTTTAACTGAAAATGAATAACAGGGGCTGGCGAGATGGCTCAGCGGGTAAGAGCACTGACTGCTTTTCCGAAGGTCATGAGTTCGGATCCCAGCAACCACATGGTGGCTCACAACCACCTGTAATGAGATCAGATGCCCTTTTCTGGTGTGTCTGAAGACAGCTGCTGTAAATTACGCTGGAGCAATCGAGGCCGGAGCAAGGGAGGCTGGCAGAGGTCCTGAGTTCAACAGCAGCCACACACATGATGGCTCACAGCCATCTGTACAGCTACAGTGTACGCATACATATAAAAATAAATAAAATAAATCTTTAAAAAAAAAGAAAATGAATAACAGACTATTTAAAAATACATTGAGAATATCTCTGTGACTGCACTACACAAATAATTCTTAAATATAGTAACAATAATATAACATATAAATAAATCAATTGGACTTGATTTGAATTTAAAATATTTGTTCCTGAAAAACATGATCTTTGCAAACTTCAATAGAACTCTAAATTCAATAAATGAAATATATGTGAACCACTGAAAATCTTTTATAAACTCAGGAGTAAGAAAACAGCTCAGTACAAAATGGGAAAATGTTTGAGCAGGTACAAACCTGGTGGATATGCAATCCCATCCATCCACAGGTGCTTAGCGTTCTCCCCATAAAGGAAATGCCTAGTAAGCCCACATGGCTAGAGATGGGGTTTTAGATGAGTAATTAATTGAGTGAATTAGTAACACTGAGGGCTGATGGGAAAACAGGGAGAGTTATGTGTGCACAAGATGAAGAAAGCCAACTCCAGAGTCTGGTAGAAACTTTTCACTACCTCAGAATCAATAACTCCAGTATAGTTAACATTTGCTCTGAACATTATCAATGCTTATTTTATACAGAAATATTTTCAAATACAAATTTATAACATTTATAGCACATTTTCCCCCAATGCAGTTTTTTTTTTTTAATCTTTGCTTAGAGTTCATCAATTTCACACATGCAGAGTAGGTTCACTAGCTGCCTTGGCCCCAAATATGAGTTGTCCAGTCAATGGACTCATTTCCAGTTTCCATAGGCACAAGGTAACTGGAGAGTTGCTACCTCTACTGCAACACTGTTTCTGTTTCCTGTATTCCTGAGGATGAAACTCATTTGTTCTGGATAAACTTGCACTCTACCCTTGCTAGTAGCATGTGTCGGCTCTCTGCATCTGAGCACCCAAGCTCTCTCTGGGCGGCAACCTCCTGAGTGTACTGGTGTTGTACAAATCCATCCTGCACACATGAAGCATGTGCATTTCCCTATCTATAAATAATAGCCTACCCTTTAAAGAATCTGTTGCTTTGGGGAATGAACAAGTGTGGGGATATTGGCACAAGATCTCTATTTCTTAAATGTCTTTGAACTTGTGCCTTTCTTAAACAGAAAATTTGTTTGATATTCTCACAATACACAAAATAGTTTGAGTTTTTAATCTCTCCAAGTTATTGGGTTTTTTTTCCCCCTGGCAACAAGATTGTTCAATCTATTAGTTGAAAGTTTGATCCCTCCCCCTAAACCAGTTCATTCTATGAAGACAGCCTGGAGGAAGAAAAGTCTTAATGGTTTCATGATGATACACATTTAGTCTGTGGGATAAATGGCTTCCAGAAATGTAATAACCACCCTTGTTTCTAGTTAAGAATTTTTTTCCCCAAATTAAAGGAATTTAATCCTTCCAGCAGCACACACTGCCTTGCATCAATAACTAGCCTGAGTTCCATGTGCTCAGGAAGAAACTGAGGCAGGGACAGATTAAGAGACTGTGGAACACTGGGCATTGTCTGCAGGGATCAAGCCCACACACAGGTTTGAATGTTATACTATAATGAAGCCAGCTCCCAAGTAAAAGCATTGCTGAGTCGCTGCGTGGGTTCACAATAGTGTATATTCATGAAGCCTGAAGAGTGTGCTGGTACACACACATTGGATCTGCTTTCTATGAATATTGTGATAGGAAGGACAGAGAAGCAAAATGAAAAATAGCTCTTGCCATTTTGTTGTACTCTTCATCCTGCTGTAGAAATAGTATCACAGTGACCTCATAGAGATTTGACTGTCAGTGCACTATCTTGTCCTCCGAGACCCTGCACTTTTTCCTACCAGCCTGTCATGTCCACCTGTCAGGCCAAGCAACTGGTGTAGCCCCCTGCTCTAAGGATGGCAGGTGTGAGACTAGCTCACACACAGCTGACAGCCTGACATAGTCATCAGCATATGGCTGGAGGCTCACACCTCTCCCCAGCATGTCTTCCCACCTGTCTGTGACTCCTGGGTCATCTCTGGCTTTGATCCTGCTTGACCTCAGCTTTCCCCAGCCTTGGCTGACCTTTGTGTTATTGGGCGAAAATAACATTAACTCTGGTTCTATGCTTAGACTAATTCTTAGAGAAACTTCTGACCTCCGCTCTGTGAGTTCTCCCTCCTGAGCTTCCCTGGGAGTTTGACCAGTTCTGGGGAAAGCAGGATCTGTTAAGTCCAGACGAAAGTAGTAGGTAGACAACCACCACGTGGAAAGCTCTTGGCTCCATGCTCAGAGACAGAGTCTACGGCAGCTAAAGGGATCTGGATTTTCTAAGTAAATATCAACCATGTTTATTTTCCTTCCTTCCTGTCTCCCCTCTAAAGTTAGGGCTTTCCACATGCTGGGCAGGTGCTCTTCCACTGAGTTATGGCTCCACCATAATTTTAATAACTGTTTGGGTGAGGTCTTCATTAAGGCAGTCTTGAGCATACTCTGTAGTGTAGCGAGACTTACACTTTGCATCCATCATCCTAGCTTCCTAAGCATCAGGGAGTAGGTCTGTGCTACTTGCAGTCAAGGATCCCCCAGACCTACAAGTGTATTCAAGATGGCGTAACTCCATCCAGCTGCACTGAGGTGGCTGACCACGTCCTCCACCAAAGCTGACTCAGAACTGGAATTTTGATGCTGATACAGCCCCAATGTCAGGCTTCTTCTCGAAACCAGGAGGCATGATACTTCTTCTGCCGGTGTCTGTGTCTACTTCCCATCTTGGGAGTGTTAGAGTTTACTTAGCTCCTGACCGGCCAGGCTCAGGACAACTGGGGCACAGGATTGCATGGCTGATCTGAGGATAAGCTGCACCTTGATGGAGACCCTGAATAGCCATGACGATAAGGAAGCAGTAGAATTGGCATGTGGACAAGCTGCCTCTTCACATAGATAGATAGCCTTGAGACTTGAGAGATTGCCTGTCCTTCATGGGATAATGACTGGGCACTCTTTCACAGCAGATCCTGATGTTTGGACATTGGGGGCATCCTTCCTGGCCACCATCACTCCCTCCTTAGAGATGAGTTCATAGATGACAGTTGCATCCTTCTTGTGCATCAGCATCCTGGAAGTTGTGGGGTCCAAGGCTATGGCTGAAAAGGAAGGGGCATGCACCATGCTTTTTAAAGTGTAATTCCATCTGACTTTTTCAGCACAAAAAGCAGTGCTCAGGCTTGTAGACTAGACGTAAGATCTGATGGGCACCATTGCACTCCTCATGCTCTGTAAGGTCTTGGTCACATGACTCCCCTGCTCTGACTGCTGTGTTGTTTGCATTTCTCTAAACTGAACTTTAATATGCACCAGCAGGTTGGCTGTGGTGATATCATAATATCAGCAACACGCTCACTCTGTATTTCACTTCCCATGAGCACCTCTGCTGTAGCTGATGAATGAAGTATAGCAAGAGAAGACGGGAAGTGTGGAAAGATATTTCTCTACTTGCTTTATGCAATTATCTCCGAGGAGTACTACCTCAGTCTGCTGGCCTAGGCCTAGGCCTGGAAGCTTCTAGTCCTTGCTCTCAGCCTTTAAGACTTACTGCTGAATTAATTAGCTACACTTTCTTCTTCTTTCAGAACTCTGGCTAGCTGGTTCAACTCAGCTGCTTTGGCCCAAATTCCTCTCCAAGCTGAGTGATTCAATCTGGCTTCTCTCCTTTCCTCTGACTTTTTACTCTGCTTGGCCTCAAACTAACTCTGGCAATCTGTTCTAATCTTCTGGCTCCTTCTCATTCTCTGACCCATTCTGTTTTCATCTGCATTGATCTCGCTAACTCTTCGCCCTGTCTCTGTAAGACTTTACTGGTAAAACTGCCTTCCCCTTCCCCTCTCTGCCCTCAAGTAGCTTCCCTTTCCTCTCTCTTCTCATGAGAGTTTGGCATATCCTATTCTGTCAGATCTTTCTCTAACTAATCACTTTTCCTGACACTCAATTAGACACCACTTTTAAACATGGGTGCTTCCTTCTACAAACTAACTTAACCTTCATTGTTTGGGTTTAAAGGTGTGTGTTAAGGGCATGTCTGTATTCCAGCCAGAGGGATTAAAATGGTGTGCTAAGGGCTAAGCCACACCACAGTGAGAAGCAGCTTTTTTTTTTTTTCGTAACTAACACAACCTTTGGGTTCACTGTGTGATCAAATAGCCTGCAACAGAACTACTCCTGCCAGAGGTTCAGAGAGCCTGAACATCACTGCTAGGATTCCTGTGATCTACACTAGGAACATTCACCTTGGTAGAGTGCTTGCCAAGCATGCAGGAAACCTGGGCTTGACCCCCAGCACCACACAAACTGTGTGTGATAGTGTGCACCTATAGCACAACAGTCATGAAGGGGAGAGAGAAGGATTAGAAATTCAGAGTCCTCATCACCTATGTAGACAGTTTCATGGTGGCTTAGGATGCATGAGAGATGGCTCGGTGGTTAGGAGCGCTCTGGCACAATTGCGAGGGTAGGAGATCAGAGCCCAGCACCCTGGCTTTAGGGAAAGACCTTACCTCAAAGACACTGAAACTGACAGAGGAAGACTCCTAAGCTTGTTCTGGATTGTGTATACATGTGCACACTTGTGTAAATAAATGAAATATATCTTTAAACAAACAGGCAGGTAGTGCTCTCAAATCACACAAAAATATGTGAATTGGGCCGCTGTTAATTGT
This sequence comes from Mastomys coucha, assembly GCF_008632895.1. NCBI lineage: Eukaryota > Metazoa > Chordata > Mammalia > Rodentia > Muridae > Mastomys > Mastomys coucha. Next base: position 153,255,660 of record NW_022196905.1, on the reverse strand, counting down.
TGCAGTGATGGATAAGTGGCTGCAGGTTGACTAAACAAAAATGAGCTCACCTCTTCAAGCTCCTTTCAGATAACTCCCAGGATTGGAGAGCCTTGAATTTTAGGAAAATATGCCTTTTTCTCTAGAAAATAAAACTTTAAATTTTCTTATGGAATAAAAATAGCTTGATAAATCTATCTGAAGAAATAGCACACAATTATAGTTGGCAAGCTCACATTTGATTCTGAATTCTACATTTAACATCATAATGATCCCCAATCTAAACTTGGTAATCTCTCACACATATATACTCAGATATAGAAAGATTCTTTTTTTTCCAAGATGGGGTTTCTCTGTATAGCCCTGGCTGTCCTGGAACTCACTCTGTAGACCAGGCTGGCCCCCAACTCAGAAATCCTCTGCCTGCCTCTGCCTCCCAAGTGCTGGGATTAAAGGCATGGGAAGATTCTTAAGAAGACCTTCTTCTCTGCACAACAGGGTTTCCTCCCAGACTCTGAACTGGGCACAAACAATGCCCAAACCCTGTTTCGTAGAGACATCCTTAATTAAGCAAGGAAGAAAGTTAAAGTGGAACTTTCTGACTGAGACAAAAACAAACAAACAAACAACAATAACAACAACAAAAACAGCAGCAAATGACCTTAGAGGTGTAACTTTTAAAAAAAGAAAAGGGGAGGTCTGTGTTAGAATGGGCTAGGGTGTGGTGATGTATTTGGATTGGTTTTGATTGGGTATGTTAATTAGGTGAGCCAAAGGGGGCTCTTGATTGCTTGACTTCTGTACTTTGAGAGCTGGGCCTTGGTAGTCAGTTTCAGGAGGAAGAGTAGTTAAATTAGGGGATAGACTTTGGTGGCTAGCTCTAGGAATGTAATCTAACAGTGTTGTTGTTGTTGTCATTGTTGTTGTAGTATTTAAAAGGTAGAGGGAATGGGGGAGAAAGACAAGGCTTGTCAGAGACTGGCTTGCTATGCTCAAGCTGGTCAGAGTCCCTTCAGGTACTATCTATCAATTATCTATAGTCTATCACTTATATATTTACCTATTATCTATCATCTATCATCTATATATTTACCTATCATCTATTTTCAATATTTCCAACACAGTGTGTCATGTTCCACACTGGGCCTCCTTTACAATTCACTCACTTAATCCTCAAAGTGTCCACGAGTGCAGAGCATGTTCTATGCTGTGGCCCTCGATCAAAGGTATCTACTATGTGCCAGGGGACACAGTAAAGAAATGGCCAACATGACTGCTTTATTCCTGGGGGGAAGACTTTTATTGTTAGTAAGAGAGGGAAAATATCCAGAAGCATCGAGAAGATTTCAGAGCAGAGAGATGGGAAATCAGAGCAGACATGACCAGGGCTATGGAGGCAGTAAAACAGGAGGGAGTGGGGGAAAGAGCAAGAGAATAGTGGGAGCACAGGATGAGAGGGGGAGAGAGAGAGAGAGACAGAGACAGAGACAGAGACAGAGACAGAGAGACAGAGAGAGACAGAGGGAAGGAATAACAAGGGTGGCTTGCCAGGTTTTAAGAAGGATGAGTTCCGGGGTAGGGAAGCCAGTGAGCTGGAGAAGGTTTAGGGTAGAGGAGCAGATGAGCAAGGACAGGATGCTAGATGGACTTTGAAATGTACAACAGGTACTTCTGATATTGAAGGAGCCTGGAGGCCAGCATGAGCCTTCATAAGTACCACTTGTATATGTCAATCAGAGAACCATTGCCTCTTCTGTCAGAAGGGAAGTGCCTCCTCTTAGGAGCCAGGAAACCTGTTTCACATGTTGCTGAGGGAAGTGGCCTTTATTTAACTACCAGAAATCTGTCCATCTTGAGCTCATTTCTGGATATACAGGCTGCCTGTGAAACCTGGTATCCAGCCTCAGCATGAGAGCTGGCTGGCCCTCTTTGCTCAGTAACAATACAGAAGGGAGGCAATTTGTGTATACAGTAGATTTTGAATACATTGCAGCTTCCAGCAGAATGCATAGCTACTTTATAAAGTAGTCCCACATTAATGCCTGTGTTGGTTTGTAGTGTGCCGCAGGCATCAGGAATCTTACAGTCTATCCTGAGATCCCAGTGGCTAGGAGGGTGGAAAGTCCTAACCCTTACATGGCCTGTCAAGATCGCATAATGTCTGCCTTCCTTCCCAAATATTGATCTTCTGTCTTATGATCAAGAAATCTTTAACGATAGTCAGTCATACACTATATCCCTAACAGAGGGGGAGGTGGGCACAAAGACACCAGGGCTGAGTTAACTCCTATCTGCACTCCTGTGATGGTGTTTACATGAGAGCTGATTCCCTCCAAAGAATCCTAAACTTAGAGTGGTGATTTGAGAATGAGGTAGACTTCCTCTATGGAGTCTTAGATCCACACCGGTAGTGTTGACCACAAGACACAAGATGGACTTCCTCTGCAGTCTTTTTTTTTGGGGGGGGGGGTGTTCGAGACAGGGTTTCTCTCTGGCTGTCCTGGAACTCACTCTGTAGACCAGGCCCTGCCTCTGCCTCCCAAGTGTTGAGATTAAAGGCGTGTGCCACCACTGAGTCTTAAGTTGATGATGAATTGTTCACAATGGGAGATTTCATCCACGGACCCTTTGGTCCACTGTGGTGATGTTCACAGGGCCAACTTCCTCCAAGAAAGCTTAAGTCAACAGTCTCCTGTGAATGAAGAATGACCTTTGCTGTTCATTGACAGATACATTTATGGGGTCACCATTGACACTGAGTCCCCAAAGGCAGCATAAAAAGACCAAGACTGTTGGAAGCAACATGTGTCCTACATCTGACTCCACACACCTCCCCCAACCTGGCTGAAGACAATACCGTTTCAGCAAAACAGGACAAGCAGAAATTAATGCAGAGCAAGTGTGTGAGCGCAACACAAAGAGCTGCTGTCAGTGCACTTTCTAGATTTGTGACGTTACAGTTGTCAGTGTCCTCATGACATGTTACACAAGATGGCAGTGCCACCTCCTTCAGAGGATAAAAAACTCGTACTGGCAGTCCACCATGACGCTGTAGCCACAGGCTTTTTATGTCACTGTCCTGCCTTTCTGGTGGAATGTGACTTTCTACTCTTACTGGCAGGGCACAGCATTTGGTGCTTTTCTGCCACCATATAGAAATGTCCCTCTTTGCCTGTGTTGCTGCTGTTGCTGTTAATTGGCCTCTTAATTTGAATTGTAAATGGTCCTGATGAATTTTACTTCCAGTTCTATATTGAATAATTATGGAGAGAGTGGGCATCCTTGCCTTGTCCCTGATTTTAGTGGGATTGCTTCAAGTATCTCTCCATTTAACTTGATATTGGTTGTTGGTTTGCTGTATATTACTTTTATTATGCTTAGATGTGGGCCTTGAATTCCTGATCTTTCCAATACTTTTTTTTCTCCAATACATGAAGGGGAATTGTATTTTGTCAAATGCTTTTTCTGTATCAAATGAGATAATCATGTGATTTTTTTCTTTGAGTTTGTTTATATAGTGGATTATGTTCATGGATTTTCGTATATTGAACCAACCTTGCATCCCTGGGATTAAGCCTACTTGATTGTGGTAAATAATGGTTTTGATGTGTTCCTAGATTCAGTTTGCAAGAATTTTATTGAGTATTTTTGCATCGATATTCATAAGAGAAGTTGATCTGAAGTTCTCTTTTTACAATTTTAATCTGCATGAACTGATGCATAATGTGGGGTAAGGACTTTGCGCTGTGTGAGCTTTAGTCCCCAGAGGATAAAACGTTGGGATCAGAAGTATCCTAGGACTGCAGATAGCATAGATTCCAGGAAATCCCCTTTGTTGCGTGTTTTTGCATTGACCAAATGAAACTTCTAAATTTCTGCCCTGTTTTCCTGACTTTTGCGTCAATTTCTGCCAGTTGGCACAAGTGAGCTGTGCATGCCTGGCGTTGCCTGTCAGTCATCTGCTCAGAGCCTCTCTGTTCATCCTCATGCTTCACTACTGGTGAAGCTTTCACAGCCATTCCAAGCCACCCCATGGGGCCCGCCCTGCCAGTGTATATCAGAGTCCAAGAAGCCTCATGCTGTGGTGGTAACTGACAAGTGGAACTCAGATGGCACGGACCACAGGTTTCCTGAGGAACAGCTGTGGACTCTGATCCAGCCAGCTGTCCTGGGAGCTGTTTTTGATGAAACACTCTACAGGGTGGAGGCAGTGGTCAAAGAACCCTTTAAAGACAATGTCCTTACAGAACCTCTGTGAGTAGGGCTCAGCTCGTCTGTCCTTTGCTTTTGGTTTGGCTTTGGTTTCCTGCATTGGAGGACTGATACCAAGGTAAATGCCAAAAAACTAAACTCAGGAATGTATGTGCTGTCAGCAGTCTTTCTTCAAACCATATAACCATCTAGAACTAGGAACGTGGCCTCCTCCTCTGACAAAAGAAGAATTTAAAATTACTATAGCTTAAGAAGAAAGCACGCGAAACATGCTGTTAGGTTCCTAATGTGCTGATGCACTGTGCAAATTATACAAATAGAATCCTTTCCTTGTGTGCAAAATAAGACTAGCTGGCAATAAGACTAGGCTGTGTGGGAAAAAAAATAAAATAAGAAAACAAGAAAGAATTAATACTAAAGTAGGATAAGAAATGAGAGTTAGATGGAGGAGACATGAGATTCAGAAACAACAACAGGTTCTACTTGAAAATTCGAGGGCTAGAAAGGCAGATCCAGACCCTGTCCACCCCCCCCCCAATACCATAGGCAGGAGTCCATAGAGCAGAAAAGATAAAAAGCCATATTTTTCTCAAAATACCCAGTGTCTGAGATCTTAACGCCATTGACTGCTTAGGAGCAAGAGCACAGTATAAACTTTTCCATATAGCAATAAATCCAGCCTATAAACCAGGAAGTGTGAAAACTGTTTCAAAGGTGGAGTGGCTGGTATCACGCCAAGCGAAGCAGAGTTCCTGCCAGGGCTGGAAGCTGTGAGGCACCTTCCTTCCTTCCCTCCTTCTTTCCTTCCTTCCCTCCTTCCTTCCTTCCCGTGGCTGGAGAGCTCCTTCTTCAGGGTGCTCTGCACTCAGTGTCCGTCCTTCTGTCTGTGGCCCACATTCCATGCCTTACTGTACTGGTCTGAGTAGACAGGCACCACTGATGTCTTCTATAAGCTTTCGACATTTTCCCCACTTAAAATGTCGGAGGTAATAAAGTAAACATTCTACTTTCATTCCGTTTCTGCAAAAATTCCAAGAATGTGTAATTAGGATGTTTAGAAAACTAAATCTGAAACATAAAAACTTTCAGCTTTTAAAGTCTGTAGGAGTGTGTGTGTGTGTGTGTTTGTGTGTGTGTGTGTATCTGTGTGTTTCTGCGTGTATCTGTGTGTGTTGAATATTTAGATATAATTCCCCAAAGTTTACAAGGGTGAAATTATCTCTTCTTTATCTTTACGTGTTATTTTGTTATTTAAATTGTAATGCATTCTGTGAACACTTAGATAATCCACTTTCTGTTATTATCCTAATCATTTTTCACTACCTATATATGTCTATTAAAGATTTGAAAGTTCTGAATTGCTCATATGCAAATCACCATCATCACAAATTACTGAATCTGGTTTGAGAAATCTTAACGTTAAATGATATTATGAGAAACATCCCATATTATACACATAAAGAAGTACTCATGTTAAATGGAAACTATTTTATTTAAAAGAACTATTGGTGGTAATTTTAAGATGTTAGTAATATTTTGAAATATATGATATTAAAATTAGGCTAACAGGTTGTAGTTCAGTGGTAGGGTGTCTGCCCTGCATGCAGAGGGCTCTGGGTTCAAATCTCAGTAACAGAAAAGTGCACTTAAGGAAGAGGGTGTTAGCAATATTTCTAAATGACATGCTATTACAACTAAAATGCACTGTCAAGCCCAACTTCTCACTGTTGGCACTGATGATGTCAAAGATGTCAGATGTATCATAGTTGAATGTCAGATCCAGGATTCTGTTCCTTACATAAACATACATGTGTACAGTTGACTCATAGTGTGTACATCCTACATTTTTAATTTATTCAATATATGCATTTCTTATGTCAGGATACATAGAAACAGATGTTTGCTTTCATGGCAGTGGCCTTGCTGATGTGAGCCAAGCTCCTATGATGGAGCATCCCCTTTCCATGTGCTCCCATCTTCCTACAGGGTGAAGAGGTAGCTTCCATGCATGCAACACCCACAGGGAGGGTCTAACTTGTACAAGCCAGGCCATCCACTAAGAGTGTTGACAGGAAGTTGCTTCCCAAGGTAAAGTCTGGAATTTTCCTCCTGCCACTGTCTCACATGGCCCCATTGTGAAGTCTGCAGACTTGCCCAGCTTGACTCTAATCCTCATCCCTTTGTCTCTTCTGATAAAACATTTTAGAAACGTACTGCTTTTCCTGTGGATGTGAGTCCACTTCCTTTCCTCAAATACTGCCATCTGTGAACCATGTGCCTGCTGCCCACTGGCATTAAATTAGCCTCAGTAGCTTGTCTCAAAAGAAATGCCCAAGTCCCACCTCCATGATTTCGCCCCATGAGATTCTTCCAACCTCAGGCAACAGTGACTTGGTGCCCAGCCTTCGTCCTGGAGTCTTCCCTGCCTCCACCCCACACAGCAGAGAGGCAGGCTTTCCTTACTGTGGTAAGTTCTTGGGAAAGCCAAGCTCACTTGCTTAAAATACCTATTTAAACATTTATTCTCTCCCTCCGCCATCTTTGTCCTGCTCCTCAAGATCCTCTACAAAGTGTTCTCTGCACAGCAGCCAGTGTGAGCCTGTTAGAACAAATCTTGTCCTAAACTGTAAATAATAGTCCTGACTTGGGGCTAAAGGTTAAGTCCTGCAGGCCCCCGACCTTTTCTCTGAGATCTTCTTCCTCTGCAGTTGTCATCCTCAGGATCAGAATCTTCCATAGAGGAAGCGTATCAGCATCCTCTATGCCATCACTGTTCTCTCTGTGCCTTCTCTGCCCTCTGTACTCTTAGCCATATGCCAAGCTCCCCCATTTCCTACATTCTGCATCCAGAACCCAAGCTTTCTGTGGGGTTTTCCCTGGCCATGCTTACCTACATCCTCCAGTCTCAGACTCTGACATGCCAAACTCTCCCACAGTGGAATCCTGTCCCAAACACTTCTATCTGTTTCATGCACTGTGTTTTATGTGCATGTGTTAATTACCATCCATACCCTTGAAATACAAACTTCTTGGGGAAAAACTTTTTTAAATCTGCTTTGTACCTTACCAGCACATCGTAGGCTATCTATGAAAGGGGTTTCACAATCCCATGTGGTCCTGGAAGGATAAGTCCCTAAGGTGTGTAATAGATGCAGCAAGACACAGCTTTGTAGCTTTGTACTCAAAGCCCCCAAACAAAAATTTGCAGGAGAATATTCGCCTAAGTAAATGAGCACAGTAACCAAGTTGATCCTGATATTTGAATGAAATCATATGTTCAGCTAACTCATAGCCAATAGACATATGTTCCTCCCAAGCCTGGGTCATAACCTACTTACGTATCAGAAGCATCTGGAGTGAACTAGTACATGGTTTCACATGTGGAGGCTCAGGGTGTGAAATGTGATGACAGCTTGGATGACTGACAGCATCGTCCTCAAACATGGGCACGAGAGAGCCCATTGCTACAGGGAGCCCCATGCCATGCTGAGGATGGTGTGTGGTCGTCCTGCCATGGGCATCTTATTGCTCAGCCTCATTAAACACTAGCATGGGGCCACCATCCTTCCTGGGTGGGTAGTTCCTTCTAGTTGATTCTTCAGTTTTCATCGGAACATAGCATAAATGATGAGGGAGGCAACTGGTCCTACAGGGATGGCTCCCTGGCCACTGGTCATTCACAAGCTCCAGTAAAAGTTAACAAATGCTTAGCGAGCCTGGCACCTCTGAAGCAGTGTTCCCTGAAAAGGTGAGCATGTATTTCCATCACGAAGTGCTGTGCTCTGCCGTGTGACTTACAAAGCTCTCAGGTGACTACTGACAGTGTAACAACCAGATGCTTTTACAGATAAAATGTTGCACCCTCCCCCCTCCACCCAGACTTGGCTCAGTGAATGAATGCTATTGCCACTAGTCTTGATGACAGGAGTTCAAGTCCTGGGATCTCCCTGAGTGAAATCCCTGAGATGTACATGGTAGAGAGAGCCTGACTCCCAGAACACACCCTCCACTGAGTCTGACCTCCACTCATATGCTATGAGTTTCCCATTCCAACAGATAAACATAGACAAGCACACACATAAAAATATATCTTTAAATGAAAGTGGATGTCCTATCCAACCAAGCACACTGTAACAAAGTAAACAGTATGTGTCAGTATGCCCTACATTTTTTTTTCTCACCCAAGGGCTGTGTCACTAGCTTCCCTGTCAATATCGTATTGATGGAGAGGGTGCCACATTCATCTCCTGCACAGACTTCATCTCGGTGATTTTTCAATTACCTTGTCCTAACGACAGGACATTTATTTTTCCTATGCTATTTTCTCAATGTTGAATTTCAAAATATGTCAGCTACTTCCCACCATTTGTCTTCTTTGACACCATGGACCTGCGAAGACTTGCCTTCATCACTCTGAACGTAAGAGCAATGCTCTGCTGAATGACCTCCTTGGACTGTCTAGTAAGAAGGTTAAGTGCATCTCTCACTTTGTTCTGACTGCTGCACAAAAAGATGTCCTCAACAAAGACTCTGAGTTCTGCCCTCAGCCTAACAATTTCCAGAAGCACAATGTCACAAAATTTGAGTCCTTGAAATTTGGCAGGAGGAAACCTAGGCTTTTAAGGAATTATGTCCCCAAAGGATAAAGTGGCAGGGCTGGGGAGGAATAATGACAGTGGGTACGTCCCTGCCTGGCAGAACCATGCCAAAATCTATAAAGAAAGAACTACAGACTGGGCAACCAATCCCAGTGCCTGCTATTATGCTCCCATTATGCTCTGGAAAGGCAGATGCTGAGCATTGGATCCCTGTGACCTCAGTCCGTCCTTCAGCAGCCTGCATGTCGAAGGATGAACTTGGTCTTCATGCACTTCTCTGCTTCTACAGTTTAGGAGTCCATAGTGACTTCTAGGTTCACACAGAACCAAGTGGGCGACAGCTATTATTAACCCCGTGAGAACAGAATGACAACATTATATGCTAATGATATTCAGAGCTGTTTTATCACGGTGACTTGTTTTAGCCGGGCATAGTGCTGCATGTCTGTAATTCCAGCAGCAGTGGGGAGGTGGAAATGGAAGATCTCAGGTTCCAGGTGACTCTGGGCTACACAGAGAAATGCTCCCCAAGAGGAGGGTGGGGGAGGATATACGGATATGGAAAAAGGTGAACAGAAACACAAAAATGGTCACAATGTTTCCTGTCTCACTTTAGAATGTTTTCTGTTCTCATGTTTTGATTGATCAAAAACCTTTCTGTGAGCTCCTGTTGTCGCATGCAAACACCCCACCCCCTCTTGGCACCTAACTTAAGTGACTTCAACCAGAACTCAGTTTTCATGGATCCTTGCAGAGAGATAGTATCAATTTGCTCTGCGAATGTACCAGGAGCTGATAGCTCTTCCTTTCTTATGATATAAACATTTTGTGTTTAATGTCGGTGTGATACTTATGCCCGCTTCAGTTTTCCCTTGGGTCCAATGCCATCCTTGCCTCAGATTTCGTTTAAAATGTGATGTATAAATGTTAAGGTCTAAACCCATTAGATCTGAAGTCATGGGTGTGATGTAGACTCCATCGCTGGGTGGATCTTATCTCCCTGGGTCTAATTTATTCTTACTTAATGTCTGGAACAGCTCGTTTTTTTAAGTGATCCCTAGAGGTCAGATACTTCAGCACCCTCTTCTAAATTGCTCTCTAATGACTACTGTATTCAAAGCCTGGTTACTAGGGACATCAGGAAAAATGCCAGAAAAGAATTACACTTCCCTATCTCCAGATTTGAGACTCACTTCAATATCATTGGCTAAATCATGCAAGTAAATTAAGTATATGGGCACAAAACTGATGTTTGCAAAAGGTAAAAATATACTGCTTCTTTGTTTAAACTAGTTGGTGGGGTACGCTTAGGGTGATCTACGCTGCGAGGAGCAGATCATCTTTGGAGTGCCAACTCCTCAGTAAAATTACAACTTTGGGGGGCTGGAGAAATTGTTCAGCTAGTAAGAGCAGTGTCTTCTCTTGCTGATGTCTCCAGCTTGGTGCCCAGCATTGGCACTGGAGCTCACAACTGCCCATAACTCCAGTTCTGTGTGTAAGAGGTATGTACACGGTTCATCAACATACATGTAGATAAAATACACAAAAATACATATGAATCTACAAAAATAAAAATTACAGATTTTTCACTTCGGAGCAATGTGACTCTAGAAAATTACTTAATCCTATGGAAAGTTCAGGGTCCTCATAGACAAAATAAGGAGCGCTCTGAATCCAACATGAACTGAGAATGGAAAATAAAATCAGAGTAAACACTGCCTTTAAAATACTTGACTAGCCAGCCAGGTGATATGGGGCACACTTTTAATCCCAGCAGAGGCAGAGGCAAGCGGATCACTGTGAGTTCAAGGCCAGCCTGGTCTACATAGTGAGTTCCAGGACACCAGGACTACACAGAGAAGTATCAATACTCTCTCCCCAAAAAACTGGAATAAACAATTTTAAGAATGGTCACTTTTGCTTTCAGATTCCTCTGCTCTGAGTCTTCTCCCCACCCTGCGCAGACACATTTTGCATTCCACAGATTGAATGGACTTTAACTTTGCTTTCAAAGTCTTCCAGGCCAGTCATTCAATTAATCATTTTGTGTCCCAGCTGGCCTTCACCTGCTGCCTCAGATGGCTGACAGCTGCAGATGAAGTGTGGTCCTGTCAGCTGTTGCCTCTTTCTGCAGGCAGTGTCTTCAGGATGAATAATATCCCTTCCTCTCGGGAGCCTCTAGTGGAGTTTGAACCTCAAACTTCAGTTTCACCCAGCTGACACCAGCTGTCCATCCACTGGGCATCATCGGAGGGAGGAAGATGTATATAAAGGGAGTTGATGTGCAGAAACGGAAAAGAGCCAGAGTGCAGAAGAAAGATGGAACATGGCTGAGAGGGAAGAAGGACTCGGGGTAAAATGAGAAATCGAGCCACAGCAGACTAGGGTGTGATCCCATCCATGAAGAAGATCACTCTCCTGTCCTAAGGCTTCTGAGCCTTTCCCTTTCTGTTTTTGTTTTGTTTTGTTTTGTTTTTTCGAGATAGGGTTTCTCTGTGTAGCCCTGGCTGTCCTGGAACTCACTCTGTAGACCAGGCTGGCCTCGAACTCAGAAATCCGCCTGCCTCTGCCTCCCAAGTGCTGGGATTAAAGGTGTGCGCCACCACCACCCAGCTTGCCTTTCCCTTTCTGACTCAACCTCTCTCTCTTCAACACTTAATTTTCTCCAACAAATAGTTTATATCTGGTCAATGCTATTCTAAAACATACTTATGGTTATCTTTCTTCTGTTTAATGGGGGGAGAGGGGAAGCATCTCTCAGTTTTCCATGACTGAGTTTACTCTTTGTTTGCCAAATATAGAATTTTACAGTATACAATAGAACTTCCCATGGCCAGTGCCACCCCCTTCTTGCCCATGCAGAGAGAACCATGAGGCCAGGCTGAGTTTCTTCCTGGGTAGGCCTTAGTGTCTCTGCTCCTATGGAAAGGCAATGGCCCGACACCATTTGTTAGAGAAGCCAATCCCTTACTGAAGAGCTAAATACCATTTGTGTTTAATACTTTACCCCATGGGCACTGAATTCTGTTTCTGGCTTCTATGTAGCTAATGCTATTTGATTTACTATTTGGTTAAACAAATCTAGTTATCTATCTTTGTGGCAACCCCATATTGAGTTGACTCCAGCAGCTTTATTGTATTTGCTGACATCTGCTAAATAGATTTCAGAAGAATTTCTTTGCTATTCCCCAAGGCTTACATTTCATACAAATTTTAAAACCATTTATCCAATTGGAAGGCAAATAAATTCTCTTGGAAGTTTGATTATAATTTTATTAGATTTCCATGTTTATATGGAGAAAACCAACTATTGACATATGGATACTGCTCATCTTTGTAACTGACTTTTTGAAATGTCAGATACATTTAAATTTTCTTACTAAAAGCCTTATTAATTATTTTCCCACACAAACTTAACAAATCATAGTAGTTCTTTGGACTTAGCAAAGCTATTTTGCTTTTGTTGTTGTTGTTGTTGTGTTAGAGAGTGGATAGAAAGATCTTAAAAGGAAATATTTGTGGCTACTGGGGATTGGCAATCATTTAAGTCTCAGTCACTGTAACCTCTAAAAAACGATGTGTGCCACCAGCAAGAACAAAGAGCACACGTAAGTATGCAGCTACAACATAAGTGCCACATAGTGTGACATACAACAAAAATATATGACGAAGTTGAGATTAGTGACTACAGTCAAATTGGTATTTTCAATTTGTCTCACACAGAGCCAACTGCATGCTACACATGTGAGATTCATCACCTTAAACAAATGACACAGAAGAGCTCCAGGATCTACAAATACACGCAGAAGGAAACAGAGCTGATGAGAAAGTCAAGTATACCCTGACCATAGGTTGAAGTTCAAGATGAATATTAATCAGAAATATGAAATATGAATTGTCATAAGTAGTTCCTATTTAGACATGGGGAGTAGGAAGACATGCATGCCAACCACCATATTGGCTTCTCCAAAAGGTAAGAGCTGTGGAGGATCCAGACAGGGCAGACACACAACTCAGTGCAGGCAACATCTAAGTGTAAGAGAGAAGGGACATTCGGGAACACAAGGGTAATTCTTGACAGGTCTTGGCTTTTCCATGATATACAGTATATCATTGTATATAAAAGAGCATGTGTGTGTGTGTGTGTGTGTGTGTGTGTGTATAAATGGAAAGTGTTCAAAAATTTGGAAAAATGTTTCCCAATTGAGGCATGTCGGAGAGCTACTAGTGACCAACAGTGGAGAAACAAAAATGTGTAAGGACTGGGGGTGGCTCAGGAAAGGATTTGTTTCACAGGTTGAGGCCCTGAGCTTGATCTCCAGAACCCAGGTAAAAAGCCAAAGGAGGTGAGATGCACATTTAATCCCAGTGCTATGGCGAAGGGGATGAGTGAATCCCTCAAGATCCCTGGGCTTCCAGCCTAGTCACAATAGCAAGTCCCAGACCAATGAAGAGAATCAGTCTCAGAAAAAACAGATGATGATATTCCTGAGATACAACATAAAAGGCTGGCTTCTGGCATCCACATGTATGAAAGTAGAACTGCACACAACAGCACGTAAATGCACAACATACAAACACACACACACACACACACACACACACACACACACACACACACAAATACTGTAACCCAAATATCCCTGAATCCATATACTCTAAAAACAAATACATTAACAGCTCATTAACAACTATTGGAAAAAAGATCAACCTGCCATGTGGAAGAATTACAAACAATTAAGTAAGTAAATTCCTCAGCCTCCTGGAAATGTACTGTGTCTCCACAGAGCTAAGCAGCTGCAGATGGTGGCTTCCCAGGCAGTGCTCAAAGAAAGGGTCAATCATAAAATATCACACTTTTTGTATGAACTCTGGATGTGATGTGCTAACTGTATATACCCATGAGTCCCCTGTTCTCATGAGAACATCAGACCAAGTACCGCAAGCTTATGCTGTGAGATACCCAGGCCTGTCAGGGTCCTAACTCACAAGGGAAGCTTGAGAACTTCCCAAGAGGACCTCACGGAGAAGGGATGGTCCTGTCTGATGTGCTGTACTTGACCATATTCCCCTAAGGTTGTCTTTGGAGACTCTGCTCCCTGAATGGGAGCTACTGTCCAGATGGCTTACACTGGTTATCTTCCATCATGCAAGGACCCATTGTTGAAAACCCCAGAAGCTGTGTCCCCTTGGTCCTAGACTGTGAGCAAGCACACATGTGCTCACCATGGATCGTGATGCCTGTGGTCCTGTTACAGAAACATAATGTGGGCTGACACAGCCTGCCCTGGGAAAGGTACACTAAGCAAGAGTCAGGACAGCATTGTTCACGGCTCATTGATAGTTGCATACCATATAGAACCTCTGAGAACCCTACCCGAGTTCTCTCCCTAGGTCCCACGTGATGGAAAGAGGAAACTGACACCCACAACCATCCTCTGACTGCCCTGTGTGTACTTCGTTAGGTGAGCAGCCTCCTTTCCCAATACTAAACAAAAAAATAAGTGTCTTAAAAAGAATAAAGAGAATAAAGCTATAACATACTTTTAAAAGTTTGACTTTGGCTGAGCATAGTGCTAAAAGCCTGGAATTCCAACACTTAGGAGGCTGAGGCAGGATTACAGTGAGTGTGGGGTTGATATAGGCTACACAGTGAGTATGAGTCAATACAGGGCTATATACTAACACCCTGTCTCAGAAAACACCAAAGCCAACCAAGCAAACAAACAAAGCATTAACTTTGTGCAAGGCCAAATCCCAAATCAAATTTGATGTGTATTGTTAGCATCCAGAACCTGCCTGCAGCAGATATGTGGGCGGGTCCACAGACCTGTCGCCAGGGCA
>NW_022196905.1:153222062-153233234 GCF_008632895.1 Mastomys coucha | reverse complement strand
TCTGAACTAACCATAAGAGATGACCAGGGCTCTGGAGGGGTGGGAAGGACAACTGGGACATAGAGTGGGATTGTTTCCACTTGAGCTTGCCAGGGATCCAGGGGAGACACCACACCTGATGCAGAGACACAACAAGGCCTCAGGTGGACAAGATAGTCGCTTGCCTTGCCAGGTCCTCATGGGTTCACAGAACCTTCCATGGTCAAGTGAAGCTGCAGGGGCCAAAGAAGCCACACCCACAGTCACACCCACAGTCACACTCATTGTTTTCAGTAGAATGGATCTGAAGGAATACCGCAGTCTGCAGTAGGTTATGTCCACCCTCTGGGTCATGTGCTTCCACAGGCTGCTTCCTCTGAGCCTGTGGCTTGAATGTAGGCTGCCTGCCTTCCAAGGCCTCCTGGAGTGCTTTCTCTCACCCCGACAAAGCAGCCTCTGCTGGGAAGTCTTGATCGTCTTACAAGTCCAGGTTACATAACAACCTATGTTCCTGTTCAAATAAATCATTCATTTGCTCCAGCTGCATCCAGCATGAAGGTTAAGCTGGCCGTGCCAGCGAGGACACAGCATGCAGCCTGCATCCTTTTCTTCTCCAGGGTGACTTATACCCTGCTTTTCCTGAGGCTCCCTCCTCCCAGCTGAGTACCCAACCCCTTCAATAAAGCCTTACCTCACTATTGTGTAAACCCCTTGGCATACAGGAATAGAAAGATGACAGAATTCAGGTATTTAGTTGGATGTTAGGAGTTTTAATCTCAAGAATTGACTCATACCTCTTGGGATCCTTTAAAATTATACGTGACAAGAATACCTTTGGCATCGATATTTAGCAAGTTTCAACCACGTGTTTATTAGAATAAGATTGGAAGAAAAGAGTAGATTCCTGACCTCGAGCTCCCAGACGTCTCCACAGAAGCAAATGCAGAAATATCTAATCCTCAAGTCATATAGGTAAGAAACACAAGTAAATTATATTTTTTATTCACAAAAATATTTCTAACTATTTCCAACTTACTCCTTGTGTGAGTGGGGCATAGGAGTATGGAAACTGCACCCCCTGACCTGCCAGCAGGGTTTCCACCTGGGTCCTCCCACAGAGAACACTGGGAGCAAAAGGTGAAGATTAGCCCCATGGAGAGCAGGCCAATGTGTGAGCTTCATCGGCCACTGGAAATCTACTGCTAATGTGTATCAGAGATCAGCAGCCCTAAGCTTCTGCCAGCCTCCAATCCCCTGTTCCCCAAGTCTAGCAACTATGTTTCTTCCTCACGGCTACTCACTGGAGGTCCAGGGATTTCCGAGCATGAGTTTCCTAGGTTGGAGCTTTTCCATTTGAAATGTTTAGAAGAAACCTTGATTTCCAGAATAAACTTTGTTGATCCTCATTAGTCTGCAAGGGCTGCTTTGAAACCGTAAGGACCAGACTGAGGAAGAATAGTGAGTGTCTTTCTATAGTTGAGGAGGCCAGAGGAGTCAATCAGTTCAGCATGCCCCAGTCTCCTCGGAGGGTCAGAAGGTGGGCAGGCAAGGACTGCCTTATGTTCACCTCTTCACTGGAGATTCGTCTTGCTCACATGGTATCCTCCCCATGTGAGGCCAAGGTCAAGGTCTGTTTCCGTCATCTGTCCAATTGGATTGACACTCACCCTTATGAATTCAGGATGACTTGAATGTTGCAACACCCATTTCTAAATTTCCAAATAAGATTACATTACAGGAGACTAGAGAAAAACTTGATTGTATCTTCTTTTAGAAGACACAAAAAGTACCCCAAATGCCATGGTGAGTAAAAGATATTGTTTGTTACTCTATAATCTGGGAAACACAAGCCTTCAGCTTGTTCAGGGGTCCAGTAGCCCAGAGAGCCAAGCCCTTACCTCTCTCAGCTGAGAATGCTGGACTTCCTCAAGTTTGCCATTTGCAGTTAAATCCTCAATTTTCCAATCTGTTCAGCTGCTGTATGTCTTAAAATTAATTTATTTTATGTCATGGACTGGGTTTCTTCGGGGACCCCTTGATCCGCTGGGTGATGAGAGTTTTGGCCTGGTGGGCTAGGAATTCTGCACATGACAGACAGAAACGACACAAGGGAGTGCAGATTCTGAATGTATTTTCACAAAATAAGAATCAGGCTTATATAGTATATAGAAACAGGGTGAATGTCAGGGATCACATAGGCAGGTAGCAGTCACAAAGTCAGTAAAATCAAATAGCCAGGTGTAAATGATTCCTTCGGAAGAGCAATAGTGCTCTTCCCCACTGGGCTATCTTGGTAGCCCTAAGCAAACTCTCTTGGTCTGAAGCAGGTAAGCACCAGGAGGTCCCATTCTAGCAGCTCCTGGGAATGGTTTGGCTTGTAACACAAACATTAGTTCAGGATTTCCACTACTCTCTAGTTTGTAAAGCAATTCTGCCTTGTGTGGTACTGCTCTCAGAGTTCTAACTATGTTTACGGATAGCAATAGTGTTTGACTACTATCTCTAACTCTGGAGATACCCTGTCTGATAAGGCAGCTTCTTTGTGGGAATCAGTAGGCAATAATGTCTGACCATTATTGCTAATTCTAGGGATTTCCTGTCTGCTAAGGCAGCTTCCCTTGTAAAAATTCCAAACTAGTAACAGCTAGGAAATCAATTAAGATCATTGAAACACTGTGGAGGCCAGGAAACAATGTTAAATCTCAATTTTAGCTATAACAAAATATTTCTTAGGGCACCTGTATGCCTGAATAAGGAAAACATGCAGATCTCTCCACAGACTTTAGCAGAGATCAATCTGGAACACATTAGGTTAGGAGATGCCAATGACTAACTGAATACCCAGGAGGCACAAAACTCCTTTTGAAGTCATAACGCCTCTTGTCCATGATCAGGTTTTTAACCCTGATACTGTAGACCTACTGGGGTAGACGAGTGAGTGCAGCAATTTTAGTTTTTTACATTTGGGTGTTTTGCTTGCATGTATGTAATTTGGTCCATGTATGTGCCTGGTTGTACCAAGTTTTTACAAGTGAGGAAAGTTATTGGGTTAGATCTGCTGGAACTGGAGTTACAGACAATTGTGAGCCTGTGTTGGGATGCTTGGGACTGAACCCTCGCCATGCGAGAGCAACCGTTGATCTTAATCACTAGTTGTTACTCCAGCACTAAATCTGTCTTTTAATTGAAAAGTTTGATGTCCCTCTATGCCCAGCTCACAACAAACCTCTTTTAACAGCTGTAAATAACTATGCTTCAGAACATTATCTTGATGGAAACGGGTGATTTTCTTTCAAGCAGATATGGATGTTCACCATGTTTAATATGTAAACATTTGAGAATAGCAATTTTTTGTAAAGTCCATGGCCAGATACCATCAGTTTCAGTATTCTGGAAACCAGAACCACTAACAGTGACCATAGTTTTTGGCCTGTCACTAGCAGCAATTTACTGCTTGGTCCCTTGTTGTCTTAGTCACATCAAAAGCAGACAAAGCTGGAGAGCTGACTTGCAGTTAAGAGCCCTTGCGGCACTGGTGGAGGATTTGGGCCTCAGTACCAGGTCAGGCAGCTCACAACCATCTGTGACTGCAGGGGATCTAACTCTTCTGGATACTCGTGAGCCCTCACCTACATATATGAGAGAGAGAGGGAGAGAGGGAGAGGGAACGGGAGAAGGAGAGAGAGAAGAGAGGAGAGGGAGAGAAGAGAGAGGGGGAGAAGAGAGAGGGAGAGAAGAGAGAGGGAGAAGAGAGAGCGGGAGATAGAGAGAGGGGAGAGGGAGAAAGGGATGAGAGAGGGAGATAGAAAGAGAGAGAAGAGAGAGAGAGGGAAGAGAGAGAGAGAGAGAGAGAGAGAATACACAAGCAAAAGCAAGACCAAGGTTAGGTCAGTTCTCATCAAGAATATCAGGTCCTAAGTGCCTTCCAAAAGGCTTCATTTGTCTTTCCCCTTCTTGGCAAAAGACACACTGTATCAACACGAATCTCTGCTGTGCAGTGTTAGTGATTAGGTCTCCTGTCTTTGAGATGAGCTGTTGCTACGCTGCCCTTGCTCACCCATACTCTCCAGATGTCTTCTGCTCTGCCCTCACTCAGCACCACAGTGTGGTTGTCCTCTGTTGCAGCCCCTGGAAAGGGATGAATGCAATAGAGTGAAGAAGGTATGGGACAAGGCTCTGGGCTTTCCCTAAGCAGGGCAGGACATAGAGGAAAGAGGTTCCTGTAATTAAATTCAATTCCTCTTTCAAAGAGGCTGCTTACAGTTAGCAGAAGCATTCCAGATTGTGGTTCCTCTCTATCTCTGAGAAAAGCTTTCTATTCTTAGATGCTCGGGGCTGAAGCAGCTGCTGCGCTGCCCCCACCTAGTGGCAACCACTATAAAACCTTTTATGCTCAACATTGAGAGGCTGGATGGGACCGAAGCCCAATTTTCTCATGGTCTCAATCTTTCCCTGTAATAAATTAAGCCTCTTGAAAATTACATAAAATTTTTAATGATGAGAATATGATCTTGTGAAGCTTTGAATTTGTGGTTAACAAAGAAAGTGTTTCTTGTAATATTAAAATTACATGAGACATCATTTTCAAAGGGCATTATTGCTCACAGTGAGCTTAAATAAATAAGTACTCTTACACAGAACCTTGCCTCCTGCCCAAGAAGAGGGGGGTTTTCATACAAGTTCCTAATACTAGAAGTGAGTTTTATCCTCAAGGGTGTTTGCTCAGAGCAGCGCTCCCTTGCTCGCACTCCCTCCCCCCTCTGTCTCTTCCTCCCTTCCTCCCTCCCTCTCCCTCTCCCTCTCCCTCTTTCTGTCTTCCCCACTCCCTTTCTCTGCTGCGTTTAGGAACTGAACCCAAGCTCATGCATGACCATCAGTGACTCCACCACTGAGCCCTATTCCCAGCCCCACTGAGCCTTCTTAAGCAGGCAGCAGAACAGAGGGGAGGAAGTACCCTGACAGCTGACAGTGGAGAATTGTTCTGTATTCTGTTTTTTCTCAAAAACACCATAAAAATGACTGATCCCTGAAGACAATCTCTCTAATGGAAGAGGATCTTTAAGGTTGCTTCAATTAATTGCTAGTACTTACAGAAGGCTTCGTATTAAGAAATAGCATCTGATTAGGCTGAAAGCAATTTAGCCAAAGTAATTTGGCTCACTACAACTGGGGTGAATATGAGACATTCCACTTAAAAGCCTAATTGAAAATGAATATTTAGCAAATGATTTCTCAATCATAGTGCTTCTTAAATAAATTGCTAAAATATCTGAGTCTACTAAGTATCTGGGGGCCATCACTCTACTCACTCTTTGTTAACATCATTTATTCTGGCCTTTGTTTGTTTGCTTGTTTGTTTGTTTGTAACGGCAAATATATTGACAGATGTAAGTCCCAAAACTTTGGTAATTGTGACACTCTGGATAGTCTTATGGGTATTATTCAATATATTCAATATATTACAAAGGTCTAAATCAGTTATAGAAACACACTTAAGAAATTGCCAAAGATACAGGAATAATGAAAGATAAGACATTACAAACACTTTCGGTAGACTGAAAGAAGTGCCATTACACGAGTGAGAGTTATTTTACTTGATTGTCCTGGGGCAGAGTGTACACTTGGTTAAACAATATTGATCCAATCCCCTGTGCCCATGCAGCAATGGATGGAGAGGTCTGGAGATGGAGCTGCAGAGAGCAGCTAGATCAGAATGAGAGGCTTCTAGAGGGATTGACCTGGGAACAACCCTTCTCTCAGTGGGATAGTTTGTTCAAGCATTAACAAGCAAACCGTGTTTCTATAAACTAAAGAAACAGTGTCAGAACAAACCTCCACCACAGTGAGACAAAGGCATCCTGAAGGAATCCCTCAGGCAGCAGTTGTTAATCCAAATGTTTGTCTGCACCCAGTTCCAGAACCCGGGATTTTGTTACTGTGTAAACATTAAACCAGGGTGTGGCTGCTGCAGCTGACTCTCAGCTGCTTTCCTGAAATGGTGGATCATAGCCTGGAATTACAAACCAAAGAAACACTTTCTGCCCTGTACTGCTTTCAGACAGGGAGCTTAGGCATAGCAACAAAGCGAAACTTGGACAGATAACATTCGCTCTGAGCGCTCGACTTCCATCAGGCCTCACCACAGTCCTCTCTGCTCTTGCCTCTCCCTAACTTCCTGGTTTTTTCCAGAAGCCAGCTGCCAGCTTCTGCAAAGTCAGAAATGCTTTAATGTTGCTATTCTCACACACTGCCATTTATTAAAGATGTAATGTGACCTGTCAGTCATTGGCACATGTTGTATAGACAGTGAAGCACGTGGTGTGTGTGTGTGTGTGTATGTGTGTATGTGTGTGTATGTGGTGTGTTTGTGTGTGTGTGTGTGTGATGTGTGTGTATGTGGTGTGTGTGAATGTGTGTATGTGGTGTGTGTCATGTGGAGTGATGTGTGTGTGTATGTGTGTGTGTGTGTGGTATGTGGTATGTATGTGGGATGTGGGGGGTATGTGTGCTGTATGTGGGTGGTGTGTGTGGAGTGTGTTTGGGGTATGTGTGGGGTGGGGTGGGGTGGTTGTGTGTGCATGCATGTGTGTGTGTTTGTATGTAATTTGTTTTTCATAATGAAGGATGGTGGCACAACTTCGTGAGAAATCCTGGGTGGGAAACTAAGATATCTGCTCTGCATCCCGGAGTCCAGAGAGTTGCGGAAAGTTCTCTGAGCAGTGTGACTCAGCTGCCCAGTCTCAAGAGAATAGAGTGTACACTGAAGAAATGAATGCTGTTCAAAATCATGATGTGTTCCCTGTCTTACACAGTCACTCATTTAACTTCCCCAAATGCTAACCAAAGGTCTCCATCCCTGCTCAATCCCATGGCCCCAAATTTCACATCCGTGCAGCCTCCCTTTGGAGCATGTGAATCTGCACCTATGAACTGTACACGCCGCCTGTCAGAGTGCTCTAGACAACAGGAACATGGATATGGGTCTACCTGGGACACAGCATTCTCTCCTGCTCTCCTTCCTCCATGTCACCATAGGAGGTGGTAGCCCTGCTCTCCTTCCTCCATGTCACCATAGGAGGTGGTAGCACTAGGGTGCCTACTTTGAATGATTAGAAACCAAATTGTTGTCACAAAGGGCAGGACCCCCATAGTGAGGTACCACATGCATCCTTGCCTGTGTCCAACAGATGCAGCCATGTCTCAGAAACGCCTAACCCATTGGGCAGTTAGATAATGGCTGTATGTGCTGATGTAGAGGGAATGCCACTAAACTCAGAAATGAAAGGCAAAGCCTAAGTGTTTCCCAGGAGAAGTTTGCTAAACATTCATAAAAGAAGCTCCAGACACATGGAGACCTGGAGATAATTTCATACATTTTTAACCCATGGGAATACAGAATGGAAAGTTAAAAGGAGGAACGTGACTTTTCATTCCTTTAAAAATGCTTGCTTTTTTAAAAAATATAAAATACATGAATAAATTTAGTATATTTGAATATAAATAGTTGAAAGTACTTGAGTCTACAAGACAGACAAAATTATGAACTATACATAAATTATTCTGCCCCTGACTGACCCAAATCTTTATTTCTTGAAAGTAGCATTTCAGTGTGTCAGCATGCCAGGGTGTGGGAGTGCAGATTAGAGGGCTGGGGCAATACATGTACTCGTGACAGCTGGGTCGGACCTGTAAGTCCAGTTTCTCAGGATGTCTCAGGTCGTACCTCAGACACTTTGACTTTAGCTTCTGTGAGTTGGATCTGCCCTCAGCCAACTCAGGGCTCACCCATGGATGCCCACAAGCAGATTTGGGAGGTGTGTGTGTGTGTGTGTGTGTGTGTGTGTGTGTGTGTGTGAGGGTCTACTAATCCCCCAAGGTCTTACCTTATTGGTTCTTTTCTGGTTCTGTAGAGAAAAAAAATGAGGCATACTCCTACCCCAACAGAAAAGCGCATGAAGAGTCAGCCCTATGCAAAAAGGCTTACCTCTGTGCCCTTAGCCTTGGGGACCCCATGTGCAGTATTTCTTTTGCCTGGCCAGGTTCAGTTCTTTACAACTTTCCCCAAGAGTAAGCGCACTTCAGTAATACTATAACAGGATTTGCTGGAGATGGTTTTCCAACTTTGCCTTCAAGGTTCTACTCCCACAAGCTTTACAGATCACTAAAAGGTGTCATGGCCTCTGCAGATGAGGGAAGTGAGATATGCTCACACTGAGAGCCTCTGGTGAGACAGGCAGGTGCCTCTACCAGAGCCTTTTTCTGTGATGCTCAGATCCAAGAACGGGAGTGGAAGAAGTAGTTGTCCTTATTAATGTAGATGTGCATGCTGTTTACATAACTATTTCTTAACTATGAAATGTGAACTGACAGCTTTTCTAAGCCAAAGCCTGCACCAGACAAAAGAGATAGTGAGAGGACTTAGCTGGAACTAGCCTTGGCCCTGAGGGACCCTAGAATTTCCAAAGGAGAGCCAAGCAACACTAAATAGGGAGATCTGCAGAATCTCCATGGCAAAACGGGGAGGGCCTGTTGCGCAAAGATGCCGGTATCCAACTGTAGAAACGAAGACAAAGCAGGAGTCCTTCCTACCCCCACAACCATGCTACATATACATACATTCTCTATAATTACCAGCGTACAGCTTGTGGGTCAAGGCAGAGTGTGTGGGCGAAGATTTACAGAAAGCTTTTTTGTAGCTCAAGATGTGCAGGATTCCTGAAATACTGCACAGATCTGTGTTTTCCCATGGTCGTAGTCTGGTACACTCATGGAGAAGGGATGGGTTCAGACTCCAAGGTCAAAGTGAATGACACCATCATTCACATTAACATAAATCTACATGTTAATATGAATCTCTAAGACGGCCCTGGTCTATGTCAGCTCACAGCCCAGACGGAATTCTGCCTACCTGACTGCTCTATCTCAGCCATGAGTGAATTCGATGTGGCTGCCTCTGAGGCTCAGGGACTGTTAAACCTTATTCATTATTAAACCTGAAAGCTCTTCATAAATGAAGGAGAAGGCAGTGTAGATGCACCCTCCACCATAGATGAAGACAGTTTGTTTTAGGAAGTAAAGGCAAGATTGTGACCATGCATGAAATACCACATTCAAAAGCTTTGATGAGACTTGGGGATGATTTTTGTCGATTCAAAACAAGCTAGTCACCCAGAAAGAGGAAATGTCAGTTGAAAAGCAGTCTCCCTCAATTGACCTGTGGGCAGTCCATAGTACAATTATTATTCTTGTATCGTTATTGATTCGTGAGGTCTTAGCCCTTTGTGGCCAGTGCCTGCCTGGGCACATGCTCCTGAGGTGCTTACAAGAGCAGACCGAGCATGAGCTATGAGATGCAAACAAATTTACAGCAGCCCTAAATGACCTCTGCTCCAGTTCCTGCCTCTAGATCCCTGCTTGAGTTCCTGTCTGGATTTTTGTCATGATGGGGTATGGTCCAGACACATAAGCCAAATAAAAGCTTTCCTCCCCAGTCTGCTTTGAATTACAGTGTTTATCACAATAGCAAACACAGTAGACAGCAGTCAACATAAAGAAAATGTGCTGTCACCCTTGAAGGCAGAAAGTAAGCCTGTGAGAAGCTGCCCCTCACTGGGATGAGCACTCAAGGGTAGAAGAGGGAGAGGGTTTGAGTCACTGGTTTGGGGTGGGCAGCTAGAAAACCATCCAGCCATATTATAGCTCACTCTTTTCAATTCACATGGAATCAGTGTGTGTGTGTGTGTTTGTGTGTGTGTGTGTGCATGTGTGTGTGATTGTGTGTGTATGTGATTACATGCATGTGTGTGGGTGTCTGTGTACATTTGATACATGTGTGTAACATGTGACCAAATCAGGATAAACAGATATTCCAATGTCTCTGTATAGATCAATTCTTGTGTTGGAAACATTAAAAAAATTATTTCTGGACATGGTGGTGCACACCTTAAATCCTAGCACATGGGAGGCAGAGGTAGCACTTGGATCTCTGTGAGTTCTGATCTACAAATTGAGTCCAGGAAAGCCAGGACTTGATTTATTTATAAAGAAACAAACAAACAAGAACTTAAATATATATCTTTACTATAGCTCATTTTATAACCAATTGTAGCATTTGGTTATAAATCTTTTTCCCTTTTTACATTTTTATTATTATTATTATTATTATTATTATTATTATTATTATTATTACTATTACTACCACTACTATTTAGGGGGTTGTTGAGGCACACATGCGAAGGTCATAAAGAAATTTGATAGATGAATCTGTTTTCTCCCTCTACCACATGGGTTTCTAGGGCTAAATTCATATTGTCAGGTTTGGCAACAGTTTTACCCAGCGATTCATTTGTCTGCCCCCCTTCTTTGTCTTATCAAGTGTCCCATAACCTTGGCCCTCCTGAGGATGTTGCATTAGCTACCCTCCCACATTAGGACTGTGTTCGGCCTGTGTACCTGCTGGAGTCCCACACTGACTACACCATGTCCTGTTTCCATCAAACAGCTAGAAAAGTGGTTCTTTCTGTCATCCGCCCATCTGCCACCATGTGCTTCATTGTCCAAATACATACACATCCAGGGCTGTCCATTTACCTTGGCTTCTTTCCTCCACCCGTGTGCACTTGATAACAGCTCACAAACCTCTGCCCTGGGCCATCTCCACGTCTCACTTCAGTGCTGAGGCTGGGTATCAGAAGGCACATCTCTGCAGCACCCATATCATGCCAGATGTCCATCTCATCCAGATGCCCCCACGGAAGGTGACACAGTGGATTGTGTGCCACATCTCCTAGAAAAGGATCCCTCTGCACTGTTAGAAGGAAAACTGAGCTGCGCTATCTGGAACTATGAAGGACGAAACTCTAGTGAATGTTTCTACTTTTAATTGACACACATTAGTGCCCGATACAGTGGAAACTCATACACAAATAACAGCTGGGTGACCCGTGTTTCCAGCTTCTTGCACACACGCCATTTCTTTGATCTGGAGGTTTTGAATTCCTCTCTCCCAGTTCTACAGAAAATATATAGCAAACTGCTGTAAACTGGTGTCACTTCAGCATGCAGCAGAACACTAGAACCTGCTTCTTTCTAGCTACATTTTGTTGCTTAGCCCCTCCACCTCACCACCATCCTCCTCCTCCTCCTCCACCTCCAGCACCATCCTCCTCCTCCTCCTCCTCCTCCTCCTCCTCC
>NW_022196905.1:153182402-153221065 GCF_008632895.1 Mastomys coucha | reverse complement strand
TCCTCCAACACCATCCTCTCCTCCTCCTCCAGCACCATCCTCCTCCTTCTCCTCCTCCTCCTCCTCCAGCACCATCCTCCTCCAGCACCATCCTCCTCCAGCACCATCCTCATCCTCCTCCTCCTCCTCCTCCACTCCAGCAGCATCTTCCTCTTCCACTCCCTGCTGTGATAAAACCTCTGGCAAAAAGCAACTTGGGGAGCAAAGGGTTTTAAGGATTATACTCCCTGATTATAAATATTCATGAGGCAAATAAAATATTTATCTCCTCTTGACCTAACTATAGTCCAACATAAAAATTTTTCCCATTCAGTGTCTTTTAAAATATAAACTTTATACACATTTGTGTAGAGCCTGTGTTGTTTTAATAATGTAGTCATTATGAGTGTCCAACTCTGTCTACACAAACCTGTCCACATGTTTATCTTTCCCTGTGGTAAAAACACTCAGATTCTTTTTTGTAAATTTTTTTTCTTTTTTTGGTTTTTCGAGACAGGGTTTCTCTTTATAGCCCTGGCTGTCCTGGAACTCACTCTGTAGACCAGGCTGGCCTTGAACTCAGAAATCCACCTGCCTCTGCTGCCCAAGTGCTGGGATTAAAGGCATGCACCACCATGCTACAGTCCAGCTGTAGATTCTTTTAAATACTCCATAGAACATTATTAACCAGTCACACTAGTGTCACACTATAGTCACACTATGTACACACCATAGTCATTCTGCTGTGCACACCAGTCATATTACTGTGCATGTCACACTTTCTATTGCCCTTGTCTCCCTGTAGCTCATTACTGAGCAATTCAGTGCCATGCGGCAGCCTTTCCCCATGCCTAGCTCTGTCCAACTCCAGCTTCTGATAACTGTCATTCTAGCCTTATCCTTGAGCATGATCGAGTGTTAAATTCCACACATGAAGTTATTGATGTCATATGGAGAAATACTTCCTATATAAGCTCAAATCCCTGGCGGGAGAATCATGTCTAACTGTCCACAGTGTGAGCTCTTCAGATTGTACAATGTGTGTAAACGGGAAGTTCAAAGTCTTAATGCGAAGCTGTTTGTACCATCTTTATTTCTTAGAACAAAGATTGTAAGTGCATTTGGCCAAGTCTGAGAGCTTTCAGGAACCCTAGACATTGCCTCTGTGTCTCTATGAGGAATAAAAATCTCCAAACAGATGTATGGTGGGGGAATTCAGGAAAAGAAATAATAATCCGTGGGCACCCCAAGTCAGAATGAGCCCTACATTGAGCCCAGACAGGGAGCTGTGGGCAAGAGCCTTGACTTCTGGGAAGTGCGGCTTTTGCTGTCTGTTCACATGTCCGCATCTGCAGTCACTGTTTTCCTACAGGACAAAGATGCATCAATTTCAAGATATATGGAGTCCAACTCAAAACAAAACCACGATGACCACAAATGTCCTGCTGCCTACTGGTCAGGCGCATGGTAGCCTTTTGGTGTATGCATGGATGCATATTTTTCTTCCAAGATTACTGATAGAAACCAGAAGGATCACCTTATGACCCATTGCAGGCTTTTTTTTTTTTTTTTTTTTTTTTTTTTTTTTTTTTTTTTTTTTTTGGTGCAAAAGGAAGTGTTAAGTGCTTGATGGTTGGATACAGAGAAGACGATGAGTGTGGTATTCCAAGTAGGGAGCACTGTCCCAGGAGTCCTGGGTACTGGAACAATGAGGAAGGGTGGGGGGGGAAACATGAGGCCTACATGTTCATAGATCTGACTGTGATAAGTAATCTCACTAGCTTTTAGAACATCAAAAGTTGAAATGTCAAGGGAAATGGACTTTCAATTGAACGTAGAGTTCACAGGACTCACTACAGGTCTTACAAGCCTTAATGGAAGCACAAAAGAATTAATTATGGTGTGCAATCTGACCATAGGCTGCAAACTTTAATTTAG
This sequence comes from Mastomys coucha, assembly GCF_008632895.1. Classification (NCBI taxonomy): domain Eukaryota; kingdom Metazoa; phylum Chordata; class Mammalia; order Rodentia; family Muridae; genus Mastomys; species Mastomys coucha. Next base: position 153,219,148 of record NW_022196905.1, on the reverse strand, counting down.
GTCATTCCTAAGGACATGACCCACTGTGGACCCACTGGTTGCACAAGACACTGTTAATTACCAAAGAAAGTCGTAAACCAAGGCATTTATAAACCAAGGCATATGCCACTGCATTGTGGGGAGCACAGGTGGCAGCACAGCCACACAGAGGGGGAACTGCTGTAGGTTTCAGATGCTGCCTGACGTCATCCTTAGCTTGCTGCTAGTGGAAGTCCATACTCTGCTATGAATGCATGTTTAAGGTTTTTTGTTTGTTTTTTAATTAACTTATTTTTACACTCAATATTCCATTCCCTGCCCCCCAATCCACCCTCTGACTGCTCTACATCCCACACCTCCTCCCCAAACCCCCACCCTGTTTCCACGTGGATGTCTCCAACCCCACCCCCGATCTCTAAACTCTCTAGGGCCCCTAGTCTCTTGAGGGTTAGGTGCATCATCTCTGAATGAACACAGACCCAGAACTCCTCTACCGTATGTGTGTTGAGGGCCTTGTATCAGCTGTGTATGCTGTCTGTTTGGTGGTCTAGTGTTGGAGAGATCTTGGGGGTCCAGATTGATTGAGACTGCTGGTCCTCCTACAGGGTCACCCTCCTCCTCAGCTTCTTTCAGCCTTCCCTAATTCAACAACAGGGTTGAGCTGCTTCTGCCCATTGGTTGGGTGCAACTATCTGCCTCTGACTCTTTCAACTGCTTGTTGGGTCTTTCGGGAGGTGTGTTTAAGGTTTTGATAGTCACAAAAGGTTTGGTCAGACTTGGGAGTGAGCAATGAATTTTTCTGTGTGACCACAATAGGTGAAGATAATTTGGCCCATGTCTGCAGAGTGTTAAATGTCAACACTCACAATGTTTAGCCTCTTAGCTTTATAGACTCTTCAGCAAAATAGGGTGTTTTTTGTTTCTGGAAGCTTTAGCCTCACTCCTTTTGCACTGGGGGCTGTGGTTGTGCAAGGTCTTGGCATTGTAAGTGGTTTGATACAATGGAACTTCCAGCAAAGATGGCCAGTAGAAGAGGTGGTGACATCTCAGACTTTCAGTGCCCATGGAATATACCTTAAAGGAACACTCATGGTGTCTGTCTGGTACCTTGTTGTTCCTTTTTATAGTCTTACAATTTTTACCACTTAACTGTAGTTAATAAAGCCGATGGTTTCATTAGGTGTTCGAGTGCTGCCCTCTAGTGGTTGCATGTATGAGCAACAGGGCAAAGAAAGGCACTACTTTGTTACGAAAGACACTCCACCTGTATGACACAGCTACACTAACCACACACACACGCACACAAATGCATGCATATGTGCACGCATACATGCATGCATTTGTACACACACATGCACGAATGCACGCATGAATACATGCATACATGTACACACACACATTCACGAGTGCACATGCACTCACACGTGAGAGCGTGCACACTCACACAGAAGAAAAGAAAATAATTACCCTATTCACGCACTCTACAAAACACCCAACCATCCCTCTTTAATACTGTCAATGTGCAGAGACTAAAAAGAGACAGAGTATTGTTATTTTCTTCCTCTCAATCCACACCTATCCTGTACTCTAATCTCAAGTTCTGCATATTTGAAAGCAATTATATAACATTACAAGTAACACTGTATCTATATTAAAATTACACTTAAAAGTAAGATTTATCAAAGTGTAAATGGACTTAAATTGTATCCAAACAAATAGTCTAAAAAGAAAAGAAAAAAGTCCAAAGGGTGTGCCTTCTGCTAATTTTACATTCAGTCCAATTTCACTCTTTAAATATTGAAAACCCTTTTCCTTATTCCATTTCTCTCTCCTCTCTCCATCCCCTCTTCTTCTCTTTTGATGGCTTTATTTGGACATGAGTACCATGTCAAGAGTATAAAATGCCTTTAGTCTCAGTTTTGAACACTGGCCACAGCTTGCAATACTATTTTGAACATTATGGGGACTTTAAGAAGTTCAAGATGGCTAACAGGAGCAAGTCACTAGGGAAGTGTTTACAGGCTACATGCCACAGCTGTGGCCAGGCTCTCTGCTCCTGGACCTGTGCTGTATGAACACCTTTCTCAGGCTCCTCCTGCAACACCTTTAGCAGGATGGGCTGAAATCTCAACCAGGAGTCAAAATTAACTCTTTCTATCTTTTTCTTTAATTTATTTATTTATTTTATGTATGTAAGTAAGTACACTGTAGCTGTCTTCAGACACACCAGAAAAGGGCGTCAGATCTCATTACGGGTGGTTGTGAGCCACCATGTGGTTGCTGGGATTTGAACTCAGGACCTTTGAAAGAACAGTCAGTGCTCTTAACCACTGAGCCATCTCTCCAGCCCCAACTCTTTCTATCTTAAATTGCCTTGGTCATATATTTGCTACAGTGGTAATACAAGTAACTAATACAGAATATTAATATCAGAAAAGTGAGGTTATTGCTAAAGCAAGCCTGACCAAGAGATGTTTGAACCCTGGGAAAAGATTTTTCAGGAGGTATTTGAAAGAGACTGGAATTGAGGACTACAGATGTCCTAGGATACACTACTTTCCACTTAATGGGGGATTCTTCTGGGAGGCTGGAATCCCAGAACGCCTGAAGAATGGTGGACCACAAAGACAGCACTCATGAGGTTTCAGGTGGGAACCGAATTCCACTGGAGCCTGGTCTCTGGATCGTGCATGTCACATTTGTGCAAAGAACCAAACTACATTTTCCCCTGTGTTCTCAAAGTTGAGTGAATGTGAACTCTATTGAATTGATTGTTTTGTAGAGGAAGTTTTGACACAGTATAGCATGTTACCTCTGAGAGCTTTAAGCCAAATTGACACCAAGACTCAGAACTAAATATCAGAAAAAGATTTGAAAATATACAGTTTGAAAGGTTAGTGACTGAATGTTGTGGACAAAGCAGATGTAGATAAAATGGCTTTAACTGGCAAAGAGATCAGCACCATTAAACAGAAGATACACAAGGCACTCAGAGACCAGTGCAGCCATGGTCCAAGAGACCAGCACATCTTGGGGTGGCTGCGGAGGCTGGCATTCTCTGTGTGCTGACACGATAGAAGTCCTGGGTCAAGATAAAGGCCAGTAAGACCTGGCAGTTTGGAGCACAGGTAGGGTTCATGTATCAGGTCCCATGCAGCATATTCGTGGGGCTTTGCACATGAAATCTAGGTTGCAGTGTGGATATGAGGATGCTGAGAAGTGGAATCCCTGTCATACAAAGCTGAAGATACCATGTGGTGCTAACTCAAGGCATCGGGGTATGCTGCACGAAGCAAGGGCCCTCAAGCCTGTCAGGAATCACATTGTGATAGCATATGCCAGGGTTACAGGACTTAACATTTGTCCTCTTTTGATTTCGTTTGTTGGGATATTTCTTTGGCTACCCGCAACCCCACCCTTTTGTACGATATGGCCTGCTCAGTGCTACCTCATACTAGAAGGTCATTTCACAAAGCATCATAGCTCAGGCATTGTCATGAGGCTCAGAGGAGACTTTGGATATTTGGGTGAGTTGGAGTTGTTAGTATTATGGGAACTCTCAGATTTGCACTAGAAGAACTTATCATTATTTGACAATCATGCCTACAGGGGCAAGAGACAGGAGATTGCGATCTGAGTCTGAAATGTGCTCTAGCAAACTCGTATTTGGAATGCTAAATTCCCAGCTTCCAGTGTCATCTTTGAAGGCTGTGCAACCACTGACTGAGGCCTTCAGGATCAGCAGAAGTCACTAGAGCCTTTGATGATTCTGGTTGAGGCCAGTTCTTTGCTCCTGCTGGACCACACATCAGTAGAGAGTGGAGCCTACCTGTCCAGTTCTCCAGGATAAATGGAATCCCCGATTCCAATTAAGGTCTTTGCTTGTACACACTAGAAGTGGGGCACACCGTTCCGAAGTTTCTGCAATGATACTTCCCCTGCCATGTGGGACGGAAGTTCTCTGAAGCTGTCACCAGCATAAACTTGACCTGCTTCGTTTTTCTCTTGTGTTTGCATCACAGCAACGAGAAGGCAATGGCCAGCACAAGTGATGGCCCAAAGTTCTCCTCTCTCTCCACATACTGGCTCCGAGGCACTCTCCACTATGTCACTGGACATTCACAAGGTTTTCATTGTCACATAATTATCTCTTAGACAAGTCTGAGTACTTGAAGAAAATCTGTGCCCCAGAGCTGAAGCCCTTCCATTTCTAATAACATGAAAGAAAGCCATGGCTGCCTCATGCCAGTGGCAGAAATGTGATAGAGAAGCTGACCTTAAACTTTGGACACAAAAATCTAAACATCTACTTGTTATGTGATTTCAAAATGTTCAGCATCTAAGTTCACATTTCTGCCTGTCTGACGTCTACAGCTGAGGCTGTTCAGAACACTCCCTTAACATGAGGGAGAGCCTGGGTTTGATCTTCAGCAGCTCCCACCACTGCCATGTGACCTCTCGCCTGGCTTGCCTAGCTTCGGCCTCAGCCTCAACTCTGTTTCTGGCTGGACCTTGTCAGAAGAAATGTAGGGTCAGCATATGTCTCTCCAACCATCAAGACAAGTCACACATTCTAGGTTTTTCAGTAATACTTGCTCTGTCCTTAGTGTAAGATGTCTGTGACTCCACTGTGTACACTCAACAAGTGCACACACATGCACATACTTGTAGAACACACTCACATGTGTGCGCGAGCACACACACACACTGTATAATTAGTAAGAAGGTTTTTCAGTAATACTTGCCCTGTCCTTAGTGTGAGATGTCTGTGACTCCAACTGTGTACACTCAACATGTGCACACACATACACATACATATATAAAACACTCACATGTGCATATACACACACAGTAATTAGTAAGGATCACAAAGACACAGCAGGATATGGGACGTAGTGAGATGAAGCCCCAAAAGATGCCTGCCAATCATGACTGAGCTCCCCCCAGAAGATGATGGTTTCCCGTGCTGCGTGAACAGATTGAGTTCTGCAGGCCTCCACTCCGACCCTTGACTTCTGTGACTGGCCAAGCGGATTCCTTGATTGATGCTACTCCATTGTAGAAATGCTTTGTTTGTTTTTACTGTGACACTTGGAAGAGGGTCTGGAAGCCCTCTTAAGTTTGCGGCTTATACTTGGCAAAAAAACGAACCACTTCTCTTTAATTTCCAGGAGTCACACTGAACAAGTTGTGCAATAACTTAATTGGAAATGAGAAACTAATGTGCATGAGCTTATTCTCCCACCCTCTCTGCTGTACTGCTCACACTGAGTGTGCCCCTCCACTCCATTGGTGAGCTGGGCCCTAACACAGACACCCCCCTAGGGAGAGTCCACAGGGATATCCAGGGGGTCCCTCTTATCTGCAGAAAATACTGGAGAAGGGTTACACAATCACCCAGGGCCCATCCACACTCACATGGTGATCCAATATGGACAATTTTTAGTACTCAGAAGACCCTTTACCCAGATGCTTATTCCCCATCCAGCCCCTGATAGACAGAACCTACTTGTGCTGTCTCATAATGCCAAAATCCTGGATCCTTCTCTCTTACACTACATTAAATGACAAGTAACCTTTGACCTACACATCTGGACAATCACAAGAGGAGGGCCTTCAGGTGAATATTTGTACATTTGTTTGGAACCATGAGGATACTTTACCTCAGTTCCTTCCTTTCCCCCATCAGTCCCTCTTTCTCCCCATCATTCCCTCCTTCTTGCATCATTCCCTCCTTCTGTCTACCCCCTTATTTTCCTCCTTCTCTCCCATCAATCTTTCCTTCTTCCCACCATTCCCTCCTTCTCCCTCATCATTCCCTCCTTCTCCCTCATCATTCTTCCCTCCTATCATTTCCTTTCTCCCCCATCATTCCCTCCTTCTCTCCCATCATTCCCTCCTTCTCCCATCACTCCCTCCTTCTCTCCCATCATTCTCTCCTTCTCCCATCACTCCCTTCTTCTCCCTCATCATTCCCTCCTATCTACCCCCATATTTCCCTCCTTCTCTCCCATCATTCTCGCCTTCCCATCATTCCCTCCTTCCCACCATTCCCTCCTTCTCCCACCATTCCCTCCTTCTCCCATCACTCCCTCCTTCTCCCATCACTCCCTCCTTCTCCCATCATTCTCTCCTCCCCATAATTCCCTTCTTCCCCATCATTCCCTCCTTCTCCCCCATCATTCTGTCCTCCTTTCTCCCCCATCATTCCCTCCTTCTCCCCCATCATTCTGTCCTCCTCTATACCCCCATCATCCCCTCCTTCTCCCCCATCACTCTATCCTTCTGTCTACCTCCTTATTTCCTTCCTTCTCCCCAGACCCCTTTCTTACTCAAGGTGCCTAAGGACAATATATTATTCTATTGCTTACTTTTCTGGTACCTATAACTGAATTCTTGACAGGAGCAACATAGGGGAGAAAGCAAGGGCATTTAGGTTCATGCTTGAGAGGGCATAGTCCATCACTGACATGTGGCAGCTAGAGTGTGTGACTACAGACCCTCAAATCTCAGCAGAGGATATTCAGGCCAGAATCAGTGTAGGAGGAGACACCAAGACCCACTTCCTACAAGTAAACTCTACCTTAATGGTCTCACAAATTCCCCAAACAGCACTGCTAGTTAAGACCAAGTGTCCAAACACAGGAGCCTGGAAAGGATCCAAACCATAAACTTCAAATTTCTGTAAATTTTACTTCCAGATGTCTAGCTAACATAAAACCAGATAGTTCATATTTTTTTCCTTTGGCATTATGGTTTAATTTTTTTCCTGTGTCCATGGGTATAGATATGGGCATGCTGTCTTTTTGATTACCATATACAGCATGCAAGGCATTATTCCAATAACTTGTACATATTTATTAAGTTTTCCAAGCAATGATAACCTTCAGTGGTACTGAAATCTGAGTACCCTTGTTGTAGATTATTTAGTAAGAAATTAGCATTAGAACAACAACAAAAAATCTTGACTTTAAACAAAAAAGTATCTTTCATGGAGGAGAGAAAGATGGGATAAGAAAGAGGGTTCCCTGCTCCCACCATTGAAAATGGTTTGTTTCTATCCATGTGCCCCGTGCACATACATCCCACGTGGGTGGATTTATATATTGTCTTCCTGTGTTTTGATGATGGCTGGTCACATGTGGAAAATTTCACCTCTGACATCCTTCTTGGGTTAATTATTTTTTTATTTTAAGCTGTTTCAGATTTTAAGGGTTTCAACTTTTATATTGAGGTCTTTGATCCATTTAATCAATTTACTGTATAAGGTGGGCAACAGAGATCTGTTTCATTCTTTTATATGTAGATATCTAGTTCTGATTAATAAGGAGATATCTTTAGCCCAGTGTATACTTTGGAACCTCTGTAAAAAATTAAGATGCTATAGCTGTGGATTTGTATCTGTGCTCTTTCTGTGTGTTCCGTAGAATACCATCTGATACCATGGTTCACATTTCTCTGGTTTGGTTTGTTTATCTAGGGTCTTCTGTGTTTCCATATGGTTTGTGTTTTATTTCTGTGAATAACAGCATTGTCTAGGAACCTGTAGCTAGAAAGATCAAAGGCCCTAGGAGACAACTTACAACTGCTATTCTGCTCCATGGATGTCCTATTAGACCAACTGCTAATGACTTCTCATTATGTCCATAGATTAAGGCATCTCTAGGCCCTCATCAGAGAAGCTTCTATCTGCAGTGACTGATGATTAACACAGAGGCCCATACCTGGCGAAGGTATTTGGGACCAAAGAATGCTCAGCTCTAAAATGAATTTAAAAAAGAACATTGCAGTCTGATTGAGGATGACATCATATCTGTAGACTGCTTTGAGTGGGTTAGCCATTTCCCAACACCAGTTCACTCAAACCATAACTAAGAGATCTTCACCTGTCTCAATTTCTTCACCTGTGAAAGGTGTTCTGGCAGAGCTGTCACCTGATGGACTGTGCATATTCCTGGGCTTTGTTCTTGGTTTTTGGCAGTTGAGAGTGGAATTGTTTTTCTGATCTGTTATCATTGTTGTTGTTGTTCTCAGAGTGTTTGCCGTTGGTCTACAGGAAGTCTACTGAGTTTTTGTCTGGTAATTTTGTGCCCTGCTCCTCTCCTGAAGGAATGCATGAGCCCCAAGGGTTTTCTGGTTGAATATGTATGATTTTGTGTAGAGAATTATGCCACCCGTAAACATGGGTACTTTGACTTCTTCCTTTCCTATTAGAATCCCCTTTATTCATTGTTCTGGTTCAGAGCTCAAGAACGATATTAGATAGGTGTGGATAAAGCAGGCATACTTCTTTTAACCCTGATTAAATACTTTTAGTTTTTTTTTTTTTTATTTAGCATGATGTTAACTGTAGGTGTATTAAGTACAGCCTTTATTATATTGAGACCTAAAATTCAATCTGATAGAGGAAAATTGGAAGAAGCATCTAAAAATACCAGCACAGGCAAGCACTTCCCGAACACGTCTCCAGTTGCTCAGGAAATAGCCCATTAGTTGAAAATAGGATTATGTGAAATTAAAAGATTTCTTCATGGCAGTGAGACCATCCTATCTAGAGAATGAACAGTCTACGGAATAGGAGAAAAAACTGCTAGCTAAGTATCTGACAGAGGCTTGATACCCAAAATATAAAAGAACTCATGTGACAAGATCCGTAGGAGTTAACAGCTCCACACTCAGAGTACAATATAAGAACTCACACAAAGTAATTGCATAAGTGTGAAGAAACCAAACAGTCCAATAAACAAATGGGCTAATGAAATGAATAGGCCTTTCTCAAAAGATGAAGCTGGCTCGGCCTATAAACGTGTGAAACATAGTCAACATTCCCAGCCACAAGAGAAATGCAAATAGAACCACAGTGAGATCCCATTCTTTCTAGTCAAATTAATCTGTCATCAAAACAACAGATAACAGCAAGTGCTGTCTGTCCAGGCTGTGGGCAAAGGGGAACTCTTATTACCAGTGGCGGAAATTGTCTAGAAACTATGGAAATCAGTGTGCAGGTTACAGAAAAAACTAAAGATAGGTCTTATGTCTCACATGTACCATGGCTGGGTTACTTCCCCAAAACACTCCTATTCAAATCCAGTGGTTTTTGTTGAACTTTATTCTCTGAGTAGTAATGATAATGTGTAGGCATAAAAAGATCCTTTGGAGATATATAAAATATTCAGACTTTATAATTACTGCCCCAACACTTGTTATTTTACCTGAAATGCTTCTTACCTGATTTTTCAAAGTTAGCATTGTATAGAGAAATATCAAAAGTGGACCTCGGCAGACTGAATGGTGTTGGCAATGGTCAGAAGGCAGAGTGCTTTTATTTGGCAATGGACCATAGCAGCAATGCTAGGGAGATCAGTAGGCACTCCTCTGAGGCAGTGGTTTCCCCCAACCCTACCACTTCTGAGACAGGAACCTCCTGGGGAGCACATGCATGCCTCATTTTGACATCAAATGCTGTGAAGCTTGTTAAACCTCAACTGTTATGGAGCAAATAGGGCAGATGTTTCCTTCTGGAATCTATCACCTGATCTGAAACAGCAGCAGCAGCCACACGCTGACCATGGAGGAAATCTCTGCCTTGCCACAAACACACCCTCAAAGCAGGGCTTTTGTGAGTGGGACTACAGCTTCGCATTAGTGATCTCTGTGCAGGTCAGATGTATCTACAATACCATTTTAAAAAGCAACTGAAAGTTATCACAAAACACACCTATGATCCAAAATGAGTGAATTCTTTCCTTCTGTGAAAAATACGTTGATATCAGAAACAATTGCCAGCTTGACCTAAATCAAGAAAACCTCAACAGTCAGCTCTTTTATCCAATTATTTAACACTTAAACCTTTTTAATTAAGTTTATTTTTCACTTGAATTTATCAGTATTTTTGTCTATTGCCAGTTTAAAACTCCTAGATTTAAAAACAAACAAACAAACAAAAAAACCTTTCCTTAATATTCCATAGTATTACCTGAAAAAAGAGGAGCGTGTACTTAGCATGAAAAAGGAAGGTAAATCCTGAGACTTGGCGTGAATGCTTCAGTGACCTGCAGATGTGGACCCTCCTCTCGTGGCGAATCACAAAACAAGGAAATCTCCCTGCACTCCGAACGTGTGTCTCCCAAGGCAAAAGCGAGGTTGCGGTGCGTGTTGGCATAGGACTGGAGAAAACAGCCTTCATGGTCCTGTCTTTCTGGCGGGCTCCCTTTCTCACAACTCACAGGACACACTTGGGTTGTGGCTGTCTGTTATATTTCCTGCTTTGGACCAGATTCAAGAGTTCACGGGAAAACCTTCAGTGACCACTTTCCCCCTCTTTTGGTATCTCCAGTCATCTGTTTCTCCCTCAGAGGTACAGAGAAGAGGAGGGAAGGGGGTCACACACTCCAGCAAGTGGGTCACAGCAGTTTTAGGGCACCAAAGAAGGTGTCGTCTCCGTTCCGTGAAATCTGGGCATTTTCCCGAGGTATTGCAAGCTGAATCTCATCTCCTTCTTCCAGCCTCGCGATGCCTGGGAGAGAGGGGGCAACAAGAGTTTTCTGTAGTTGCTGCTCATTAAAGGATACATTAGAAGCTATTGTATCATGTCAACACAGCATTCACACTTCACTCAACAACTGCTCATAATAATTAGCTTTAAAATTAAATGGGTGCATTAAAAGGAGAAAGGGCAGAGTCCAGCAGATGTGTGTCTGCTGTACATAGACCGGGATTCTAGTCACTGTCACATAGATCAAACCTTGTTCTTTAAGAGGTTATCATATAGTTACTGTGAAAAGCCCAGCATTATGGTAATCTATTTATTGGTTATTTTGTATTAGTTATTAGTGTGTTATGATATGTATGGACACAGGTCACAGCATATGTGTGGAAGTCTGTGGTGGTTTGAATATGCTTAGCCCAGGGAGTGGCACTATGAGGAGGTGTGACCTTCTTGGAGGAGGTGTGGCCTTGCTGGAGGAAGTATGTCACTGTGGAGGTGGGCAGTCTTCTCCCAGCAGCCTTCAGATGACTCTCAGCTCCTCCTGCACCACGCCTGCCTGGACACTGCCATGTTCCTGCCTTGATGATGATGGACTGAAACTCTGAACCTGTAAGCCAACCCCAATTAAATGTTGTCCTTGTTAGAGTTGCCTTGGTCATGGTGTCTGATCACAGCAGTAAACCCTAACGAAGACGAGGTCGGCGGACAACATTGTGGAGTTAGTTTTGCTTCCCTCCTCTACACAGGTTCTGTGATCAAACTCAGATTGCCAAGCTTGCATGGCAAAGTACCTTCACTCAGTGAGTCATCTACCAGTCAGTGATCGTACTTTAAAATATGCATTTAAACTTTAAATAGTTTTGAAGGTTTAAAAATGCCAATGTTTCCTGCCTCATAGTTCAAGTCCAGCCTGGGCTATACATGAAATGAAATGTCAGCCCAGGATACAGAGTGAGATCCTGTCTCAAAAAAAGCCAAAAATAATATCTAAAAGTAAAAGGCTTATTTAAAAACAATCTGTTTAACAGATTTGACTTTCTTTGAGTCCAGGCTTCTGTTTTTCATCATTTGGGTTTCTTCTCCCAGTCATCTATATTATGGGCTTCCTTAAATGACCATGATTATCTTTATGATCAAAAGAAACAAAGTAATAAATTCCTTGAAATGTTAGTTTGTGCCTAATTTATAATGTTGTATTCTGTGACTTAGAGGTATAAAATTCTGCTCAGGAGCTACATTCTATCAGTTAACCAATGCAGACAAGCAATGCTCCACATTCATACTATACACTTGTGTCTTGAAATTGGCAAAGAGTTAAAGGATGAGTTACCTTACATAATTAAAGAAGAGATGTTGCAACATATGTGGTGCATGGGTTTGTGGTTGCCCTGGACACTAAGGCATGATGTAATACCGTGGCCAGCACTGTAGCAAACACTGCAAGCTGGAGAAATGGGTGTGATCCACTCTAGTAGAGGCCCTCAACCGTCCTAAGGCTGAAACCCTTGAATACATACAGTTCCTCATGTTGTGGTGACCTCCAACCATAAAACCGTTATTGTTGCTACTTCCTAGCTGTAACTTTGCTACTGTTATATAATGTAAATTATAATGTAAATATAATGTAAATACCTGATATGCAGGATATTTAGTGGGATATGTAACCCCCAAGGCAGTCGTGGCTCACATGTTGAGAACTGCTGCTTGTACTATAGGCTTAAAATCCCAACACTAAGTTGTTGGCTACTATAGTTTTTCTAGGCTGTAGTAATGAGCTGTGACATTTTTCCCTTCGAGAAGCCTATTCAACTTATCATAAACAATTATTCATTTTTGTATATACAAGGGTTCCTGGGTACATCATGTCTCAAGCTAACCACTTGGGTTTCAACTGATTTGGGGGTGGAGGGTCATAAAACAAATTCAAAATTAAAGTAACAAGCCTGAAATTTCTTGGGAGCTGGTTCTCATGTACAGCTCTAACCTACTGATCCTGAGAAATATCCTCAACATCAAAGGGGTCATCCTTAAAAAGAACGGCACGTGGGGAGTCTGTGCGAATCCACCTGAGGGAGGGAGCTGTGGGAAACCCCAAGGAGTGGAAATGTCTGAGGAGTATCAGCTGTGACGCTGTGACATCCTACACCAAATGTGAGTGATGGAGTGGCGAGACTTTGCCATGGATAAATATTTCACAATACCAAAATGCTGGTCAGTATTGGGCACAGAGGCAGGATCCTTTATGAAAATGAGGGACTTTCAACATGACAGAATTTCTCTTGGCCACGGAAGTCACTGGGGCTGCAGACCCAGTGTGCCATGGCCTCTGCAGTAGAACTGTGTATGGCCTTTAGGGTGATTCACAGCCCTGAGGTTCACGTCGCCCTCAGTGAAAACTGTAGTTGAGACTAGAGAGGATATTTGGGTTCTGAATAGATCTGTCAAAGGCATCAGAGAGATACACACGTGCAAGGGAAATACCGTTTGTTTAAGACCAGTGCTGATAATTTGAAATAAAATGAGGAAAGTTGGGAATTCCAGTGTAGGCAGGCTGGAACAGGTACAGCGTGCCTTCCCTTATGCTTCTGTGTCCCTGTGCTTGACACTACTGCTGCCCTTTTGAGCTTCCCACTAGTCAGGCATCTGAGGCTACCTGTTTAACCATGAGACCTAACACAGCCATTCTGCAATATGCCCATCCTTGCACTCAGGACCCACAGGAGCGATCTTTCCTACCCCGTGCTAATGTTGTGGAACCAGGCATGCTGGAGCTTTGAGACTGAGGAGCTGAGGAACTTTGTGTTGTGTTGTGTTGTGTTGTGTTGTGTTGTGATGTGATGTATTACATTATGATATCATGTCCTGTCATGCCCTGCCATGATGTCATGTCCTGTCATGTCATTTCTGTGGCTCAGATTGACATGAGAAGGTTACAAGACTAAGGAATCATGACTGCTAGATGGTGAAGCTGCCAGAGAATTGAACAGGAAAGGAGACCCCAGAGGGCTCTCTCTCAGGTTTCCATCTGACAGCGAGCAGATATTGTTCCTGCTGCTGCTCTTATAAGGGCAACTAACTACTTTCAACTTGGCCCTCTCCTGGACATTCTGCAGGTGTGATTGCCTCTACAGCTGCAGAACAAGATCGGGGCCCTCGGCTTTGCTTCATGCTTGTGAAGCCTCTTCGCTCCATGGCTTCTGGGAGGAGTGCCATTTTCTCCAGTAACCACTAAAACCTGCCCAGGTTGCAGCAAATAACCTTCCTCCTAGGCTCATGAATCAACCCTAACTAAACTCGGTAGGGCTAACACAGAAAATGACAGAAAAGCAGAGGGAGCCATGTTTAGATGAAGAAGGGATACCACAGAAGTGGTGCTTAAAGAGTATAGCTGTGGGAGAAATCATTCTAATCAGCTATGAATATGCCAGAGAGTAGAAGAAAAGAGTAGGAGAAAAATAAAAATTGCTCCAATGTCAAATTCTGTGACACTCATTCTTAACTTTTTTTAAAGCACATTTATTTAAAGTAATTATTTTTTATGTGTATTGGTATTTTTCCTGCATGTCTTTATGTGCACTATGCATGTATAGGGCCCAAGGAGGCCATAAGAGAGTGCCAGGTCCCCTAGGACTATTAGAGGTACAGGCAGTTGCCATGTGGGTACTGGAAATGAAGCCGAGGTCCTCTGGAAGAACACCCAATGCTCTTCACTATTAAGCTGCCTCTTCATACACATCTCTGTTGTAATTTTTGTAAAAATGGTATGACCATTAGCAATGATATCAGTTTTCTCAGTTAACACAAACTATTGCAAAATAAACAGCACAGTCTATGGCAGAAGGTCTTTCCATTAAGATCCCAAAGCAGCCCTTTTGGGGGACTCAGAATCCTCAGCATAAGCTACATCATCTTGCTGAGCAGGTCTTAGGACAGCTACATACCAGCTGAGTAGCAGGAATTGTTGGGCAGTGTTTTGGGCATATTCTGAATACATCGGAACAGGGTCACCAGGCTCAGCTCGTCCCCAAAGACGTGCACTTTCTTCCTCTGGATGACATGACCCATGGCAAATATGGGGTCCGTGTATAGAACCTGAGAAACAAGCCAGGATGTTACTAGACGCGAAAGACAGTGAAAACATTAGACCAGGGGTGGAGGAGACTCTGACGCTACCTGGCTGTAGATGAAGAAATACCCTGTTTGCCTCACCACTATTTTGTTCTCTTTCTCCTCCAAGGCATTTCCTCTTTTAAAGCTGAGAAGCCATGGAACAAATGTGTAAGTTCCTGCAGCAGAGAGAGAAAATTACTCATGAGACAGTAAACCGTGAAAAGCAGTTTTCCCTCCCACTAAATTTAAAAGAGCACATTGATTGTATATTCTAAAATGTAAAAGGAGGGAGAGTTGGAGGAGGAGAAGGAGGAGGGTTATTCTCCATTGTACTATCTGCCAAACATGGTTTAGCATGGAGAACCTGGGTGCAGGTGCCTAAGAAACCTCATTCCACAGGTTTGCCTACGTTTTCTTTTCTTGTTCTGAACACTGGCTATTTTCTTATCAAGGCTGGGTTATGGGAAGGATCTGAAAGAAAGAATACCTGTTCCTCTGCACAGCACACTGGGAGACTGTCTTCTTCTATCTCCTGAGTGATTCCGTGAAGAATTTAACAAAGTGTATCTGGAGGAAGTAAGCCCACCCCCAGCCTGGCTGTAGAACACCACTTGGAAATGCAGACAGCAACTAGGACGTGTCCTGCTCTAGAAACTGCTCAGAACCTGTGTACCAAGGCGACAGCATTCAGAAGCTGAAAGGGGGTTCAGTACAGTGACATTTCCTTAATCCATGTGGAGTGACAGGAAGACACTGTGCTCAGGGTTGAAAGGAAGGGCAGAAAGGACAACAGGCAAGGGCATCAAGCCACTAGACCAGGATGGAGCAAGGTGCTTCCTAGAGCTCGCACCCAGGAAGAGAGAACAAACATACATTTCCTAGGAAGAGTTTACAATACAAGAGTGTGCACAGATGCTGTGTGCAAACCCTGGCATCAGGCTGAGCCTCTAGGCTAGGCAATGAGAGGAGCTCTACACTAAATGAAGGGAAACAGCTGGCAGAGGATTAGGGCCACAGCACACTGAGCACAGGATAGCAAGCAACGGTGTGGAAAGTCTAAACGTGCCAGACTGTTCTTGTACAATGGGAAACACTAAGCCAGTCTTAAAATGTCACTTCAATAAGCAAAAAAGGGGTGCAGGTACCCAAACCAATCAAATGAGTCCAAAAGAGATACCATAGTGACATTTATATTTCTGTGTCTGTCTTACAGGTTCAACCAGTGCTCCATGCCCATATCTCTATTACTCATTCCTCTGGTGATGGACATCAAATTGATTTCTTGGTGTTTGTGATCAGTACTGCGGTGAACTTGGGGATTCAGTTGCATCTTTAGAATATTGATTTAGTTTTCTTTATCTATAAGCCCAGAAGTGAATTGCTAAATCATACTGAAGTTCTATTTTTAATTTCTTGAGTAGGGGGGCCTCTATATTTTTCTACAATGTAGCATTTTTTAGAAATGTACTAATTTATATTCTTGATTCAAATAAGGCTCTTACCAGAAGAACACTAAACAAGAAGCACATGTCTTCTGAAAATTTGAAGGAGTTAAAAATGTCAGCAGTAAAGCAAAGCAGAGACCACGGTGAATTCAGGTCATAGTAAGGGTCATTAAACTGGCTCCTCGAGGAAGCATTACCATAGATGGATGGGGGCTGGGGGGTATCTTGGGGGGAAGGATGGGGGCTGGGGGAAGATCCTGGGGGAAAGTGAGCGGAGTGGGTGCTGGCAGTGCTGGAGATGGGCAGACAGATACAGAGGCATCATGGGTGCTCTTTCTCCTCAGCCTATGTTTTGTGTGCACTCACTCACTCCCTAGAGCTACTTCCATTGCATGTGTTTCAGAGAGTGGAGTGGCTCTGAGGTAGAAGAGGGATGACCACCACACTTTTCTTCTCTAGTAGGAATTCCAAGAATTTTCTTAAATAAACATTCCCCCAGCACTCATCAGGATAACAGGCTCAGAGAAGCAGGTCACATCAAATGCAAATATCGAAGGCAAGCCCTCTTTATTCTCTGTGTGCAACATGGTCCTAGTGAGAAGTCTCCAACAAGTCAGTGGGGTTTTTGTTTGTTTGTTTGTTTAAATGATATGATGTGCCCAAGGTGTGTTAGATCATTGAGTACTGAACAACCTAAGGATGAATCTAAAGACTGTTACAAGTCTGGCATGATGGTATGCACCTCTAGACCCCAAGTTGGGAGTTCAAGGCCAGCCTGGTCTATCATAGCAAATTTCAGGACAGTTGGGGTTACATAGAGAGATCTTGTCTCAAACAAAACCAAATCAAACAATGGAGAAAAAGTTTTGCTATAAAAGTTAAAAAAACAGTGATTATGTCGAAGGTGATTATGCTTATGGTTTACTAAGAATGAGTTGATAGTTTGAACATAGAGGACTTTTCCCCCACTTGGGGTTCTAATTCCTCCGTGGTCAGGCCAGTTTGTTTGTCTACCTACCATTTCCTTGGGCTTTTTATTCCACAATTTTTTTCCCAGCAATTTTTATCACACAGCAGATATGCATCAAATAATTACCGAATTAGTAAGTTCTACATTAAGTAAAACATAATTCAAACTGATGATTGCTGTGGTAATCAGGCACAGGCAATTGCTTGTCTTTGTAAAACATTTGGCAAAACATGCTACTGAAATTCTGGAAAATAAAACACCACCCATTACAAAATGGGCAGAGATACCCAGAGTGAAGTAAAACATATATTTCTAAAGTACTTTTTAAATATTCTGGGGCAAAACATTTACTTACTGAATTTGGTTTTACATTAATTTAAATTTCATTACTGGCTCTTTACATTGTAGCTATTTTTTTTGTCAAATACCCTATTAAGAAAATAGAGCTCATGTGTGTTTGTTTTCATTCACTCTACATGTTCTTCTTCTACTGTGTATATGAGCATAGGTTCATACAACATGGGTACACACAACACAGTGCACACAAAACAGGTGCACAACACTGCACACAACACAGGTACACACAACACAGGTGCACACAACACTTAATACAATACACAGGCACACACAATCACAGGTTATATATAACCTCCATATCAGAATTGATTAAAGTCGACTGTTCTTTCAAATGCCACCAGAGCCTGGCACATTTGCTGATGAGTTAATTTTAAATCCTTTAAGAGAGCAAACCAAGTGACATGTTAACAGCTCCAAGTTGTAAACTGGGGTATAAATATCATGGCCCACTTAAAACGTGCTTAGAGCTTCAGGATAGTAGTTAGACTACAGATAAACAAAAGTGCTACCTTTTGGGTTTTGTTGCTGCAACTCTGTTGAGAGACAGTCTAAGCTCACATGCCTCATTCCCTTTGTGAAACAGGGTGGGGATTTGGTGTCAGGAGTCCTGACCCTTGCTGTTATTGTCTGCTAAAAGGAGACATTGTTTCATGTAAAGTGTGTGAACTCAGTTTTAGGTCATTGATGTATTAAAGTGCCTGAAAATAATTATGTTAACATATAGTAATGTGAATGGAATAAAAAACATCAGTATCGATATGTAAAGATAATTCACACACATGCCCTAACGTGTACATATGCCCTCTTCAGAGCCTATTGGGAGTTAAGGTTCTCTCCTTGACCTCTGTGAAATGACTGTGCTGAAAGATATAAGTGCGCAAAAGACCGCAGGTACCAATGAGTGGAAATCCTTGTCTCTTTCTGCTTTGGAGAGATAAGAACTTAGCTGCCAGGCCTCGGGAGAGCAGCAAAGGTTGTGGAAGTCACTAAGGGCCCCGAGGCTGAGAGAGGGAAATGAGAGGTGTGGGCTGCAGAGATGGCAGCAAAGCGTATTTCATGAACAATTATAAGAACTGGATTTTGGATCCCAGCAGCCATAACTGGTCATCTCCAAAAGACTAGTAACCCCAGCTCTGAGGAAGGCACCCAGCTCTGAGGAAGGCACAGAAGGCCCACTGGGCTTGCTGTCTTACAGTCTAACCAAGAGAAAACTCGGGAAAGTTGAGGCAGAGACCCTGTCCTGTGGGAATCAGGAGAAAATAGCATCCTCTCCTGGCTACCACATACGCAGAGAGGTGCACACACATTGTATATCTACACACACGCAAATTAACCAGTAAATACAGCCATGCATACATAAGTCATTTTTAAATGTAAAACTTGCCAATGACAAACCTCACAAGGCTAAAGACTACCTCAAAGGTTAAAGAGCCCTTCACACACATACGCACTCCAAAGCATTTTTACAGACAATCCAGGAAAAAAAATTGCTGTTAGCTCAAGGAATCAGGAAAATTAGAAAAAGAAAAACTCACTTATTGATACAAAGGAAGTTTTACAAGAAAGAGATTCTGAGCAAAACATAGATTGGAAGAGTGAGCAGGGGGTTGTTTCCTACACCTGTAACCCCACAAAAAATGAGGCTGAGGCTGGAGCATTGGGAATTTGAAGCCAGTCTGGTCAACCTACCTGTGCTCTGTTGAACAGTATAGGCAAGGAGAGAGGAAGAAGGAGGGAGGGAGAGGAGGAAGGAAGGAGGGGGGAGGATAAAAGCCTTGGGAAATAAATCAAACTAGAACTAGGGGGTGAATGATTTCATATATAAAAGCATATATAAAACTGAACTCCTGACTGATACAGCTGTCTCCTGAGAGGCTCTGCCAGATCCTAACCAATACAGATGGGGATGCTCACAGCCAACCATCGGACTGAGCACAGGACCCCAATGGAGGAGTTAGGGGAAGGACTGAAGGAGCTGAAAGGGCCTTATCTGGTATCAGTGAGAGGGGAGGTCCTTAGTCCTATGACAGATTGATGCCTCAGTGTAGAGGAATGCTAGGGTGGTGAGGTGGGAGTGGGTGGGTGGGTGAAGGAGCACGTTCATAGAAGCAGAATAAGGGGGATGGGTTGGGGGGGTTGCAGAGGGGAAACCAGGAAAGGAGATAACATTTGAAATGTAAACAAATAAAACATCCAATTAAAAAAAAGAAATGTAAAAAAAAAGAAAAAACAAACAAGCAAACAAACAAAACCCCAAAAACTGGACTCCTGAAAGGTGAAGAAGAGATCAGACTGAGGAGTAGCCTACAGCTTCTGTGCACTACGACATGCTGGGAAGTTGACTCAGGTAGCACTGTTAGCTTCCCATTCTCACCATAACAAATCACCATGAAGTTAATGACTGAAGAACTCCATTGGTTGTACATCGCCTATCCATTCAGCCCCATAATCTCCCAAGACCTGTTTCTATCTAAGTTCAGTTCCCAGAAGGACTCAACCAGGGGCCTTACAGACTGGGGTGTGGCTGTCTTTCGCAGCCATTACTCTCCCTACCATCATAGTCCACCCAGAGACTCATAAGAAGAGTTTTAAAAGGAAAGAAAGCACACCAAGAATCCATGAACTTGAAAGGGAGCAAGGAGCAGGTGTGGGAGATGTTGGAGGAAGAAAAGGAAAGGCAGAAGTAAAGCAATCATATTATAACCTCAAAAAACAAAGGAGATTGTTAATAAAAGGAAAGAGTCCCTTGCAAAGTCAGGTGGGAAAGTAAAGCCACTTTGGAGAAGAAACTGGTTTTTTGCCTTGGTTCTGTGTCAAGAGCAGAAAACACCAAGGCACGGAGGTGAGTCCCTAAAGCACAATTAAACTCCTTGGGTAAAGGAATGGTAAAACTGAAAATTAAATCTAACTATGTGCCCTTTAAGTACAAAGAAATAACCCCATTGGGGCTCAGATATTAAGAACACAACTTGCTCTTGTGCAGGACCAGGGTAAATTCCCAGCACCACATGGAAACTCACCACCATCTGTAATTTCAGTTCTAAGCAATCTGATGCCCTCTTCCAAATTCTGCAGGCACCAGGTATGCATATGGTACACATATATACACGCATACATACATACACACATACATACATACAGCATACACAGAGAGAAATGCTCATGTGCATGAAATAAAATAAACATTTTTAAAAGTTTTAAAAAGGAAAAAGGCACAGTGATACATACACAGAAGAGCGTTCATTGCCTCAGTAGCCCATTCTGCTAGTCAACACAACAAAACTCAAGCAAACAGATGTGTAGGAGAAAAACCACAGCCAACATTTGCATGGTGGCTGAATATATTAACCTATAAAATAGAGACAAAAATATGTAAAACAAAATAATGGCTCAATAGAGAAGTGTACAGTAGAAGTAGAAACAGAGATGAAGAAGTGTACAGTAAGCCATCACAAGGTAGATTATACAACCAATGTGTTGGCAAATGGAAGTGAAGATTCATTGATCTTAAATCCTCCAGCTGCTTCGTTTGTAACAGCTCAACAAATGTGATATGAGATCAAGTAACAGAACTTTAAATATCTCAACAGCATACAAACCAGCATTAAGAAGTATCACATTACCATCCAAAAATGCATGGTAGAGGACTGGGAGAGCAGATGTCAAGACCAGCAACTTTATCTAAGATAGGAAGGGAAGTTACTGGAAAGAACAGCTGGGTAGAAAATCGCAGGATCCAATGAACAATGGAGCTAGCAAAATAGAGAGACTCAGCTTCTTAGGTGTGTGACTCCTAACCAAGGCTTCCATCAGCTAGTGGAGTCAGTGAAGTAGCACAGGCTTCGCAGCCTCAATGGTAAAGAACTGTCCCACTTTCTTCTTACCCACTTAACCATACTCCAGTCTTTATTTTGGCAGGAGCCACGGAAACTGGGTCCTGAGCTCCTAGTAGGCACTGGCTTCTGTGGAGATTACTATACTCCCCATAGTGATAAAACAGTATAGCTCTGTGTGTGTGTGTGTGTGTGTGTGTGTGTGTGTGTGTGTGTGTGTGTGTGGTGTGTGTGTATGTGTGTGTGGTGTGTGTGTGTACATGCATGCATGTGTGTTCAGGCATGTGTGATGTGTGTCAGGGAACACATGTGGAGATCAGAGGACAACTTGTGAAAGTTGGTTCTCTTCTTCCACTGTGGGTTGTAAGGATTGAACTCAGGTTGGTTGCAAGTGCCTCTACCCACCGAGATAGCTTATCCCAAGCTGTACATTTTGATGTGTTTGGAGACTCTGTTCAGATAAAAGAAGCACCTTAGGCTGGCACCAGACAAAAGAACTCCAGGAAACTCACAACCTGAAGCACCAGAAGCATGAGACAGAGGCTGGGCAACCAGATGACTTATGGAGCATTCTGGAACTAGGAAGCAAGGGCCTTTGGGGAAGTGTACCCTTGAAAGATGCCACACACAGTCAGGGAGTCTGGAGAGCAACAAGCATATCCAGGTCCAGACACAAACTCAACAATGCCCTGCGAGGACGTTGGGCTTACACTTTATGTTAGTCTCATTTCCGCTGCGGTGATAAAACATTCTCACAGAAAGCAATTGACGGGAGAAAGTGTTTATGTTAGCATAGAAATCCAGGTTATAAGTCCATCACTGCAGGAAATTCATAATGGCAGGGGCTTGAAGCAACTAATCACGTTACATCCTTCGTCAAGAGAAGACGGTGATACATGCATGCATGGTTGGATGTTTCAATTTCTTCATTCTTATTCAGTTCAAAACCCCTTGTTTAGGGAATGGTGCTGCCCACACTGAACTGTGGCTTTCCATATCAGTTAAGTGAATCTCCTACAGACATGCTGTCCTTCCAAGGTAGGCAATACCTCACTGATGCTCTGTTCCCAAGTGATTGTAGATGTTTCAAGATGACAATTAAGGCGAATTACCCCACATCTCTAGCTGACTTTTGGGTTCTGTGCCAGCAGGAGGTGACAGCTAAGGCCAAATCATTAGGATGAGAGGAATGCTAAAGTACAAAGCCAACTTGTGAAGATCAAGGGGATGGTTTCTTTTTTCTTTAGGCTTCTAGTGTTTATGATTAATAACTATTGAGGTTAGGATTACAGAGAGGGAAGCACTTACTAGGCTGACTGCATAGACAACAGGGCAGACTTCATGGATGTAATGTGTATAAAGATGAGTAGATGCATAGATGCATAGATGCATAGATGGATACATGGATGAAGGAAGGAGGGAGGGAGGGAGGGAGGCAAAAAGGGATGATGGATGGATACATGGATGAAGGATGGAGGGAGGGATGATGGACAAATGGATGAATGAAAGTATAGATGGATGATGGATACATGGATGAAGGATGGATGGAGGGAGGAATTGAGGGATGGATGATGGATGGATAGAAGGAGGGAGGGAAGGATGATGGATGGATACATGGATGAAGTATGGAGGGAGGGAAGTATAGATTATGGATGGATGGATGGATGGATGGATGGATGGATGGATAAAAGTATGGATGGATGATGGATGGATACATGGGTGAAGGATCGATGATGGATAGGTGGACAAATGATAAGTATGGATGGATGAAGGATGGATAGATGGATACATGGAGAGTAGCTAAAAAGCAACTAAACAAGTAAATAACTATGCTGACGAAAGCAACACACAGAAAACTCTGGGATAGGTGGGGTATCTGATTTCCAAACTGTCTAATTTTCAAGAAAAGGTTAAAAGCCAAACAAAACTATAAACAAATCATGGACCAACCTCAAGAGAAAATAAAATCTTAACAGAAACCATCCCCCAAAAATGCCAGACATGGAACTATTAAACATGTTTATGCAACTGAAGGGAACCAGGATGGTAACATATAAACAAGACACTTCCAATAACTTCCTCAAATTCTTCTAGAAACCAGAATAGTTATTAACTCATGCTGTGAAGCCAGAATCTCCTGAAGCCAGAAACCACAAGAAACTCTATCTCAAACATTAATCATGGAACTACGCGCAATGCTCCTTGGCAGGTTCAGGGACAGGATTTTTATTACTGCTGCCCAGTGTTGCACTGGGCTTGTCGCTATAGCAGCCAGGAGACAAAGTGAACAGGAGGAGAGGCATCCAACTGAAGGAAGAAAAGTAGAACCATTTATTGTCACACAGAACAGTGATCTGCAGAGCAGATATTAAACCCAGCAAAATTAACAAATGGATTTAGCTAAGTTGCTTCACAAAGTGTCAGCTTCCTGAAGTCATTTTCATTTCAGTCAAGAAGGAAAAATGTAGAACTGAAGTAGACAACTCCATCTTCGGATATCATTTGTTACGCAATGAGCTCATGTCTTCCCAAAACCCACAAGCTAAGTCTTATGTCCCAGTGATGTTTTTCAGAGGTAGAGCCTCCAGAAAGCATTATGACACATACATACATGCATACATACATACATACATACTACATTTATTATTTATTTGTTTATATATTTACCTATTTATTTAGATTTTCAGATACTGGATTTCTTTGTGATGCCTGGGCTGTCCAAAACTCACTCTGTAGACCAGGCTAGCCTTGAACTCATTGAAATCCACCTGCCTCTGGCTCCTGAGTGCTGGAATTAAAGGCATGTGCCATCACTGCCTAGCTTGGTATGGATATCTTTTAAAAAAGAGATATGAGGTAATCTTGGTTCTGTTATCCATTGTTCAAGGTCCTAATGAAAAGAAAACCACCACAAAATACAAAAAGACCTCCTGGTAGCTGGCCTTGGACTTTTCTAGCCTCCACTATTGTAGGAAAACAACTTATTGCTTAAACAATCCAGTCTATAGTAATTTATTACAGCTACCTAAACTAACACTGAATTCAAAAGAACAAAATGGCTAGTAATAAATTTTTTCAATGTGTTAAAAGCTGCACATGACAAAAGTTATAAAATATTGTTAAAATTAACACGAAGGCATAAGTACATGTGAAGATACCTCATGCTCATGGACGGATAACCTTAATACTAAGATGGTAGTATTAGTTGATACTCTCTAGAGTCAGTATAGCTTTTCCACAAATGCAGTGGTTCTTTTTCTAAATGGAAAAAACAACCTTACGTTCATTTATTATTGACAAGGATTCTTGAGACTCCAAACAGCCTTTGAAACGACACACAATGTTGAAGAGTTAACTCTCCAAGTTTAAACGTTTACCAAGCTAAACTTGATGAAGTACTGCTGTGTTCTGTCACAAAGGCAGGCCTATAAACCAACAGAATACTTAGTGCATAACTAAAGCCATGTTTCTTGTGCCAACTGATCTTCACAAGTGTGCCAGGACTACACAATCCTCCCCAGCAAATAATGTTAGACTAACAAGGTATCCACATGTTCTGGGTGATGGCAAGCCACTGTCTACACCATACAGAAAACTGGCAAAAATGACCCAGTGACTTACATATAGGTACAAATGGTTTGAAGAAAAAGTACAATCATTGGGAGAAAGCATAAGTGTTGATTGTGATGTTGAGTTTGTTGACACGTTCATCAACAGTAGTGACTGAAGTGTGAGGAACAAAAGGGAATCAATAAAGAAATGCGATTTCCTCAAATTAAATATTTTTGAACAACATGGTAACACCATGGCTGTAATCCCAGCTCTCAGGAGTTAGCTCCCATCTCTAACATAATATAAAATAAAATAAAATGCAGCTAATCCTCAAAGTAAGGGAAAATATTTACAAATCAAGCATTTTTGTAAGTGTTTTTCATCTACACTATCATTTCATATCTCAACAGAAAAGAGAAAAATAGCTCAATTAAGAAATATAGAGTAGTTAAGTATTATAGTAGAAGATTTTCCCAAAAAAGACACCCCAAATTTAGTAAAATGTGATGTTTACAATCATAATCCAAGAGGGGAGTGTAAATCAGTAGCCCAATGAGGCCGTTCCCAATGGACAGGTAAGCAACAGCAGCAAACAAACCACACTGTGCTTAGCCCCTTCTATCTATTCATTGCCTCCTTTTGTGTTTAAACTCCGTCCTTGTGGCTAATCCAGCAAAACCTTTAAGATGTGTTAACAAAAGATTCTTTGCATCAACCCAAAAGTTAAGAAGCTAAAGTCAACAGCTAATTCCCCCCTCCTTGCCACCACATTACCTGATACTTTTAGCAAAGCATCTGAAAAATGCTTTGATGTACTACTGACTGCCTTTTGTTCTGCTGCTATAAAGATGTCATGGAGCTTTCTGCACTGCAACGTTTCTGGGGCAACCTGAGCCTGTGCTCCCGAACCATCACACCCATACTCAGGATAAGAAGAAGCATGAGTTCCTTTCCAGGAGTTTTGGATCAGCAGAGAGTGGTCATCACTGACGGTGGGCATATTGCATATCAACTGCGAATTGTCCCTCTTTTTGTGCTCTGGAGAATTTAAGACGCTTCCTCTAAGACTCCAGGTGATGGGCTAAGCAGTAAGATAAGACATGTTATCTAGCTGTTTGGGAAAGGCTTGCTGCCCTTGGCAAGGGGCAGTGGTTCGTGGCATATAAACTTTCTTCACATGTAGGTCTGCTCAACTCCTCCTAGAATACCAGTGCATGGTACAGTTAGATACCGTTCTCATGTGTGTGTTCCTGGCCTCAACTGGCTGGCCAAAACCAGCCCATACAAGGCACGGAGTTCTGGCCTCTTGTAGCCCAGGCCCAGAGGCCTGCACCCATGGCACAACAACAAAGAGGATGCCATGTTCTGTGTGGATCTAGGCTTGTTTTCCCTTGTAACAAATGTGTCTAGCAAATCTTTCCCAAGCATCATCTTAAATGTTGTCTTCAGTCCTTAAGCAGGTCTTCTGGCTTGAGTTCTATTCTTAGAAAAATCAGTCGTTGATGTCTGAATGCTGTAAACATGGTTTTTGGAAACAAAAGCTGTAAGCAATCATAGCTTTAAAGATGGACTGGTACTAGATTGGCATTTAACACCATTAAAATTATGTACAAAAGAATAAATGCAAAATAGAACCTGAGACTCACTGCAAAGGCCAACCTGCACATGTTATCCACCCTAAGTTGTTTCTCCATCCCTGGCCATCAAGTATGGTCTAAACTCCAGCTGGGGGGCGGGGGAATTGATATGCAAAAGACTCAGAAATCCCCAATCCCTGCCCTGGCTCTGCTTCCCTCACTTCCCAGTTGTCCTTGTAGAGTGCTTACTTGTCAATTCATGGGCTTCCTTCTTTTTTCTTTTCTCCCCATTAGTCACTAGTGGTCAAACTCCATTGAAATAAAGTCCACATACATTTTCTTCAATACAAACACTCCAATATTCTCAGTGATTCAGTCATTGTATGTAAACTGAATAAATATGACAACAGATAAGTAGGCAGTACGGTGCATATACACAGTTTGATTTTATCCAGCTGTAAGATGAAGAAAATTATTTACACTCACAGGAAAGTGGGTGGGGTTGGAGGTCCCTGTCTTGAATGAGACACAGACCTAGAAAGACAAATGTGGCATGATTCGTGTGTGTGTGTGTGTGTGTGTGTGTGTGTGTGCGCACAAGTACGCATGCATGTGTACATATGTATTCACATGTATGTGTATGTGCATGCATGCCAAATGTAGCAGACTATGAATAAGGAGGAGGTCTGTAGAAAGGGAGAAGGAAAACTTATGGGAACACATGTGTTAAGAAAACCGAAAGGAAGAAGCAAATCCTCAAGCAGGAGAGGGACGGTGGGCAGGGCCTGAGGAGAGTGATAGCAACAAAGAATAATGATACATTCGTAAGAAAAAGTCACTGCGATGCAGCAAAATACAATGTGCCACTCGCTGTGAAAAAGGCTCAACTGGCTGGCCAAAACCAGTTGGCCAAAACCAGTGATGCTGCTCATTTCTGTGTGCCCCAATGAAAAGACAACTGCAGATAAAATATGCAGATTAGCTGGATCATTCCTTCCTTGAACATTTTTGCTCACCAATTATTTTATCTTGTCAGGTACTGCAATGCATCAATGTTTCCCAAATATTTTTCAGGGTTCTGTTGCATGCAAGAGTGGCGTGGTTATACGAATCTATGAGAAACTGGACCAAATTAGGGAGAGGAAAGGTTTTTCTGGAGGAGGACATCAAGGCTAGCAAGGTGGTACAGAGCCTCAGGAGGCTCTGAAATCATGCAGGGAACAGCAAGCTGCTCAGGGGGTTAGCAACAGAGCCCTTGTGCTCACCCTTTCCTCTGGCACAAAACTGTGGGTGTTATTTGGTACATGGGGTGAAAAGTGTATTTTTGTGTCTGGCTACTATTAGAGAAACTACTTTTTTTTTCTTTCTAAAATTAAAACTAGAAAAGATTCAAGAAAGCAAAAATCAAATTGAAAGCATTGCACACTGAAGAGGAAATAATCCATCATTAAGTTCTCACTGGAAATTAAAAACCGATAAAATTACAGCTTTTAGGACAAGGCAGCCTCATTTCCATTCCCTGAGGGGATCTCCAGCCAAGGGGTACAGGCAGACATGTGAAGACAGCCATGTGTCTCTGTAGAAGCCAACACTTCCCCAAACAATAAAAGCTAAACTCAACGTGTTCTGATTATCTAAAATTTAATCTGAAGTCATGTGTTAACTGTGTTATTATAATGGTGTGTTTGCTTGTCCCCTAGCCAGTTTGAAAAGGCTCGTGTTATAAGAACTCTGGAGGGTGCGGAAGGGAGCTAATTTGAGACTCACAAGCATCAGCCACGGTGGGCTGAGTCCTAAGCAGACACAGAGGACGGCCGGTCATTACCTTTTCGTATAGTCGGTGTGTCGCTGTCTGCAATCAGCTGCAGACAGTCTTGAATGACTGAAAAGTAAACAAACAAACAAACAAAACCACAGTATTTTAGTTATTGGCAGAAGCAGGAAGGCCATGAAGAAGAGAGAAGACATAGCTAACCCTGTGTTTCTAGGAGCACTAACAGCTTCACACTGCTTACAAAATGGTGTGTCCCCATGGTGTCTTTGTGGAATTGACCCCTTTAAACACATAGAGTTCTTGACACCCAAAGGGAAGCCTCAGTGTTTGGGAAATGCCATGAGAGGCCGTCTGTACCATTCAGTCTCAGCTCCATTAAGATATTTCTAAAGCAGACTTTGATTTTGACTTTTTATATCTTTATTATTTAAAATAAAACAATTAATACATTTAAATGTATGTTGATCATATTCTTCCTCTCCCCTAAGTCCTTCCAGATCCTCTCTCCCTCCCTCCCACCAAACTTTAATATCTTCCTCAAGAGAAAAAACAAAACAAAACAAAACAACCAAAACTCCCAAACTGAAAACCAACCACTAACCCAATATAATAAAAACCCTTCAAAATCAAGAAAACAAAACAAAACACCAAACAGAAAACAACAACAAACAAACAAACAAGCAAAAACCCCAGCAAGCTGTAACCAAAAAGAACACAAAAAAGCTATGGTGTCCACTCTGTGTTCATCAGCTACTCCTAAACTTGAAGCCTACCCGGAATGGTTGACATACCAAGTGTCACTTCTTTGGAGAAAACTGACCTTCCCTCTCCGAGCAGGTATAAATGACACCTCAGTTGTTAACTTTTACCCTATTGGCTAGGTCTTCATTCATTCATTCATTCATTTTTTAAAAAAATAACAAAATAAAATATAATAATATGAAACAAACAAAAACTATCACATTGAACTTGGACAGGACAAACCAACATAAGAAAAAGAGCCCAAGAGAGGGCACATGAGTCAGAGAGCCGCTCATTCATACATTCAGAAATTCCATGGAAACGCTAAACTGGAAACCATAACACACACCAAAGAGCTGGTGTAGACCCAGGCAGGTCCTTTGGTTTTTACATAGACCATAAACTTGAAGAGTTATGTTTATAAGGATTTTCTAAAATAATTTTCATTGAAGAAAAATCTAACTTTAAATAGTAACTTGCTACAAAAAAATATGATTTTTGCTACGTTTGAAAATGAAGCTAACTGCCAGGATTTACTGACAGGCAGAAGTGGTAAGTACCACCCTAAGACGTATTGTGTATTCTGTCTTGATATCGGCAAGAACTCTAAAACTCAGGTGCTGGAAGGCTGGCTTTAGGGAGTACAGACAGCTTTCTCAGAGCCTCGGAGATGCCAGGAAGAGACCAGAGGGTAAATTCTATTTTGTCCTAGAGTCAAAATCAAGTTTTTTCAGCAGAATATTTTGGATGGAAGATAAAACAAACAAACACCCAAAAAAAGAAACAAACAAACACAAAAACATTTAAAATATGATGTAAGGTTTTCTGAGGCTGCACAGTCAACAAGGTCTCCTGGAATTATCAGGTCAAACCACACATATCCAGGGAGCAAAGAACAACTGTTAAAAAAAGAAAATGGCCCTTTCTGCTGATGTGTTAGGAGAACTACAAGAAGCAGTAAATGCTTTTCCAAATGCAAATCATAAATCTAAGCATGCATTAAAAAATTAAAATTAAAAAGTACTCAGAGGCAGAGGGACCTCTATGCATTTAAGGGCAGCCTGGTCTACACAGTACATTGCAGGCCATCCAAGACTGCACCACCCGCTCCATCTACCACTTAAAGAACTAATAATCAAGTTTTTTATTAGTATCTACTTATTGTACAAAGTAATGAGTATTGTAAAGTCACTTTTCAATATACTGTGTATTCTGACTCTGACCACATTCACTCATGACCCTCTTCTGCTGTCTCCTATGAGGTCACCTCCCCTTCTACATGCGTGTGCGTGTGTGTGTGTGTGTGTGTGTGTGTGTGTGTGTGTGTGTGTGTGTATGTGTGTGTGTGTGTGCACCTGATGATTACCTTCTTCTGCCCTCTCCTATGAGGCCATCTCCCCTTCCCAATAAATCCCCCTTCTGCGTGTGTGTGTGTGTGTGTATGTGTGTGTGTGTGTGTGTGTGTGTGTGTGTGTGCCTGATGATTAAGTGAACCAATGCTGATGTAATCTTAAAATCTATACCCCTGTAGGAACCTACAAAGTAACCCTGTTAGTAGTGTTAGCACTGTTGGTTTTAACACAATGCAATCAGACAGCTGGGAACAGGAGGGCACTGGTAGAGCATTTTACACTAGCTGAAGGTAATAAAGGCAAGATGCAAGAACTTCCTATTGGAATTACTTTCTGATTCTTTCTTTTTAAGCTCAGTAGGCCAATGCCACAACCCTAATATCTGTGTCCTACCAAACATATCTGTTCAAACCCACCACCACCAAACTGGTAGGAAAATATCATAATTTAATTTTGGCTGAACTAAAATTTGGCTCTAGCCTACACGTTGAAAAAAAATAGTTTGGCATGTATCATGAGAAATATAATCCTTAGAAGAGAAATTTTGTTGTAAGAAGTGCTCCTCAGAGATGAAAACAGGCTATCAAACTGGCTGCTTAGTTCCAGCATCTCAGGTATACTCATCAAATGAGTCAGTTCATCAGTAGCAATGGGTCAAGAAGGTCTTGGGGCTTCTTGAATACATTTTTTTCTTTTAAGAAATTTGAAATCTACCATTAAACTTTTTTCAGTTTCTATTATAAGAGTCATTCAATACAGATTTTATTTTATAATATCTATAGGAGTGCAATAAAATATTTGCTGCACAGTGAACCAAACTCAGACAATTGTAGTATTTCCCAAAAGCGTAGATATATAGCCATACCATTCTAGAGATCCACTATCCAGCTATTGATAACAACTGTGAAATTCATTAATAGTGCTTAGTATTTCATGGGTTTAAAAATACCTCTCCCGGCCCGGCCCTTGGCCCTGTGAAGGTTCTGTGCCCCAGTGTATGAGAATGCCAGGGCCAGTAAGCGGGAGAGGGTGGGGTGGCGAGGAGGGGGAGGGGGGAGGGAATAGGGGTTTGTTCTTGTTTTTTTGTTTGTTTGGTTGGTTGGTTTTTTTGGAGAGGAAACTGGGAAATATGACATGTAATAAAGAAAATATCTAATAAAAAATAAAATAAAATAAAGAAAAAAAATACCTCTCCCTCTCCCACAACCAAAATTATATATAATGTTTAACAAAGTTTTCTTCTCAGCTAAGTTGGCAGCAGAACCCATCAAAGACTGAGCCACAAGAAGGTATTTCTAGAAATCATGACACAATGATATACAAAACCATGATGAGTAATCTGAGAATGGTCACATTTTAGATCTCAAGAATATTTACTCATAATAAACTGCATAATATATCTAAAAGAAAAATATTGGCTCAGTGAAGTAAGTAGTTTATAAAGTGAAATTCCTGAAGGATGAACACAGCTGTCCTCACTCAGTATTGGTGTGAGGAAAGCCAAGCGTCTTCGCAGTGTTAGTTGGAACTCTTAAATGTTCCTCACATGGAAAGCTTGTCTCCCTGTCTAAGAGCTTTAACTTGCAATAGAACACCCATATACCCTTGAATCAGGAAGATTTGAAGTGTGAGATTTGAAAGAGGAAGGAAGCCACTAATGCGTGCTGCTGCTTTATGTATCAACATCAATGCCCTTCAAGCTGGATCTGGTCGGCTGTGTAACATTTCAACCAATCAGAGTCCAATATAAACAAGGTAACCATCATGTAATTGTGAGTGGTTCATGAGAAAAGAATGTTACACACAGAGCTTTGCTCCTGCAACACAGTTTCCCAGTGTGCCCTGACCATTACTTTGGCAATCATGTCAATGACAGAGAAAAGCCAGACTCAAAAAGACACTGAGACAGATGAGCACTCACATAACTCCCTGTTTACAAGATGGAAGGTGGCTCTCCATGCCTATAAACATCAGACAGCTCAAAACATTTTTTCAGCTTCCTGTTTCTTTCTAGTTCCCTTAACTTGGGATCTTGGGTACATTTTCCCAAATCTATAATCTATCCTCAAATCCAACTAAACTATTCCTGTCCACGGTGGGGACAAGTACAGAGGCAGTCTGTTCCTGCTTGGGAAGGAAAATCTATATTTGAAAATAATTACTGGTTCCCCAAATAACAAACTAGTCCTGTTACTGTTGCTATTGCCAAGGAGACAGACATCACACAGGATAATCAGGGCACACTGTCAATTGTGGAGAACACACAGCTTCTATAAGCCGAAATGGACAGTCGACAGATAATAAAATCAGACCGTACTTCTACCTCGTATCTAAAATGTATTTTGTAGTTGTTATCAACACCAGATTATACTGAAATTTGCAGGTATTTTGTAGTAAATGGAAGTAACTTGTTTATTTGCTAATTAGTTGTTACTGAATTGCTAATTTATTATTGTAAACTTTATGCTAACTTTATTCCATTCCACCAAATGACCCTGGGCTTCCCTTGGCTCATCTAAAATATGTTATCACCCCTGGGGATATTCACAAAGAAGTCTACTGCAGCATGAGATACAGAAGTCTGCATTTTAGCTATTTATAACAACTAAGCTATGGAATACTACCTACATTGTCCATCTAATGAACATTTAAAAAGTGGGAGATATATATATGTATATGTATATGTATATATATATATATATATATATATATACACACACACACACAAATAAGAGTTTTATTCAGGTATAAAATAAAGTATGTTATTTTTCAGAAAATGGATGGATGATAGATCACCAAATTAAGTGAAATATGATAGAATCAGGAAGACAAATATATATATTTGCTAAATATAATAAATATGCATATGTGAAATCTATATTTATATATATGGTATGATGTTATGATGTATACAGCACATATATATTATAACACATAGTCACACAAACACATATAACACAAAAGTAAAGAGGGGGTTATTTATAAAGAACCTACATCCTGTTGTGTGACAAAACTTCTCTGGGGAGATGCAACACACACATCTGGTCACCTCAGATCAAGGATCCATGACAGGCCAAAGTTTGGGTACCATCAAAGTCCAACTTGATGAATCCTGAGTTGCTTTTATTGGGGTTACTTATAAAGCAGGAATGACTCAAAGACAGCTGCATCACCAAAGCCTACCCCCAGCATGGGTGACAGCTCACAAAGCTGGGAATGGAGCTCAGCGCACAGCCTGAAGGCTGCTCAAGATGTTAAAGAGTGTCCTTTCCAGGTGCCCTAGTTGGTCTAAACCTCTTGCAGGCAGCTCAGTGGTTTCTGCTTCTTTCAGGCAGGTGATCTGGTCTCAGAATCTTCTCTGCTGCCTTTCTCCACTGAGAATCTTCTTTGAAACTCAGCTTCTGTCTTAATTAGGGTTTGCATTGCTCTAAAGAGACACCATGATGAAAGCAACTCTTATAAAGGACAACCTTTAATTGGGGCTGGTTCAGAGGTTCGGTCCATTATCATCATGGTGGGAAGCATGGCAGCATCCAAGAAGGGATGGCACTGGAGGAGCTGAGAGGTCTACATCTTATTCTGAAGGCAAACAGGAGAGGACTGGCTTCCAGGCATCTAGGAGGAGAGTCTAAAAGCTCATTCCCACATTAACACACTTCCTCTAACAAGGCCACACCTTCTAATAGTGCCATTCCCTGTGCCAAGCATATTCAAACCACCTCATTCCACCTCCTGGCCCCCATAGGCTTGTTCAAATACATGAGTCTATGGAGCCAATGCCTAAACATAGCATAATGCAAAATACATTTAGTCCTGTGTCTGGGATTGACACTTCTGGGCTCCTGCAAAGGAGGTCACTTCAATCCCAGCTCTGCCCTCTGCAGCACTCTGGGCTCTGGTTGACTCCACTCCACTGCTGTTGCTGTTCTTAGTGGTCATCCCATGGTACTGGCATCTCCAATACGCTGAACTTATCCATTGCAACTAGGCTTCACCAATAGCCTCTCATAGGTGCCAACAGGCTCTCTTCATGGTGCCAAGCCTCAACTTCTTTGCCTGATTCCTTCAGTCCTCAGCCATCAACTGCAACTGAGGCTGTACCTTCACCAGTGGCCTTCCCTGGTCTCTCACAGTGCCAAGCCACAGCTGTTTTCCATGACCCCTTCATAACTTCAACACCCGTACCACCTGGGTGATTCTTAAACATTACCAAGTTTAGCTCTAGCAGGCGGTACAACATTGGCTATCTCTGGAACACAGCCTCTTTACATGCTCAGAAAACACTTCCAAGAAAATTTTACCTCAGTGATATTGTCTCTTCTTAATCACTGATATTTTCTTAGCTCTAGCTAACCAGCATCAGTTGTCCCAGTAGTCCCTTCTATCCTTGACTCTAAAGCCAGAGCCACCTAGCCAAAGGTGCTGATTTTGACCGCTTACTGGGGCTGGAACATGGCCCTCTTGTTCTATTACATTATCACCAGCTTTCTGTTTTCCAACTCTTTCCCTGTATAAGCTTGGCTGTCCTTGAACTTGCTCTATAAACTGACCTTGAACTCAGAAAACTGCGTGCCTCTGTCTCTTGAGTTCTGGGATTAAAGGCATGTACCAGGCTGGCCTTGAACTCATGGATCTGCTTGCCCCAGTCTCCTGGGATTAAAGATATGCACCGCCTTGCCTGGGCCTAAGCTTTTCATGGCCACTATTCCTCAAGATCTAGATCAAAAGCCTGTGCCTTCCAACCTGCAGATCTGTTGTCACAGTTGTGTTCTTCATTTCTGGATTGTAGTTCATTCCAGATGAAAACAATCACCAAGTCCCTTGTTCAACTACAAAGGCATAATGAACTTAGCAGGGTGGGGTCTTTCATCAAGAACACAGTCCCTTAATCTATTTTTCTCCTTGAATATAGACTTCAGCTCCATTCTGCTTCCTGGTACCCCTTTAATACTTGAATCACACATTTTTTATTTTTCCTTTCTCAACTTGATCCTTTTCATCCAAATGTTCTTTTTTAAATTAGATGTTCTCTTATTTACAATACCTCTTTCTCAAGTTTGCTCTTAATAAGAGTGAACTTTAGTAACCACACAACAGAATTTATACCAGGCTGTTTTGAGACTTCCTTTGTCAAAGCAATTAATTTAAATCTCTTCACCTTAGTCTTAGGTAGACTTTTCAGACAAGGGTAAAAAATAGCCACATTCTTCATCAAAATATCACAAGAACAGTCGATAGGCCACATACTAAAATTCTTCTCCATTAGGACAACTTGGGCCAGGTCTGCACAGTTCAAATCCCCCTCAGCACCATTGTCTTCCACATTCCTACAGGGATGGCCCATTAAGCCTCACTTAAGCACCCTACTACTTTCTAAAGTCCCCAAATCCACATTCCTCTAAACAGAAGCACGATCAGGCCTATCACAGCAATACTTTAATCCTTGGTACTAACTTCTGTCTTAGTTACAGTTTGCATTGTTGTGAAGAGACACCATGACCAAGGCAACTCTTATAAAGGACAACATTTAATTGGGGCTGGCTTACTGGTTCTGAGGTTCAATCCATTATCATCATTTTGAGAATGGCGGCATCCAGGCAGGCATGGTGCCGGAGGAGCTGAGAGGTCTACATCTTGTTCTGAAGACAAACAGGAGAAGACAGGCTTCTTAGGCAGCTAGGAGGAGAGTCTAAAAGCCCACCCCGACAGTGACACACTTCCTCCAACAAGGCCACACCCATTCCTACAAGTCCATAGAGGTCTAATAGTGTTATTTCCTGTGCTAAGCATGTTCAAACCAGGATAGCTTCCTTTGGTTTGAGAAGGGCTCTCAGCTTTTATTGCTTACTCTAGCAGGGAGGGGCCTACTGAATTTGGTCAGTTTCTGGTACTTCCTGAAGCTATTTTGAATATTTACCTTCCTGTTTAGGTAGCTTCCTGCAGGATGGAATGTTCCAATCTTAGAGGAAACTGTTACATGATGTATAAGAAAGATGATAAAGGGCAGTGGAGGTAGGTATGTATAGGATCAAAGTGCATGATATAAAACTATTATATAGAAACCTCTACTTTTTCTAGGTAATATACATCAATTGTTAATTTCAATTAAAAACCATGTTTTTGCCTAATGAAAAAGTTTATTGCAGGGTAAAAGGCACCATACAGTGGTCCACAGGAAGCACACTCTGTCACGATGACTCCTCTCCCTTCCTTTTCTTATTTACTTCAGAGTGACTACACAATGCCAAACAATGTCTGTCTGCCCAATTGGACAAAATCTAGCTCTTTAAGAGACAGGTGTGTCCTTTAAAAGACAGCACCACTTGAATGAACTTGCACCTGCCCAGAGGAGCTCACCTATAAAAACAACTAAGTAGAAAGATAGATGTTACCAGCTTTCCCAGATTGCTGATGGTCAAATGCTCTGACGAGAGCCATGCGGAGGAGGCTTACAATTACGTGGAACGGGCATTGTTTAAAGGAAATTCAGGTAGGAACTCAAGCATCTGTTACATCATATCCAGTCAAGAGCAGAGCAGAGAGAGAGAGAGAGAGAGAGAGAGAGAG
>NW_022196905.1:153179434-153182392 GCF_008632895.1 Mastomys coucha | reverse complement strand
GAGAGAGAGAGAGAGAGAAACACTTTCTCCTTTGCTGGCTTGTGGTCAGCCATCTTTCTTCATTCTCCCATAGTTCAGAGCCTCCCATCCATGGAATGGTCTGAATCTTCTACATAACTTAACAGCCAAGGCCCTCTCCCAGAGATATGACCTTAGGCCAACCTGATTTAGATAATCCCTTAAAAGATTCTCTTCTCAGGTGATTCCAGGGCATGCCGATTTGACTTAAAACTCATCTACATGTTGGCCATCTGGAATTATTAATAAGGCATATCATTTGAAATTATAAAATCGTTTTGAAATTAAATATTCACATCTGAAAAGTACAAAAGCTAAAATCACGAAGGAATATTGATGTTTCAAGGGAGAGCTAGAAAGATATCCCCAGCAGTATTATATCAACTTACGTGTGTCATTCATTTGTTTTCTCTGTGTGTCTCACCATAATGGATGACTCCAGAGAACAGACTCACTGCTACATTTGGCTGCACTGACTGGCTTGGCTTCATGGCTCCTATTTCCCAAAACTTCTAACTCAAACAGAACAAGGTTCAGATATTTGGTTATCAGATTAGTAGTTCCAATTTTAAAGACATTTTTAGAAATTGAACAGATGCCAGCTCTTGCAACACACACATACACACACACACACACTTACATACACACACACACGGGGCAGGGTTCAAGGGAGCCTTACCACTGAAAAAGAGGAGAAAAAAAAATGAGAGAAGACTGAGTCAAAGATCACTGAGCAGCAGCCAGCTGTTCTAGGAAGGGGTCCACCCATGCCTGGTAGAAGGCTCAAGTTCACCTAAATGGTAAAGTTCTACACTGCATTCCTCACAGACATGGGGCAGCCTGCAGGTCAAGCTATGCCGGAAAGGCTAAGCCAAGGTTTTCCACTGGGAAGACATCCCAGATTTCCCTCCCTTGGATTGGATTATAAGAGATCAAAAAAGGCCACTCAAAAATAGTATTGGCATTTCTCTTTATCCAAGAAAAGACTCGTGTCTCAATATTAGGTATTAAGTTTGTGTGTTATCCTCTAATTTTTAAATTTTATGGTTGTTAAATGCAGCACAGCATCCTGGATGGAACCTAAACTCCCAAGTCGCAGCTGGTGTTGAGTTCCTAAATGAACACTACCCAGGATTCCCTCTTGTGGCCTGGTGCCACATAGTCAAGGAAGGCTGGGCAGAGGTGTTCCTGAAGGCTCTGAACTATCTTTACAACCCTGTATAATCCAAACCCGGCTCTAAACTGAGAAGTCTGTGTGGATGGATGGATAAAAACAAGGCAGAGTGAGCCACGTTGTCCGATAATTATTTGGAGATAAAATACAGATAATTCTTGCATGGTTGTGAGTCTTAAATGATCCTGGTCCTTGCTCTTGTGATCCCTGGCCCCTCTGCCCTCCTTTATGTCTGCTGACTGTCCCTGTGTCCACCTCTGCTTTACCACTGTTACTGTTACAGGAGCTCTGATAAACCTCATCCCCAGAATAACCAATACAATGTTTTTTACAAAGAGTTTTGTCTTTCTAGAATCTAAAACAGGCATTTCTACTTTCCCTGTTGACTAACAAGTGAGGAAATGCTGAAGCTTGATCCTGGGGTCCAGTCCATGCGAGGCAGAAGCTGGACCACTGAGCTGCCTCCTTGGGTCCTGGGCATGCGAGGCAGAAGCTGGACAACCGACTTGCCACCTCTTCCCTCGTTTTAATTTGATTTGTGGAGGGATTCACTAAGCTGCCTCCGGCAGGGACTGAACTCATCATGTGATCCTCCTTCCTTGGCTTCAGAGTAGCTGGGATAACAGGCTAATTTTGTTTGCCAGTAAGCTGTTTGAAAGAAGTCACCTTCTTAGGCTCTAAAGATGTCTTATTTGGACTGTGAAACGAATAAAATTGTAGCTGGTGAAGGCTCAAGGGACAGGCCGGGGTAAGGGCAGTTTTAAGGAGATTAGATTATGTAATATTTTCAGATTATGTTGCTTTGGTTTTCTTTATTATTATTAAAAATCTTTCCAAACACATTTAAAGGATTAAAAGTGAATTGTTGGTTATGATAAGCTATTTGGCAATTCATTATTCCTGGATTTCCCCACATTTCTGTTTATTATACCGTAATAAAATGACCTTATAAAATGCACTAAGCTTAATAAAATATAATTCAAATTCAAAATAACTTTTAAAAAAGTATGCCAAAATGCTAAGTTTTAAAATTAAGTAAAAGTACTCATTGTCCCTGGAGGATTTGAGGATCAGCAGGGATCTATCTGCCTTTCCCCCTCTACTGTTGTCACATGAGATAGGATGGAGATTCCCACTGCTCAGGAGTAGATATAGGCAGCCCCCGAAGGAGAGCCTTGGTGGACACTTTGAAAGTAAAAGGAACACCCCAAGGTTACTGTAAGTCCAAAAAAAAAATCCAATTGACCAGATGTGTAACAAAGATTTACAAAAGTGAATAAAGTCTTCTGAATTGAAAAATAACTCTATTAAACCACAATAAAAAAATTTTTGTGTTTCATATAACTTTTGTGGGTTAGTAGATAATCACAATGGTCACTGATTACAAAATAAAATTTCCTGATTCAAAGGATAGTATATAAAACGAGAGTCAGTGCTTTAGTTGTCCAGGAGCAGGAAACATTTCCTTTCCTTGAGACTCATATCTGCAACTTTCTCATCTTGGGTTTATGAGTATTAGGGAAATATATGTAAAGAAAAAACAAAATATGTAAATCATACATTGATAGTGCATTGTTCCTTAAATATTAAGAATTATTAATTAATTTCCCTCTCCAAGTTGCATTATTATGAAATATTTGGATGCATAAAATCACAAATCTCTAAAATATGCAAATAGGAAGAAATTTAAAAATATATCGGGCG
The DNA here is from genome assembly GCF_008632895.1 of Mastomys coucha. NCBI lineage: Eukaryota > Metazoa > Chordata > Mammalia > Rodentia > Muridae > Mastomys > Mastomys coucha. Next base: position 153,179,496 of record NW_022196905.1, on the reverse strand, counting down.
GTGGTGGCGCACGCCTTTAATCCCAGCACTTGGGAGGCAGAGGCAAGTGGATTTCTGAGTTC
>NW_022196905.1:153174454-153179306 GCF_008632895.1 Mastomys coucha | reverse complement strand
AAAAAAAAAAAAAATATATATATATATATATATATATATATATATATATCATTACAGGATATTTTTCCTCTCTCTTTCTCTGTCTGTCTGGTCTCTCTCTGTGTGTCTCTCTCCCTTCTTTTTCTTCCTATGTAGCCCTGTTGGTCCAGAACTTTCCATATAGATCAGGCTGGGTCTTGAACTCACAAAGTTCTGACTATGTCTACTTCCCACGTGCTAGAATTGATGACATATACCATAATTCTCTGCTCCTCTTTACTCTTAAAGCTCTTAAAATGGGTCTATGTCCTCTTTAGAATGGTGAAGTTGTGGTTTCTTTTTGAAACCAGTCTTTAGAAGCCTGGAAGTGTAGCAGACATGACCTAAGGCCTCTGTGGCATCCTGCCTGACTATGTATTGATGTCCACTAAAATGTAAAACTACTTAGTCCATCCAAAGCAGATGGCCAGAGGAATAGCCAGTGATAAAACTATCTCATGCAAAGAACACCACCATCTCAGCAGCACAAGTTATGGAGAACAGTTGCACACTTTCGTTTCAGACAACAGCCTGGAGGGGAATGGAGAAGGGAGTAAGTCATACAAGTGTGACAGGCTTTACCACAACAAAAAACACAGGGGTTAATAGGTTAAGAGCAAAGGAACACAGTCAGAACAAGAGACAAGTAAAGGGAATTGTAGCTGGCTAGGTAGGGAGGCAGGGGCAAAGGTGCTTTAACTTGAAAAACCAGAGGAAACAAAAATCTCTTTAATAAACATACAAAGGCTCTGTATAGGTTTGAAGAAAATACAAGATGCAGCACAAGTATTTACATCAGTGTCAAACTGTAAAAAAAAGAAAAAGAAAAAAGGATAGATAACTAATCAATCAACAAAGCTTAAAAAATATAAAATTGAAAATAAGATAAAAACACATGAACAATATTTTTAATTAGTGAATGAGGTTCACACTCAAACTTGAGAAGCTACCTGAGGCTATAAAAGTATCAAAATGAAGGTACAAGAGTGAAATGCTAGTGAGCATATAGAAACCTGCCACCCCAAAGAGGTCACAATAAGAAACTTGAATAATGAGGCTGGTGAGATGGTTCAGCAGGTAAGAGCACTGACTGCTCTTCCGAAGGTCCTGAGTTCAAATCCCAGCAACCACATAGAGGCTCACAACCACCCGTAATGAGATCTGACACCCTCTTCTGGTGTGTCTGAAGACAGCTAAAGTGTACTTACGTATAATAATAAATAAATCTTTAAAAAAAAGAAACTTGAATAATAAACTATGATCCTATTGAATGTGTAATTCCTCAGAAACAAAAGATACACACAATAAATTGTGTATCCTGTATCAGTCACATTAATAATAAAATCATTATTTAAAAGACAAGTAGTAAATTAGATTAAAAGAATTACTAAGAAATCAGTAAGATATTTATTGTAAAATAAGACACAAAATACAGCAGGGTGTACTTCTGGTATCATCATGTGACTGTGATTATGTGCTATTACCACATACACCATGATATATAAGATGTTATTACATGCTCTGTAGTTATGTGCTATTATTCTATCCATTGTGGTATATGTGCTGTTATTACATATGCACCATGGCATATGTGCTATTATTGTGTACATTGCACTGTATATGCTGCAAAAAAGGTAGAAGGTAGCTCACACTACATACAGTAAATTTCAGATTTGTGCAAGATTTTTGGTATTGCAGTGCATGTAATGTTTCCATACTCTTTTGGCAATTCAAGAATTTTTGTTGTTTATATGACTTTTAAGCTATTTTTCACTCAGATTATCAGATAAAATTTTTTTTATAAGAATAAAAAAACAGACAACAGCAGGAGCGTGTTAAATTGTATTGTTAAACAAACAAATATTGCTGCATTTTTTTCCTCGTGAAGCAAGAAGAAAAGTTCATTTCAGTAACTCCCAACTGCAAAAACTCTAAGGAATGGGCAACAGTCACTGAAGCCACAACAGAATGACTAGATGGAAATTATGTTGCATATGGAAAGGGTGCATTACAGTATTTGCCATTTCTATGTGTTTTGGAACTGCCCTTACCATGTGTGCGTGAGTGTGTGTGTGTTAAAAAAAAATTAGTAAACCTTCATAATGTAGGGTTTGTCCACATCTGAACTTGGCTGGAACATGGGAAATCTGCAAAAGCTAGGGAATGGCTTCTTGACTGGGAGGCAGGTGGTCATGTGACTGCGGTGACAGAAAGCATTTTGCTGCTTAGTCCTTGAGTACACCATCAGTGTGAGGGATCTGTGCACCCTAGTCCTCTTGTTACCTCCCACGTACATCTTCCTGTCCACACACCCTGCTCAGTGTAGGACAAGGCACGCCACGCAGCTTACTGCATTTGCTACAAAGCTACACAAAGTTGCTTCCGCTCACCGGCGGCCAGGCGGCTGCAGGTTTGTAGGGCACAGCCCCAGCTCCTAACTGCTGGGCCCCAGTCCTACCTGTTTCCCCCGGTCCCTGGAAAGCGCGTCTGTTCCTGTGGCCGCGGCTTGAGTTGTGGGGTCGAGGAGCTGCGGTTGTCAGGAGCTAGGAAATAGAGACAACCAGTCCGTTACTGGACAGCTGTGGAGTGGCATACCTGGGTCTCCTGCACAGGCAGAGGAGGGCTGGACTCACTTTGACTCCCGCGGTCAACCCTGGAGCCCCCGGAGTGGCGGGTGTTGCTGAACCTCGGTAGCTCTGCAGCTCCACGCGCAGGCTCATCAGGTCTGCTTGCAGGGCAGCCAACTGGTACAAAGACATCGCTGTGAAACTGCTGGACAACAGGGCCAGCAGGAGGGTAACAGCCATCAGCCTTCCATCCCTGCAGATCCCAACCCAGGCACCCTCCTCCTTCTGCGGAGTGATGGGAACACATCCCACTTTCATATCTTCTCCTTTCTCGGGGCAAACACAGAGGCGCGGTGGTGGTGGCAGGGTCTTTGCAGACTCATCCATTCCACGAGGAGTACTTTGAAGGTCTAGGCCTTTGGAGTAAGTGACCACAGGGGTGGGTCATTTCCTGTCATCCGTGTGTCTCAGAAGGCTGCCCTCAGAGCATGGCAGGGCTGGGCTCCCCCAAGGAGCACTTTCCTGACTTTCTCTCTTCTGCATCTTTTGCTACCCTGAAGTAGGTTCTCTGGCTCTAGCCTTCCATGGATTGCTCAATCTGCCTTCCGCATTTCACTTTCAGTTTTTGTAAGATTTTTCATTCTATCTCAATACAGTCCTGTTTGTGGGAGATGAGAGACCTCTGACACCGCGGCTGGGGGCCGCTTGGGGTTCAGACTGGTTCACTCCAGACAAGTTTATCGAAGGTGCTTTCCCTTCAGTATGCTCTTAAGAACTGTCTACTTGGAGCCACATGGATCCTAAGGAAGGGGAAAGGGGACACTGAAGGCCTCGTGGTGTAATAAAGGATAATTAATGTGCAAGTCAGATAAGCTCAGTGCTTGAGCCTGAACTGCATTTGGCTGCAGGACTAGGAAGCTAACAACTCCCCAGTGGAAGATGAAACGGAGCGCCATAAAGCTAAGTGAGTGAACTCCACCCGAACTTCTCTGCTCTTGGTGGGGCAACAAAGAGAACGTGCTAGAGATGTATGTAAGGCTATACTGGGGGCTATTTAAATGTGGGGTGGATTACAGGGAATCATGGCTTCCTCTTGCCTTTGAAACTCAGTGTCAGAGACTCAGTCCCCAACCCCACTCTCCCCTTCTTCCCCCCCTTCCCCCACCTGCACTAGGAGCTGATGCACAGTCTCCACAATGATGACACTTTCACAGGCATGGACACAGAATGTCCTCAGTCTGTGCCTGGGCTTGGTGACATGCAGGCACTTCTCTGTTCCTTTTAGTCTTTCCTAGTCTAGAAGACTGGCTGGGGGCCTGGTACCTCAACATCCGTTCACCTTTCAGCATAAGCCATTGAGCACTTAGCCTAGTCACCGTTTGTCTAAGTCAGGCTGCCGTGGTTTACCCTCATGCTGCCTTCCCTCGTAAGCTTAAGAAGAAAATCTCAGAATCCAGAGCGAGGCTCCCCAGCCAGCCAGCCAGCCATCGTGTTCCTGCCCCTGGCCCTCCCTATGTCAATTACAGAACCTCTGTGTGGATCAGTTTCTTCTTTTTCTTTTTGAGACAGGGTTCCTCCACACACCCATGCCTGTCCTGGAACTCTCTGTAGGCCAGCCTGGCCTCGAACTCAGAGATCCAACTGACTTGCCTCTGCCTCCTGAGTGCTGGAATTACAGGTATGCATAACCTCCACGGCACAGAGAGCGGTTTCTTGCTCTTGTAGTCAGTGCTGAAACTAGTGTTGTTGTATGCCTGTCCCAATAATATCTGCAGGGGGTCCCCACCAAAATACATCTTCCTGTTTGCAAAGTATCAAAAAAGAAAGTTCTGTTGGATTGTCATTTTCCATCTCATTCCTAGGTGATGCTATGAGTCTTCTTCTCTGGGATGGCAGCTTTTCCTCCTTTCCATTCTGTGAGTTCTAAAGAACTTCGTAGACCAGTTGCTGCAATCTTTACCCCCCACCCCAAATGAGCTGTTCTCTAATCTCCCAAGTGAACGCAGGATTTGAAGGCTGTGTATGACTTTTCTTTAGGTCTGGCATCAAACAATATTTGTGTCACCATGTATTATGTTACCAGTCCAGCTTCAAAGATAATGACCCCTAGTATAAATGGGGATTCCCTAAAGACCTCGCACCAAAAGAGACTAAGACATTAAGACTCACTCATGAGATTTAATGGTAGGATTAGAATTCCATCACATGATAGGCTGATACTGAAGGATTGTGGGTTCAAGGTTAGCCTGGTCTCCAGAGTAAAAAAA
>NW_022196905.1:153144199-153174444 GCF_008632895.1 Mastomys coucha | reverse complement strand
AAAAAAACCTGCTTCAAAATCAAGCACATATCTCAGTTATGTGTTATTACCAAATTACATACAGAATTAAATGATTCGAAGGAGTGCAAGACCAAGATATGGCACCTTCCTCCTGTTCCTCTGTATAATTGTCCAGAGGGAATTATCTAGCCAGGCTAAGGGATGTCTTTTGCCTTCTCTACTCTATTAGGCAAAGAACTTCATGGCCAAGCTCCTCAAGTTAAAGCTCAGATCAATCTGAGTTCAGGCCATTTTAGAATAAGTGTCCAATGTTGGTTCAGGTCATGGTTGTACTGTGCATCGATGGCTACTGCTTCCAAAAAAGGTTGCCAGGGAGCCTCCCTCTGGCTGGCAGGCACCGCTGTACAGCATCCACAGAATTCACACAAAAACAGCTCCTTTACACTGATGGCTCTTGGATTTCTTAGGAGATGAATAAGACGATTATCTCTCCCAAACTCAAAGGTTTGCTTCCTGCAAGGAAATGGTTTGATGACTTAATCAGAGCTTTACGAAATGGTGAGTGCACTCTTTATTTCTTGACTACCACATGGCACCGGAGTACTCGTTGTCCATAGGCAGTTTGTGGGTGTCTACCATGTGAGGCTCATCTCTTGGAATACCAGACCGTTAGATCTTGTCCTAAGCAAGGCATTAGTCTGCATCTTGGTGCTGAGGACTTTGCACTGGGTTCTTTGAGAAGGGATTGCTGTTTCCTGTGGGTTTGTCGGTTGTTCCTGATGCCGGGTGTTGCTAATTATCTCTCCCTCTCCTATTAGCATTGGGATTTTCTGGTTTGCTCTGTTGGCCATGATGGATCCCAGCTCCCCTTTGTCTCTGCACTGCTCCTATGTGTTTATTTTTCCTATGCTTCACTGAATGAGCCTCTTCCCACTCCTACCCCCTGCATAGTATTCAGCGGTCATTTCTCCAGTGTTGACTCCACGGTCAGGGATTGTGCTGTCACAGAACGTCCCTATCTCTATCAATCCTGACTGGCAATCACTTACTTTAAGATCTTAAACTACAATGTTCCCTACTTTCCTGGCTGTTATCCTGATGTGTCTGCCTTTAGAGAGAACTGGTTTTTTTCCTTTGCAGTTTTTAATATTGTTTCTTTGCTACATATTTTTTGATAACATGACTGAAACACGTGACAGACATGTTCTTCTCCAGTGACTTATATTTGGGGACTCTCAATTCCTCTTAAGGAGGCTATTTCCCTTTCGTTTGACAAAATGTCTGCTCTAAGTTTGTTGGCTGGCATTCCTCGGCTTCTTGGAATTTTGGCTGTGCTCACTCCCGTTTGGAGGCATTCTGTCTCAGCTTTGGCTGCTATTCTGCAATGTGTTCTTGTGCTTGGTTGTATCTGTTTATAATTCTTCCCGCTATATTCTGATCTGATTAATTGACTGTTTACTTCTAGCATTGCTACCTGCTTTTTTTTTCAGCCTCGATTTCCATGATTTTAGCTGTTTTACCCATTTGCTCACTGTATCGATAGTGTTTTCTCTACATGAATAAACTGGTAGAATGAGTATATATTATAAATGAAGTCTTATTAGATTGGACCCCACCACGTGGCTGGGTAGTCCTACTATGACTGTCTGTGTGCTGGACAGACTGAGAACCAGGCACCTGCTTAGTCCAGGAAATGGGATGCCTCACAACGCTCAATCTGTGAAGGCATCTCTGGAAGGCATCTCTGTGTCAAGTCGGTGGTGAAAGGATGAAGACATTGGGGTCCTGAGAGGAGTGAAAGGCAGCAACAGCAGCAACAGGAGGAGATGCACTCATCAGCAAAAAGCAAGGAGAGGCAAGCAATACTGTCTCCCAGCCCCCATCCTCAGGTGTCACGCACTCCGGGGAAGGGCCTTCTGTCTTCAGTTCATCCTTCCTGAACATGCCCTAACACCCATCCAGGTGCATCTCTGTGGCTATACCCTTGTCCTCATGGTTTGTTCCATTCTAATTATCTTGTTTATTTTGTCCTTTATTATGAACCCTCAGCAGTGTTTCTCGGTCACCCTTTTTCTTATTTGTTGACAGGAACACATACACTATTTAACTGACATAGCTTGGTAAAATTCAGTTCTGTCTGATAGCTTTCTTATTATTGATGTGTTATATAAAAATATGAAAATTTAGTTTGGATTTTCATTTTGAATAAGATGTTATCACAAGGATATTTGGGGGTTGTTTTAATTTTTAGGAATGTTTATGATCTTCCTCATTAATTTATACTTCCCTGTATTTCACTAAGGTAATTCCTCACATGCTTCCCTTGTGAGGGTTAGACTTTAGACATTTGACAAGCAGACATATCCGTGATAATTTTCTTATTCTAATCTAAAATGTCTCATTTACTTACTTATTAATTAATTTTGGTTTATATGATCAGTCAGACTAGCCAATAGAGAAAGTTTCCTATAAGTAATTATTTTCTGCATAGCTATATAGATGTCATGTTTTTCCTTGTGGTTATTGAGGGTATTTTATGTCATTTTATATTATTATTGATTATTGATTATATGTGACTACATATAATATTTAATATATTACATATACTGAATGCAAAGCTATTCAAAATTAAGGCTATAATAACTTATGTCTATAAGAACAATAATTATTTCCCAAATGTGTAAATATAAAAATGTAAATGATGGTAACAACTTTAAACAGTTGATTTAAAGAATTGACTGGCTTACTGGGTTTTTTGAGGGATAATTTGTAAAATTTTGGTGCGTCCTTTACAATGTATGAACCTATAGCTCATGCTAGTCCCTGAGTCTAAAATGAGTTTCTAAGACACCCTGAACAGAAAAATATTGCATGGAAAACAAAATTATTGTGAAAAATATGTCCAAAAGAATTAAATACACATACTGGCTAACTCTTCATCGCTGTAATCACAACCCAGGATAAAAAAGACGTAAGGGATTAAGGGTTTACTCCGCCTCAGGACTTCAGACACATCAGCCCAGCATTTCAAGCAGACAAGACGGATCATGGTCAGGCTGGACACACAGGCAGGAAGCACAGCCTCTCAGTTCGTTTCTACATTTCCCTCTGTATTCTGTCCCTGTATCCCTGCCCCAGGGATAGTTTTTGCTACATACAAGACATATCTTATCCCTCAGTCAATGTTGCAGCCTGGACATGTCACACCAATCTCCTATAAAATTCAGCTTGACAATAAAGGTTAGCTATCACAAATGCTAGTCTGAAAGAATTAGGAAATAAGCTGACATGACCAAATAATGAAATTGTAACAAAGACAGCCAGCTTCGATGACAGATGAATTACCCATCAGTTGTGGACTGATGCTGTCATTATTCTGATTGCATATGTTTCATCCTGGCATTCACAGAGTTTTGCCATGAGTGTCATGTGGCACACAATAGAAGCTGTAGGAGGTAAGACCCATTGGGAAGTTCTCAGTCCACTGAGAGTAATGCTTTCAGAGGTGTCAAGGTTTACTTCGTGGAACCTTGTTGAGAGAATGGCGTGTTGGATGAACGAGCCTGAGTGCTGGGTCACTCGTGGAACCTTGTTGAGAGAACGGCGTGTAGGATGAGCGAGCCTGAGTGCTGGGTCACTCGCTGGATCCCTGTCTGAGGTGCACCTTCTTCCTCTCACCTATGCTCTTGGCAACAGAAGCCTTAACTCCCTATGACAATTTCTGTGTAAGGTTTCCCAGGCTTAAGTATTTTGTTACAGTAATAAGAAAATTAATAGTAGAACTTTTGAGCAAAGAGTACTTTGATGATAAATTGAGTAATAGTTGTTTAAGAAACCAATCAAGCAATACTGGAAAAACGTTAGTAACATATCTATATATCATATGAGAACTGTTGCTGAGAATTTATCCTTAAAATGAATGTTAAGACTTGAAGACATAAAATATGTCTAATACAGCATAAAAGTTTATGACCAGTTTTTAACTATTTTTAAATTTACTAAATTTAAAATAAATTTACTGTTTTTTTATCCTTTGAAAATATAAATTTATTTCAGGCAATTGTAATGATACCTTCTATAATCCTAGCACTCAGTGCAGAGGCAGAAGGACTGGAAGTTAGAAGCCAGCCTGGGCTACATATTGAGATCTTATCTCAAACAAACAACATAATAAAATTCTTCCTGTCCTATTGCTAATATAAAACAGGAATTTCATAATTATAACCCAAAGCATAATCTGTTATCTCAGAGCTACAACTGTTAACATATTTCAAATTGAATAATAAGCTTCTAACAATTTCAAAAATTAAACACAATTCAGACCCTGGATGGTCACACACCTGGGACAAGTGGTCGGGATACAATGCAAAGTTCATGAAAAGTTCAACCAGCCATTGTCCACTTACACATAATGAGTGACATAAAAGTTACTACCCTGGCCATTTTTAAAGTAAGTTTTTAATATATTTTTGCTGTGAGATTTGTTTATCTACAATTCTCCTTCTCTCCAGACAAGGGAAATCATTTTATTTTACAAAACAAAAACTAATAACATAAACAAACAAACAAAAAAGCCCCACATCAACAACAAAACTGCAGGAGTTACATCTGTTCAAAGAATATACATAAACACACTGCCATCGTTTGAATATAGCTTGTCCCTATCCTAACTTATGTTAGGACTTAGGGGTGAAGAGATGGCTCAGTGGTAAAAAGAGAACTGGATGCTCTTGTGTAGAGGACATGGGTTCAATTCCCAGCACCCACATGGCAGCTTAGACTGTCTGTAACTCTAGTTCCAGAAGATCTGACACCCTTACCCAAATATCATGCAGGGAAAACACCAATGCACATAAAATAAAATAAAATCATTTAAAAAACGAACGAATTGGTCCCCTATAGAATGGTGATAAAGGGGAGAGAACTAGTAAGAATTGTAGGCACTAAAGGAACCAACAGAGATGCAGAACTGGTCAAAGGGCTGAGAAGGAGAAATGAGTGCTCAGCATGAAATGGACTTCTGTCTCAACACCCCCACTGCATGCAAACACTGCACACACCAAGGCTCTGGGGCCATTCTGAAAGTAAAAGAGCAGTAAGAGCCAGAGGGCAGGGGATGCTGGGAAATGCTATCTACTCATAATCATACTCATGAACTCTCAGTACCTGTGACTATCTGCTCAGGAATGCAGAAGTTCAAGCCAGCCAAAATCCTGCTGTTGTCTTGGTAGGTGACCCCCAGGTCCTACGCCTCACTGGGGTGCTACTGGTTGTTTCTGGTGGATGGAAAATCATTCTTTTCAGGGGTATGTGCCCACAGATAGGATTCTCATGCTCCACGTTTATCTTTTGAGTACCTATGAGCATTACTAATTAGACTTAGTGAATTATAAAATCATAGCTGGGAAGAGGGAAGCTGTAGGGGAAATTGGAGGTAGATAATCACATTTCATTGTACATGCGTGTCAAATTCTCAAGAATTAAAAAAGGATTTAAAAGAAAAATAAAAGAAAGTGTAGGCCATTAAGAAAGATTACAGCTTTTCCTTTGGTAGCAAATTCTTGTTTTGGGGACTGGATTGGTTACACCAGAATATATTGTATAGGGTGATACCTCCCCACTGTCCTTACAGATAAACTCCTGATTACAACTATGCATCTACTTTCTACCATCTGATCCTCATCAGAATCCAATCCTGTCAGTGATGTTCCTGAATTTCTGAACCCGAGAGGCAAAACAGGCTTTATTCCTTCACAAATTATACAACTGTATAGCCTTGTAACATTCTGTATAACTTATAACATTCTGTTATAAAAATGAGAAAGGTTTGAAAAGTTATCATTATCTGCTGGGATCTGAATGTGTCTCTGCAAAGCTTGCTTTGGAAAATCACTCCCCAGTGTAACATTGGCAGCTGACAGACTGGAGTCAGCCCATTCTGACAGTGAGAAAAGAAATAGTGAACAGACCAGAGCCCAGAGTCTCATGGACATGGCGGGTCTGCCACAGACTGGAGAGGAATGAGCAGGGAAATATAGAGAAATAATGACTGGAAGCTCACTAGTGCAGTGTGGATACTGCAGCCTATATGGGCAAGGATAATTCCACACTCATTAATGGGTCAATGCTGATTAGGAGTGGGCAGGAGGCTGTGAATTCCCATTCTCATTTTGCTTCACACACCTTTGCTTTCTGCCATAGGATGATACCTCCAGGGGACCCTTGACAGGTAAAGCTTTTTGACACTGGAGTCCCAGACTTTAGAACTGCAAGTTAAATCAAGAGTTTCCTTCCCCTGAAGCCAACCAAGCCTCTGGCATTGTGTAGTATCAAAACACTGAGTATCGGGACAGGTATCTGCTGGTTAGCTCAGAAACCTGGGTTCTAGGGGAGCTGAGTAACTAGGTTCTGTATGTCTGTACTATGTAGTGCTAACCTCGCCATTTCACAGACAACAAAGTTACTATTCTGTGTGATGCCCTCATTCTAATGCAGGTTAGCTCACACCCATTCTCTCTTTATGATTGTCTAATGCTTTGTATAAGCATGTTATTATTCCCAAACTGCAGTCACATGTGCAATATTCTCTTCAGTGACCTTTCATATGATTTAAGGAAAAAGAAAGATGGCCAATGCATTTTACCAGCATTCTAATTGCATAATTTTTTAAACAGAAAAGATTTACTTATTTAATGTAGTGTGTTTATTTATTTAATGCTTTGTCTGCTTGTATACTCGAGTGACAGAAGAGGGCACCAGATCCCATTAGATGGTGGTGAGTCACCAAGTGGTTGCTGGGAATTGGACACAGGACCTCTGGATGAGCAGCCAGCGCTCTTAACCAGAGCCATCTCTCCAGCCCCCCAGTTGTTAATTCTTAATACTAATGCTCTGTGTTGATGCATGCATCACTCTTCCTTCCAGTGCAAAGACCACTCTGCATTTCCTGAGCAGTGGGCCCAATGGCAGTAGACTCAGCTCTGATTATTAGGGATAATTTCCTCTTTCGTATGTGAGCTCGCCCAGTTATAAAGGTTCAGGAGGTCAGTTGTTGCTAGCACTTAAGCCTGCAGTCCTCTCATCTTCCGTCCTCCATGGTTCTCAATGACCAGTGTGCCCTTGGTCTCAACGGAGTTTCCTTTACATGATTTGTTGGTGTCTCTTGATACTGTTTTAACTTTTTTTTTCTCAGGGTTTCTCCTAAATATTTCTATGTGCTGGTCATCATATGCTTACTCTTTTAGGGGCTCTTTGACCTTTAATGTGGATATTGGTATTTTTTATCAAAAATTTGAAGTTTTCAGCCATTGCTTTGTTGCTTTTCTGCCCTCCCCCACATTGTACTTAGATGGTGACAACTCTCAAACTCTATTCACTGTCTTCCTTCTCTTTCTGTGTGCTTCAGACTGCATTTGTCTCTATCAACCTATCCTCAAGTTTGCTGTAGTTGCCTTCTGCCAGAATGAAATGTTGTCAAAATGTGCAATCAATACTTCACTTCAGTTACATAGTTGAACTCTAGAATTCCTATCTGATTCATTAACAAATTCCTACCATTTTTGTAATTTTCCACTTCATGAGGAAAAGGTGGGGTTTACTTTTAATGGTAAACAGCTGATTGTGATAGCCATTATGCAGGTGTTTATTCTGGTGTAGCATCTGACTTCTGCATAAATCCAGAAGAGGCTTGCTAAACAACAGTCTAGGTAGATATAAGATATTTTAGCTTAAGCAGCATAAATACTGACTTTTTTTTTCTTAAAAACTTATGTGCTCATCCTTTTTGGATAACAAACAGTTATAGATTGAGTTAAAAAAAACGCAGAGAAATCATTCTAAAATTTTGTAGCCCATGACTTTGACAGTTATGATTATTTTCAGCTGTCAGTTTAAAATTAATAGGCCGACCTCTGGTGTATTGTGAGGGAATTTCCAGAGCAGTATAACTGAGGTGGAAAACACACCTTGAAAGTTCGCAGCACCATCCCTAGGGTCTGAAGATTGGAGAGGGGAAAATAGAAAAAAAAAAAAAAAAAAAAGGCTGAGGATCAGTAGCCATCTCTCTCTGCCTCCTCTGTCCGTGAGGATCAGTAGCCATCTCTCTCTGCCTCCTGTCCCTGCAATGTGACTAACTGCCTCATGCTCCCGTGTAGTACCTTTCCACTGTGATGTACTGTATTTTCATATCACAAACCAAAAGGAAATCCTCCCAAGTCCGTAGTCAGGTGCTGTGCCATGGCAAAAGAAAAGCAACTAGAACCACAAGGCAAGTGTTAGTGGGTTATTAGCTCACTGCAGAACTTTGCTGCAAACAGACCCCTGCATGTCATCCATGCTGGCACCTACAACAGCAGCCTTTGTAATGTTTGGCCTCTAATTCCAAACTAGATGCAACGTGTTTGATAAACCTGGTGTTGCAGATGGCCTAAGTGTCATTTGAAGATTTAAATCAAGGTCTGGTCACTAGTTCCCTTCTCCATTTCTATAGTACCCTCAGTGTATGCTAAGTCTCTGCTTTCTTTTTATTTGGGAATCATTAACAGTCCCAATTGTAGGGACTGTTACAATTTCTAGCCACTTCTGCCATGACTGTTCTCACAAGTCAGATACAGACTGCCAGGGTTGGAAACTGCTAGCTTTGGGGCCATTATTCACCAACTGAAAAACCAAGGATCACCTGTCAATTTAAATGTATCATAGATCCTTTTTCTATAAAAGACATCACTTAGATTAATAGAGGAGACTTGAAAGGGGGCTGAAAAGTCAGTGGCAATAATGCATTTTATATTTCTTGGTTTTAAAGGCCGAGTTGAGAGTTTATGGAAGAATAGTAAACATGCACTGCTTGTGGGTAACTGATCACTCAATTGCCAGCTTAGGTATGACTTAAGAGAAGTTACTTTTACTGTTTGTTGTGGTTTGCGGTATCTCTACAAAGGTTCCTCGGTAGAAGGCTTATTGGTACTGTTGAAAGGTGATGATTGATCACTGAGGGTGCCAACCTCGCCAATGGGTAAGCCACTGAATTCAGAGATGAACTGGTAACCAGGAGGCAAGGCCTAGTAGAGGAGCATGCTTTTAGGATCTTTCTTGTCCCAGGATGCAGCTGTTTCCCAGTGCTGGGAGGTAAGCAACCATGGACTGAGACTTTCAAACCAGGGACAAAGAAAACTGTCAGTTCTTAGCTTTTCTCCACTACTCTGTCAATGAGAGACAAACAAAATACATAGTATTTTCCCCCTTTTCTATAAGTTTATGAAAGTTCAAAAAAAATGAAGAAACATATTAAAAAGTTGTGTAGAGAATAAGGAAGTGGTGCAGGAGCTTCGGACTTTCCATACAGCCTGATGATTTGAGGCTCAAGCAGGAAGGAAAAAATCCATGAAGCCCCACAGGACAGCTCAGCCTCACATCCAAACATCTTGCTTCCTTGCTCTCAGCAGAACATAATTTGCCGACATCAGCTTCTTAATGAACATAGTAAGATTGCTTCTCAGGAGTACACAGTAGGTTTCTGGCCTTGCTTTTCAGTCTTAGTCACATGGTAGAAGGTAGTGAGTTACCCAGTGACCTATTTCCTTAGTTTGAAGATATAAGCAAGAATAATTATTCAAGGGAAATAAATTATGCTATCACAGCAGGAACTTTATTTACTCCCCTTAGAAGACAAAACACATGAGTGTATATGCAATTTACACACAAGTAAATTTGCATAGAAGTCTGAGACTTCTCCTTTAAAAGTATGGAGCACAGAAGCCACTACCCATCTTGTATTCTAGTAAAATTGTTATGTGAATTCAGCACTAGTAATTTTTATTCCTAACCATGTTTATTTGAATGACTCTGCTTTAATAAGCATAATTATTGTTTACACTGGGCTACGACCTTTATGATCATTTTTACTCTTATAACTAGATTAGCTCTGACCTGTACACTGTGGTATTCATGAGCTTTGGAACAAGATGGTGACTCAAAGTCCACTGAGTCGAAGAACTTTGTCCCTGGTAAATGTGCTGGGAGATGCAGACATTCACATCTTCTATGACTGATCAATGAAGCAGGGCACTTCTTATATGAGGGTTTGTTCATTCACTGTTTATGGAATCTTACCTACTTAAGAGAAATGTTTCCACATTCATAAACCTTATAATATAGGTTTTATGAACCAAACATACACTTGGTGTCTGAAACAAGATGCTAGAGACTAAAGATGCTAGGAAGTCAAGATGCTAGAAACCCAAATGTTAAGTCATGGTACAGGGTTGAAATAGAAATGCGCTTCAAAGGGAACTCAGTTTTCACTGATCTGCAGGTCCTCTCAGCAGAAAGCCCAGTGTTTAATTACATTTATCACTTTGGGCTTCTGGAATAGGACTTCACAGACCTGGAGGCTAAGGAAAGAGTATTTCATTCCTCACCATTCTGGAAGCATGGAAGTCCAAGGTCAAGGTGAAAGATCATCTACTGAGGGTGCTGCTGGGCTTGAGCACAGCAAGCCCGTCTCCTTTCTAAGCTTTTAGAAGGCAGAGGATGAGCTAGCCTTTTCTCATTGCACATCAAACCCAGCTGTCACCTCCTCCTTGTCCTAATTACCTCCTAAAGCCCCTTTCTAACACCAACTGAAAACAGGTGCCAGTGTACACCCAACCCAATGTGCAGGGTGTGACAATCCTGACTGAAGAATACAAACCCTTGTCCCCACCCTTGCTGGCCCAGTCTGTTTTTTGTTCTTGTGCATTTTATATTGCCATGCCCAAACTCACCTCAGGAAAATGCCAGCAGGTGACATTTACACGTATTTTAAAATTAATGGTGATAATGTTAGGAGAACTACAGGTACACTGAAAAGAATCCCAGTTGGGACATAATGACTACCACTTGTATATACACATATCACTTCCTCCCGTGGCCCCTTCTCTGATCAATGTTGTCTACTAGGCTTACTGACGACTGGTGTCACTTTTCAGCCCACCAGCTCTTTTCCCTCTACAAACTTCCTTCAGCATGCCCTCCTTTCTCGTTTTGTCTCTGGCTTACTGACGTCCCCTTACCAGTATCCATCTCATAACCTCTGCCTTTTCCTTGGCATATTCCGCTTTTGTCTTTTCCCCATCTGTAAAATGGATCTCTCAGGATTTCCTGAAAATTTAATCTCATGAGCAATTTCCAACATTTCTATGTAAAATGTGTGTGCATTTAGCATCCAGATTTTAGTTGTTAGTTGTTGCTCTAGGTTTCAACCTCTATGAAGTGAAGTTTTATACTGTTTCTTTGTGCTTCCTTTCTTGTGGTGTTGGGGGTTGGCTTAATAACAGGTGAGGACAAGGTGTCTAGGTCCCACTAGGTGCCATAAATAGAAAGCAGTTGTCAGGCCGGGGGAAAAGAAAAACAAGAGTATGTAATGGAGACCTGAGTATAGTCAACATTAGGTTGAATGTGATGATATTCAAAGAAAGAAAAAAACATGCTCTGGGCTTCCACAACACTTAGTCAGGGTCTCAGAGGCACTTACAGACACAAGCACCAGGCTTGAGTCAGAGAATGTGTCCAATTCATGAATAAAAGGTGAGGTTTCAAACAGTTTTATGAAGGAGCCGATAGATAGGAAAGACAGCCTTCAGAGACACAGCCACTGAATACCCATGGCAGAGGGTGGAGGGGTAGCCTTCAAGGTTAGAACTGAGTTGATAGACCCTTCAGTTGTAAGAATAGCAAAGTAGGGGCTGAAGACATAGCTAAATGACCAAGGACAATTGTTGCTTGTCCAGAAAACCCAGATTTGATTCCCAGCACCGACTTGGCAGCTCACTAACACCTATAACTCTAGTTCCAAGGGATTGGATGCCCTCCTTTGTCTTCAGAGAGCATTATACACAAGGTCCATAGACATACTTGCAGGTAATACATCCATACATGTGAAATGTAGGTCTTTTTAAAAATGACAGAATGGAAATATTGATCACAAGGTCTCCATAAATGTCAGGTTCAATTTCTGTACCTTTTAGCAGAATTGTGTAGAGAAAGAAGCGGCAAGTTGGTTCTCAATTTACTAGGAAGCATTTTGGAACTTCTCAGCCACTCCTCAAGCCTCATTCATTATTCTCAGTAATTATAAGAGAATTAGGAAAGTATGAGGTTTGTTGAGTGTGCTGGGCCTCTGCAAGAAGCCACATATTTAACTTATATAAATACAGTTTGTCACATACTAACTTCTAAATTCCAGTTCTTGGTAATTCCTTGGAGTGATCTAGTGAGTCCATTTTGGATTCAAATTTCAGCAGTTCTAATCTATTCCAAGATGGATATTATTTTTCAAGGTGTTTAACTGAGTAAATTAGCAAAGGTATTCTGGATTGAGACTGAGTGATGGGAGATGTGGTGGAGAAAAAAAAATCGGTGAGTACCCCAAGCCAAGTTACTCACCTGCTATAAAAGCTTATGATGAAGACTTGGTGACAAGAGTCCATTAACACTTGGGCCTTGTTTCTAAGCACTCAAGTACCATCTTCACCATCCCTATCAATTTCCTAACTTTCTGGAATGTTGCAGGAAGTTAAGGACGAGTTGAAGAGTTAAATATGAAATGTTCACAGCAGCGATCCAAAGTCTTCTACTTTCTGAGTCCAGGCTGGGTTATCTTTGACAGAAGTGCTGGCTTCCATGGCATTTTCTCACAGCAAGACAGTCTGCAGAAGTGATTCATCCCGACACTTCCTTAGGATGCATTAAGGCACGCCGTGCACTTTCAATCATCCACCATGTGTGGACACTACTCAAGTACAAAAGTGTCTTTTTAGGGAAAGCAAGTTACAGACCCGTAATGGCTAACTGTAAGAACATTTTAATCATCTGGAGTCATCAACCCAAACACAAAAGGGCGAAAACCAACCATCAACATTTCTTAGAAAAGTACTTTATAAAGTCTGAAGACAAGGAGACAGTCCAAAAGCAATCATGTGACGGAAGAGACGTCTAGGTTTAGGAACTCAACACCAGTTCATATGCAGAAAATGTTTTTGATATCAGCCTAAATTAAATGCACAAAGGACTGCCATATCCTTGGGAAAAGGAAATGCAAACAGTTTCATCCACACGATTAGAATAAGATTCACTACTTTCAGTGAAACTCATGGTTTTATTGAACCATTAGATAACTTAACGACCTATGATAGACTTTACATAGGTAGAATTTTTGAATACAAACTGACATTAATCAAGCTGTTCATGTATCAATTTATTGCATGTCAGTACAGAAAAATAGAAAGTATACCTTAAGAGAAATGTGAAAAAGGAAAAATGAACCAAAAACCAATCACAAAACCCCACAAATGTTTTCTTGCCATGGTTAGCGCATAGTTAAGAGGACATTAAAATTTGAGCTATAAAATTTTATTACTATGTCAAAGAAAATATGGCGATAACAAAATTATGGCTCAGATTATGAAACTGGACTAACTTACTTCATACTGAATGTCCCTATATGGAAGATGAACTTTAGTACATCTTGTACCGACAAAAATTGTTATAAATGATGGTGCACACACACTTGTTATATATGTTTATATTGCACTTTTTGTCAAAAAGTGTGGGTTATACAGTCCTATATTTACTCTACTTTTTTTAAAATACAAAATATAAATGGAGGTATCTCTGTGTCATTGGCAAATGTTAACTAGAACAAGATGACTGCCTGCCTGCCACACAAGGTGGCAGTGCTTCCGAGGGGGAGGGAGGTGCATATGTGGTGAGAATACAGTTTTGCATTTTCTACTCTAGCAAGCTAAAAAATAGAGCCCTGTTCTGTGTCAATTCTAACTTTTCCTGAGTCACATGACAATGCTTAAGTTTAAGTAGACATTCCAGAAGAATTACTTATGACTAATTTTTCTTTGTAGTTCTCTTTAAAATATATAATTGTCAAACATGATAGGAAAAAGGTTTGAGGGATAATCAGAGGGCTCAAGTATGTCAACTATGGCCTAGCTCAGTGGTTCTCAACCTTGCCAATGCTGTGACCCTTTAATACAGTTCCCTCATGCTGTGGTGACTCTCCAACCATACAATTACTTGTTGCTACTTCATAAATATAATTCTGCTGTTATGAATTATAATGTAAACATCTGATATGCAACCCATGTGAAAGCTATCTAAGCTATCTTTAACCATCTCTACCACCCAAGACAAACCTAACAGAAGGGCAAGCATCAGTAGGTGCGAACGTCAGGGACACACATGCCATCATCACTCCAGTGATGTCACCAGAACCATAATCTGTCTCAACACTAAGTATCTCGAGCCAACATAAGCTGCTGTGTGACCCATTTTACAGCAACATAATGGATATATCATCACAGTCAAAACCTTAAGACAGTTACATGAGGCACAGGGTCACCTTATTTTAGGGCTTTGATCTAAAATTATATTCTGAAGTTTTCTGTCCATCCACCTCAGCAATTATGTATTCTGAAGTTTTCTGTCCATCCACCTCAGCAATTAAGTATTCCTACCTCTAATTTAAGAATGGAGTCACCAACTGCTGCCAAGTGGTTTCTAGTCTATTAGTATCCTTCAGTCTGATACTAATACTTTCTCCTTTCACTATGCAATATTCTCTGTAGGATCCTTTTTTCCTTAAGTCTCACCCTCTATTATTCTTTAAAATATGGAATTTAGGATTTTTTTTTAAGTTTATCTTGTCCTGCTTAGGATAATTTAGTATTTCTAAATTCACAGTAGCTGCATAAGTTAAGATTACTTATCCATTTCTCTTATTTCTTAATGAGTTAGAAATTGACAGGCCATGACCATTCCCACCAATGAAGAGTCTGAAGTGAAGGAGTGACTCCTGCAGTAGTCATGTTTCAGAGTTTTCGGGAATGATGCCGGGGTGCATCACGGCCCCTGAAAGTCTGAGTTTGTGTTCTATCCCTGCTCATCTAAAGAAATCCTATCAAACACATAGTTGGTAATGAGAGCTGTGTGGCATCCTTAGCCAAAGCTGTCTGCTGAAGAGAAGTGCTCTCTCTAGGAGAGCGAGGGGGCACGCTTGAGTGCTGCTCTTCCATCCCACAAGTCCCAGTCAGCAAAAGCTGGACAGAAAACAGCAGAGAAACAGCAAGGAAGGAGCAAGTGTTCCAGTTTCACTGGATGGGACATACAACGCATTGGTAAACCCCTCCAGGCCAGGGGACTAATGAAAACAGAACTCTAGTACAGTACTCTAAATGTACTTAGTAAATTTAACTTAGTATGCCATGACAGCTCAAGTCTACATTCTGGCTGTTGCTGCATATTGTCCTTTCAGCAGATTAGTATTCAGAATAGTCATTCTACATAGCAAAGATTGACAAGATGAAAAGCGGCCTTTAATTGTGGTGAATTTACACATACAAAATACACCCTCCACGATGAGTTACCAACTCTTTAAAAAACAAGACTCTTTACAATTAATAATTTATAGAAAAGCATTATTCTTTAGAAATTATACTTGCTATACATCATTGTTTTCTAAACATTGGCATAAAATGAAGGCTAAGAATGCTACTTGGCAAAAGTACTTCTAGCCCTATGTTCATGGAAAGTTTTAAATTAAGGTCAAGACTACTGACTCATTATCACTGTGCTCTAGCTGCTTGTGGAAGGTCAATAAACACAGCTAAGCTATCTGCAATCATGGGTGGGAGCGGACCTAATGTGCAAGGGCTCAAGCACGGCTACCTGGTGAGGACCACAGGGAAAGGACTTGGCAGGCTCCACCTCCTGACTGGAATGTTACCAAGTGCTTCCAGGCTTCAAAGGGCTCACTTTGACAAGTGCATCTTCCCACGCACAGCTCCTTAATTGCTATATGTGTAAGAGGCTGGGAAAAGCTCTGGAATCCTTCAATCTCACCAGTAAAACTGACAAATTTTCCTAAGACCGTCCCTTCATATAGCCCATTACACAAGACTGGAATATTAAGCCATACTTGGTTATTTGCTTTTTTGTTTTTCTTTCATTTTGAAATTTATTTCCAAAAAGTTCAATAAATGATGGTTGCCTCTGTCAGGCCAGGCACATCCTAGGTACTGGGGCTTCACTCAGATGAAAGCATGGCATAAAGCTGTGTGCACACGTGCTCAGTTGTCTTCACTCCACCACAGGCTAGTTCTAGCCCTGACTGTGGCTTAGCATAGGGCCGTGTGCACACGTGCTCAGTTTTCCTCACTCTACCACAGGCTAGTTCTAGCCCTGGCTGTGGCTGCTACTGGTTAGCTGAAGATTCATAAACTGACAGAGGCTAAAATTTTGTTTGCAACCAAAATCACAAATGTTAAAAAGTTCAATATACAAAGAAAGCTGCAGTAAAATGCTAACTTCCTATCCCACTAGCCATGATCCAGACAGCTCCTAACAAAAACACAGTACATCTATATTGGAAAAAGGTCCTGTTTATTATTAGGAAAAAGCCGGATCTCAGTAGCAGCAGAACATGGAATCTGCCCACAGGCCTTACACTCATTCCTCACCGAAACAAAATAGAGTTTACATAAAAATAGATATAACCCAGGAAACCATATACATTGGCATGAGACCAGTGTTATTTACATTAAAAATATCGCATTGCATAAGTCAAGAATAAAACACCACCATGCACTTCATCTTAATGTTTAAGGTGAAAACGCAGCAGCACTTGCTTGCTTACCGTGATTGTCCCAATATTCATGAAAGGAATGACAGACACCTGAAGGTTTCTTGTTTGCATCTCCATCTGAGTACAACTTAGATTGTACCACTTAACCAACAAGAAATGTTTGGATGACATCTATCAAACCAGCATGTTAAACTAAAGTTAAGGGTATCTCACCAGGCTGGAGTTCTGATGGGAATATTAAACACTCTTAAGAAACCCAGTTTGAAACTTTCGAAAGTTCCAGAATCATCAGAGTGGAGTGCTCAGTCACTGTGCAGATCAGCATAAACACACACCCAGAAGAGACATCATCACCCACACACTGAAACCCAAGGCATCTATCAACAGGGTGGCATCAGATGATGGTGACATTGGATGATGTCTTTGTCATGTCTTCTGGAGAATGACTCTTGATCACTTCCTTAATAAATTGTTCTAGCGCAGTGAAGTAGCCTTGGCACTGCCATGTGTCGTTGTGCGTCCCATCTGGGAAAATGGCTAATCTCTTAGTCCGGGATGGGGAGAGCTCGTAGAGCTGTTTCATCATCACGGGTGGGATCAACTGGTCAGAGAGGCCAGAGATGAAGAGAGAAGGCATCCTGCACTGGGAGATCTTTCTGTAGGACAGAAACTTATTTTTATAGCACCATAGAGGAAGGTAACGCATTGGGAAGAATGAAAATAGAGTGCTGGCCATGTGTGGTATGCTTAGGAACGTGTTCTCCACCATGATGGCTGAAATCCTGTGAGAATTCTCAGAAGCCAAGTGAATGGCGACTGCTCCTCCCAGGGAGCGGCCAAAAAGGAAAACCTTGGTTTTATCGAGGTCAGGTCTAGTCATAACATAGTCTAGCACAGCTTCAGAATCCAAATACAGTCCTTCTTCACTGGCTTCTCCTTCACTTTTTCCATACCCCCGGTAATCAACAAGTACAAGATTCACTTTGAGGTTCACCAGCATAAGCAGTGCGTTTGGTAACCTGTGGCCTATGTTGCCTGCATTCCCATGAAAATAAATTATGGTCGGGCAATATGGGGAATTGTCTCCAGTGTATCTCACCAAGATCAGATTCAGGCGCACTCCATCTTTGGTTCTGATGAAAATGTTTTCATGGGGAATACCTGTGGGCATGGGGACATAAAGGCGGGAAGAAGATGGCTGTTCTGGAAAGTAAAGCAAAACATCCTGGAATTTATATAAGATACCTGCAATTGACACGAATATCAGCAAAAGTAAGACAATGCCTCCATACAGATGAAAAGTCACTATCAAAGGCAACAGAGAGATGCGGCAGAGAGCCCAAGACCAGGACGCCAAGGCCAGCAGCCATCTTTCAATGAAGTTCCACAGCATCCAGGATTTTTCCATGGTAGCTCCACGTAGGTATCCTAGAAGACACAGAGAGAACCAGTGACTCAGCAAGCACCTCTACTTCAAAGGTAGGGTCCCTCATGAAATGTTCTCCGTACTCTAGGAGCTACATCATCCTGGATCATTACAACTCCCTGTCAGCCCCCATTCTACATCTTCCCAACTGGTAGTCAAGAAACCCGTTCACCAAAACCATCCACTGTGAAATGGTGTTTACCTGCTTCCAGGTTTTCATTCACGTATTCTCAGTGATTTGACAAAACAAAACAACAACAAAGAAAGCTTAAATGCCATTCCCAGCTTTATACATGAGGGGATGGAGGCTTGGCTCTTTGGCTGCCATCCTAGTTCTACAAGAAGTCAGGAGGCAGCATGCTTCTTGGAGCCCCTTCAGTCCTCCAAGCCCCTTTCTTAAAAAAAAAAAAAATCTACATTCACTCTGATTTAAAAAAAAAAAAAAAAAAAAAGTAACAGCCAGGAGCCAAAGAAACAGGATCACAAGCTCATGGAATTTGAATGGTTAAGAGACACATACTTGTCCTGGGCAAACTATACTTATAAAGAGGGGACTAACAGGTTTTAACCTATTAAAACCAATCCAAGGTAACTTATTCTAATATTGTATTAATTCCAAAAAAAAAAAAACCCCTAATCTTTGATATCAGACTGAACACAAATCTGATTGGAAGTAACATGCTTCTAAGCTCCTCCATGAGGTCAGTCATGGGTCAGCAAAAGAGCCGGTGTTAACAAAGTCAAGTTGTTATGAATGCACACAGATCCTGAGAACCGGAGATAAAGGATGCAAGAAGACATGCTAGACACAACAGCAATAGAGAGTCCTGAAACAGTAACTACCATAAGGGAAGACAACACTCTGCCACAAAGCAGCTTTCTAGAGATGAGGAGGTACTTGAGTTTGAGGCCAGGGCTGGTCACTTAGACTGTATCTCAGAGATAAAGTTTATGCATATTACCATAACAAAAGAGCCTGAGATAATTCTTAAGTTTCTTTAAATGCTTTTAAAAGTACTAATAAGGATGATATTCTCCAGATCCATCCATTTCCTAAGAATTTCATAAATTCATTGTTTTTAATAGCTGAGTACTCCTCCATTGTGTAGATGTACCACATTTTCTGTATCCATTTCTCTGTTGAGGGACATCTGGGTTATTTCCAGTTTCTAGCTATTATAAATAAAGCTGCTATGAACATAGTGGAGCATGTGTCCTTATTATATGTTAGAGCATCTTCTGGGTATATGCCCAGGAGTGGTATAGCTGGGTCCTCTGGTACTACTATGTCCAATTTCCTAAGGAACCGCCAAACTGATTTCCAGAGTGGTTGTACCACTCTGCAATCCCACCAGCAATGAAGGGGTGTTTCACTTTCTCTACAACCTCACCAGCATCTACTGTTACCTGAGTTTTTGATTTTAGCCATTCTGACTGGTGTGAGATGGAATCTCAAGAGTTGTTTTAATTTGTATTTCCTTGATGACTAAGGATGTTGAACATTTCTTTAGGTGCTTCTCAGCCATTCGGTATTCCTCAGTTGAGAATTCTTTGTTTAGCTCTGTACCCCATTTTTTAATAGGGTTATTTGATTCTCTGGAGTCTAATGTCTTGAGTTCTTTGTATATATTGGATATTAGCCTTCTATCAGATATGGGATTGGTAAAGGTCTTTTCCCAATCTGTTAGTTGCCATTTTGTCCTATTTACAGTGTCTTTTGCCTTACAGAAGCTTTGCAATTTTATGAGGTTCCATTTGTCAATTCTTGATCTTAGAGCATGAGCTATTGGTGTTCTGTTCAGGAAATTTTCCCCTGTGCCTATGTGCTCCAGGCTCTTCCCCACTTCCTTTTCTATTAGTTTCAGTGTATCTGGTTTGATGTGGAGGTCCTTGATCCACTTGAACTTGAGCTTTATACAAGGAGATAGGAGTAGATCAATTTGCACTCTTCTACATGCTAACTGCCAGTTGAGCCAATGCCATTTGTTGAAAGTGCTATCTTTTTTTCCACTGGATGGTTTTAGCTCCTTTGTCAAAGATCAAGTCACCATAGGTGTGTGGGTTCATTTCTGGGTCTTCAATTCTATTCCATTGATCCATGTGCCTGTCACTGTACCATTACCATGCAGTTTTAATCACAATTGCTCTGTACTACAGCTTGAGGTCTAGGATGGTGATTCCACTAGAGGTTCCTTCATTGTTGAGAACAGTTTGGCTCTCCTGGGTTTTTTCTTGTTCCAGATGAAATTTGCAAATTACTCTTTCCAAGTCTGTGAAGAATTGAGTTGGAATTTTGATGGGGATTGCATTGAATCTGTAGATTGCCATCGGCAAGATGTCCATTTTTTACTATATTAATCCTGCCAATCCACGAGCATGGGAGATCTTTCCATCTTCTGAGATCTCCTTCAATTTCTTTCTTCAGAGACTTGAAGTTCTTGTCATACAGTTCTTTTACTTGCTTAGTTAGAGTCACACCAAGGTATTTTATATTATTTGTGACTATTGTGAAGGGTGTTGTTCCCCTACTTTATTTTTCAGCCTGTTTATCCTTTGTGTAGAGGAAGGTCACTGATTTGCTTGAGGATGGATCTGGAGAATATCATCCTGAGTGAGGTAATCCAATCACAAAAGAACACACATGGCATGCACTGATAAGTGGATATTAGCCCAGAAACTCAGAATACCCAAAATACAATCCACAAACCACAAGAAACTCAAGAAGACGGAAGACCAAAGTGTGGATGCTTCGTTCCTTCTTAGAAGGGGGAACAAAATACCCATGGAAGGAGTTACAGAGACAAACTATGGAGCAGAGACTGAAGGAAGGACAATCCAGAGACTGCTCCACCTGGGAATCCTTTCCATATTCAATCATCAAACCCAGACACTCTTGTGGTTGTCAGCAAGTGCTGGTTGACAGGAGCCTGATATAGCAGTCACCAGAGAGGCTGACAGTGCTCAACTAATACAGAAGTAGAGACTCACAACCATCCATTGGACTGAGCATAGGATCTCCAAAGAAGGAGCTAGAGAAAGGATCCAAGGAGCTAAAGGGTTTGCAGCCCATTAGGACGAACAACAATATGAACTAACTCCCAGGGACTAAACCACCAACCAAAGAGTACACATGATGGGACTAATGGCTGCAGCAGCATATGTATAGCAGAGGATGACCTAGTCGGTCATCAATGGGAGGAAAGGCCCTTGGTCCTGTGAAGGTTTATGCCCCAGTGTAGGGGAATGCCAGGGCTAGGAAGTGGGACAGGGTAGGTTGGTAAGCAGGGGGAGGGGAAGGAAATAGGATTAGTTTTTTTGGTTTTTGTTTTTGATATTTTTTTCAGAAGGGTAACCAGGAGAGGAGATATTTGAAATGCAAATAAAGAAAATATGTAATAAAAAAAGTACTAATAAGCTTCCAAGAGTATTTAATGACTGACTGCCTTACAGATTGGTCGAAAGAGTCTGTTATTTCATAGATGAGTTTTTACTACTGCTTCATACTATCAAGAATGGTCTTGAATTTCTGTTCCTCCTGACTTTACATCTCCAGTATGGGATTACGGGCATCTACCATAATGTTCAGTTATATATGGTGCTGAGAGCTAAACCCAGCCAGGCATATTAGGCAACTGAACTCCTCCCACCCTCTCAGTCCTCATGCTTGACTTTTCTTCAAATGAATCATTTTGAACATGAAACACAGCATAGTCCTTTTTTCCTTTGATTCCCAGAAATAAACACTGTCATCCAGTTGTACTAAGCTTTATTACAGGAAAAGAAGCATTGAAGGTCAAATTAAAAACAAAACTTAAAAATAAAAAACATACCCAAGCACAGCAGGTTATTAAATCTGGCTGGCCAAAGTGGGCCCACAGGCTGCAATGCAAAGCCCACACAACAGAGCAGCACTGTGGTTATCTTATGCTCTTCTTTCTCCTGCCAACAGCTCACATGCTGCAGTAGAGTCTGAAGACACATGGCCATGTGAGCTTAGGTCACTGGCTTCAACTTTATATGAAATATAAAAAATGTGGAGAAAGCATACACAGGTCAATGATAAACCATCTGCTAGCACATGTAAAGCCTGGGATTTGACCCCAGGCTCTGCAAAGAAACAGAAACAACGATGATAACAAATTTAACTAGGCCCAAAAATTGACTTAAAAGGTTTGGAATGGCACAAATATGCACATCAGAGTACTGCAAAATTTGGTAAGATACCATTTAAGATTTCAGTTTTAAAAAGTCAAAATCTTTATTGTTATTTTTTAAAATAAAATAGCCACCTACTCATCTGACAGAGTTGTCATTGCTAAGTGGCCAGCAATAAGACTCAAGGCTCCTGTTAGTGATTGGTAGGCAAAGCACACTGCAACCTGTCCTTAAGCTCCCAACCAGTCACCTAATTCCACTCTACCTTAGTAGGAAAAAGCAAACTGAAACCCTACTGTCCCACTCAGTCCCACTGAGCACCTAGTTCTTGTCTGAATACCCTCCTCAGTAGAATAAGGTTTAAAATAATTCCTACTAGTCAGCAATAAAATGAATAAAGACATTTATAATGCCATCGATAGAATAATCCCATTTGCTCCTATAATGGATAATTTTGGCTCTACAGTTTTCTGGTTTTGGTTGAAGATAACTGTCAATATAAGAATCAACTTAGTACACATAGGACAATAAAAATCTAGAAACATGTGACTATAAAAGTGTGCTTGCAATTGAATAACTAGCAATAAGATGACTTACTTTTCAAATCAAAATTCTTATTAAAGAAAAAAAGAGAAACTTACAAGTGGAAACATAAGTGGATACAGAAGAAGCACATTGTGAAATTCAAACCTATATTTCTATCTGTTTAAGCTCCTCTATAGTTACTACGATCCTCGGCTACTACAGCCCTGAGCCCCTTCTCTTGTCTGAGTACTGTATCCCTTATGGCTATGCCCTCAAGACTAAAATGCCTATCAATAGCCAGTAATGTTCTAAAATCAGTTTGCTATAACACTGAGGCCTACTCTGAGCCATGGGTACTTAGGCCATTTGTCTGTGTGTATAACTGATTAATAGTAATACACTTTCCTCCAAAAACCTTCCTCAAAGTCACCTTAGAGGATAACATAATTATGAAAACAAAATATGATAAACATAATTTACAATGGGAAGTTCTATCACAGTGCAGGAATAACTATGTGCCCATTTTGAAGAAGACCAATAGAACTTCATTTTTTTAGAGCAGATTAATAGAATGAGCATGCATGGACGTTTCCTTTGTGCTGACAATGGATCGAGATGACACCACATGATCCAGCCTGTTGGCAATCTCTGCTTTATTCCACCTCAAAGATACTCTTAGAGGAGTTCCCACAGATGAATGTAATTTGAGAAGGGTTTGGAGTCTTCTAAATTCAGTGAAACTGTCATTCAGCAGTCACTCCGAGCTTCCACTGAGATGCACTACCAACACATAAAGCCCAGGTGCTCTGACGATGGAAATGAATGCTCCCAGGACGGAGTCAACCGCATAGAGCTATGGTCACCATTAGATGAGTGCTCTGTGTCTACAGATACAGATACAGAATTAACTCAAGCTCCTCGTTTAGCATTTAACCTTCAGGCTTATTTTCCTGGGAACCAGAGAAGGGCAGGCTACTAGCTGAGCTTCTATGGAGCACTGTGACTGGATCCGAAGAGCATCCTATTGGCCAGGTCTTTCCTGGTTATGAGGACAGTGAAGGGCTACAGACAAGCCAAGTTTAAGTGAAGGCTTCTCTGAGCTGGATGCCTTGATTGCCAAAATGAAATAGCCAGTCCTCTGCTGGGCCCTGGATCCTACACCATGGACCATTAACAAGATAGGGAATAGCCACACTGTGGGACCTACTCCCTCTCTGGTATCATCTTTCCACTATACCTGAGCTACAAATGGGAAAGATACACTTGGTGCCAACACAGCATTCTAGCCAACATCACTGAATAATGCAGAGCTTGGCTCATGCCTTGTGTAGTATTTAGGTCTGCCGAGTCTGAAACACCCAGCTAACCCAGGACTTGGTCATGCAAGACGACTGAGATCAACAACTGTTCCTCAAAGTATGTATGCCCCAAGCCAAAACATTTATGAGGTACCACCAGAAAAGAATCAGCAATTGTCAAGTTATTCCGCATGCTGGAATGCATTCAGAAGTGATGGTTTGCTCACAGCTGGGATTTTTACCAACAGTGGAGGTTGTGCTTTGGAAGCAGTAGACCTGTTTATGAAGAACACAACACTAAGCACTGACCTCTTTCATGTCATTCTTGTACACCGTGCTGTGTGATGTCAGCCTGTGTAAGGGAATACCTGATCTCATCTCTCTCAATGCTGTCCTTGCCCTGTTGTCAGACATGACCTGACAGCATCACTACGTGGACTCATTTAACCTTCAGGCTTATTTCCCTGGAAACCAGAGAAGGGCAGGCTAACTCCCTGAAACTCCTGGGAATCTGAACTCTTAAGACTCGAGAACAAACCTCACTAGCCATCATATCAAGTTGATTAAAGTGGCACACACTGTCAACAACTCCAATGTCCACCATCCTCAGACTCTTCCCTCACTATGCAGGCTCCATCTAATGTCTGCTTACTGCTAGTACAGTCTGAATATGCCTGTCCCCAACATCCCTTGGAATGACATGGGGCTTCAGAAAACTGCTACAAGGAAGTCAGGCCAGTACTCTGACGCAGTCTTCTTTATTAGTCAGGCCCTTCAACAGCATATTGCCCTGTATAGGCAAAAACAAGGAGCAGAGTGAACTTCCATAACCATGAGCCACAAGATTTCTCTGCCTTTTAACACTAATTTTCTCAGGTATTGTATTACAGAAGGAAAGCAAACACCCTTCCCCCTAAGTGGACTGTGACCCACTCCAGAATGGAGGAGTCCTTACTGGCATGTCTGTTCTTTACACTATCCATCTCTGTTCTCCCATACCCAAGCCTCACTGACAGCTCAAACATCATATTAACTATGATCAAAACGTATGGCTTGCTAGAATTTATGCTTTACAGTATCAATGCCACCAACCATACATGACACAATAAAAAGTATACATCCTACTATTATATGCTTGACTTGTATGTGGATGGAAAAATAGCAATTACAGATAACTCCTGCTTTATGGACAGAGCATTTGGGGCATGGCACTGCTATTAGTAAGCACTTCTCAGAAAACAAAACACTTATATTATATTACAAAGCCAGGGTAGATAGGATTGTTTTCTTGTAAGAGAACTGTTCCTGAGGCATGAACATTAAGTATCAACTATGTCTTATAATGCATCAGAATTGTGATCAGGATGCACCAAATAATTGCAGCAGTCACTTGGTGAGTCCCTTCAGGCCATTTACCTCTTCAGCATCTCCAGTGCTCTGGATGCCTCCTGTCTTTACGTCTAAGGTGGGCACACTCAGCTATGATTTAGCTGTGCAGTGTTGCCACAGCCTCTGATGCTTCCTGTCTTTACGTCTAAGGTGGGCACACTCAGCTATGATTTAGCTGTGCAATGTTCCCACAGCCTCACAGGTTTCAGCACCTACTCCTCAGATGGTGGCACTGATTTAAGAGACAGTGGAACCTTCTGGACCTGGTGCTTGGCTGGTGGATATAGGCCTACCAGGTGTGGGCCTTGAAAGTTATAGTTAGTTCAGCATGACTTCTGCCCCAAGAAGCTCTGTGCTCTGTGATGAGTGCCACATAAGAAGCTGCTACATAGCCTACCCCTGCCATCAGGGTTCTGCTACTGCCATGCAATTTCTGTCCCTTATTGAAGGTGCTTCAGTGAGGTATAAGGAAAGCCAACTTAATAAACTAAGACGGCCATGCTCATCTGACCTCATCGCCCTGTGCTACCTTACTGATGTATGATCTTGAAAGATACAAATGGTGTTATTCTAAGGAAATATACTTAGTGGCTGGAGAGATGGCTCAGTGGTTATACTGCTCATTCAACTCCGAACATCCACATGCTAGCTCCAAACTACTCTAGTCCTAGGGCATCCAATGCCTCTTCTGTCCTCCACAGGCTCCTGCACACATAAAGCAAACATAATCTCACATGGGCACACACATGTACACATAAAATAAGAAACAAAACATTTAACTATCTTATAAACTGGTGCTTCAAAAAAATAAGAGTCCAGTATCAAAGTTAAGCCTACTGTTTAGAATACTGCTGTGGCCCCAGGGGTGCTGCCAAACCCACCTGACCCAAGGACATTACCACAAGGTGTTAGTTAGGGTTAGTCTTGTGCTTTGTGTACTTAGAAGCCAGACTGCAACCCAGACTTGAGGCAAGTGTTAACCAATGTGCTGTAGAGAATGTGTCTCAATAATCCCTTACTAGTTAATAAAAGACTGATATCTATGACTGTCTAGAGGGGACAGAAAGGCAGGACTTAGGATCGAGTGAGAGGTCTCAGAGAGAGACCATAAAGGAGAAGGAGAGAGAAGTCAGAGGGAGGAAGAGGTTGCCATTAGGCAGGATGGACCATGAACATGTGGCAAGAGAAGCTCGTCCTGAGGACACATGAAATAGAGCAAGCTGGGTGAGACTTCAACAGCAAGTAACAAGTAGCCTATGGCTGGGATTGAGTGTGAAAAGCTCAGAACCTGCCCAGTCTAGGCTTAAAAATAAATAAAAACACCAGTGCCTCTTATTTGGAAGCTAGATGGCCATAAAACCCCTAATAAAAATACTATTACAACAGGTAGCTTTCAGCTTTGTCTCTAAGCAGTGGTTATTAAGACGTCAACACATCTTACTATGTTACACTACTTAAAGACCCAGAACAATGCGATATGATGCTACTCTGAATCCTGCTGCTTAAAACCTGTAAGCGCAACATGATTAATGTGCCACAGTTTTTCTGTTGTATGGCTCCTGATCTGCTGAATTCACCTTAAGCAACTTTTGAGCTGTTTGCATGGCAGACATACACTCATGACTGCACCTGCCTAACACAAATTCGTGCAACTGCAGAGCAGAGTAAGGAAATCAAAGATCACAATCATCCATAATACAGCAAAACAACTCAAACTTTTACTAACTGTCTATCACAAAATAAATCAAGGAAAACTTGAGCAAATATTTTAAAACAGGACAAAGCCAACTGCGGGGCTGCAATTCTTTACTTTCCATTAAGCAGCTGTCTGTACCACTTATTTTTAACCACATAGCACAATTATTCATAGAAACAAAAGGGATTCAGAATAATCTAAATACATACTTGGCAAGGCCAGCAGAAAGGAAATTAGAGCAGTTAAGTTCTGTGAGGTTCTTTATCCAGTACCATTTCACCTAAAAAGTAACAATTATGAGTAGCTGAAGCTCAGAAAAAGGAGTCATTTTTAACTGTCAATGTAGTATCAACTAGATAGGAAACTTGACAGATCTATTTCTTTATCATAGTCAGGTTTTTATCTGAAAACTCCCTCAATTACAAAGTTGAGTTTACTGAAGACTGTAACAGAGTGCACAGATCACTGTTGATAACCACATCACAAGGGGACAACCTCAATATGCTCATTAATTACTCCAAAGGGAATTCATACATTCCAATCACATTTCATGGAACACAAAACTCCATTCTCACATCAACTTTTCTCCTTTGCTGCTAAGCATTGGGAAGGAAGTTCTGACACTTTGCCAGATGCACAGCTGAAATGCAAACACAAATAGCTGCTCTTGGTGTGCTGGAGACACCACAGACCGAGCCATCCATCTCCCTGATGGTTACCCACATGCCATCAATAACGAGCAAGTGTGTTTTAATAGTCCTAGGGGACAGATGAACAGGATCTGCCTGTAAAGATGCTGGAGGGCTGGAGGGTCCAGAGTGCATGGGAACCTGTGAATGGGGACATTTCCAAACTACACCAGGTAGAAGTTAGTAACATGTCTGTACTTTCCCTCTTGAAACCCCAAAGGTTGAGCAAATGCAGTCATCTTAGGCAAAAGCTTAGATGACAGATGACTGTCACAAGGGAAGTTAGTGGTATTTTTTTCTGTGATCACAAAGATCTGTTAAGTAAGAAAATGGTAAACATCAAAAAGAAACTCAAGCCAGAAAATGTAAACACTCATGTTAGACTGTAGAATTATAGGCTTCTATAAACAGGACAAGTTTTAGATACTACCATAACTGGGTATTTACTTTCTTATATTAAACAGTCTTCACACAGGTGCGTGAGCTCCCAGGCTCACTATGAATGTAGGTTGCTCTTGCTGTGGAAAACACTGCACCTCTGGCAACCAAATGTTAGGAATACACACTGCTTTATGATTTAAGACTTGTAAGACCAAGTGGCACGTATTGTAATAAGGTATTAGGAAGCCTACCACTCACCAGACATCGTAATTACAAGAACTGGGGCTTGCCCTAGATCTAAAGTGCGGTGTTTTAGGGGCCTCAGGTTTTCCTGAGACAGATCAACAATTATAAGAAAGAAGTTGGAATCTTGGAGGATGAATGAACTAGAGAAACAAAGACTGATAGATAGCCCAGTGCCCGAGTTTCTGCACTGTCTGGCTACTGGTCTGGGAGAGCCTCCAATGTTCCTGCGAAGGGCAGCAGGCCAAGTGCTACCTGTAGTTGTACACAGAAGTCAGCAAGCTTCAGCTTTCCTGGTCTTTCTAATACCTATTTCCAGGATGAAGCACTTAGCTGAAATGTGGCTAAGATGTGGTGATAAAATGCTGCCACTTCTGAGACAAAATTCAAGCATTTTATTATCTATCATAGCAAATCAAGTCTCAGTAAGCACTGCAAATCTCAGTTAAATCACAGCAGTGCCTTATTCTTCTGTGGAGACCTAGCTCAGACTACAGAACCTCCAGCAAGCGTTCCTCGGACCTTGTCCCCAGTGTCCCCAGTCCCATCCTGTAGTCTGGGACAACTTATGTGGCAGTATTTACTAACGGGGTGATGAGCCTCCTTATATAGGCTAGGAGTTCCTTGCCGGCAGTGACCTTACGTTACTCCACCGTACACTTTGAACGCATAGCAAGGCCGATGGGACACAGCAAGTCCAACTAATCACAGCTCAACTGAGTGAAGTCTTTGGTAGCACTGGTGTGACAAAACTCTGCACGGAGAATCATTAACTCTCTGTGAGATAAAGCAGCGCTTTAGTAAAGGACATGTCTAAGCGCGCACACACATAAGGACTAATTCATGCCAGAAGACAGGGCAGATCGACAAAAACAAAACAAAATAAGCAAAACCCAAACGTTCAAACTTAAAGGCAGTGTGCCACTTGGTTCCTGCTGCCTTGTAAACAAATGCAAAAGAGCTGAAGGAGGTTTACATTAGGTTGACAGCTCAGCCAAGCACACTCCCTGATGCATTCTCGCTTCACGCCAGTGGTTAAAAAAAAAAAAAAAAAAAAGTCTACTCCTGGCCCAGTGACTTCAAGTGTGCGACAACTCTCTTGATGTTATGGCCCCGTCGCCCGCAGCTGCGAGGTTGGCAGGTCTTCTGCACCTGTTACAGACAAACGCGCCTGTCCCTCCGACCCAAGCCCGGGGTCTGCTGGCCGACTGTTCCGAGCCAGGAAGGGGAAGGGGAAGGGGAAGGGACGGTAGGAGACACGGGCTCCCGAATCCGAGCTGCGGGGTGAGGAGATCGGGGAGGCCGCCCGCGTCCCCGCCGCACTTACTCAGGCTCGCGGGCGGGCTGCGCAGTCGGCCGCGGGCTCGGAACCCGGCTCCGCGCAGCAGCGAGGCCCCGCGCCGCCCCCGCCGCTCCTCATCGTCCTCCTCCCTCCGAGGGGCCGCCGTCGCCACCGTCTAGCCCGGAGCTCCTGCGGCGCGGCTGGCGCAGCCTGTACTTCCGGCTCGCGCGCGGTGTCCCTGGCAAAAGTCCCCGCCAGCCCCCACATAACCTGTTCTCCGGCTTCCTCCCGGGAGCGCGAAGCCAACCTGTCCACCCTTCTGGGCATGCGCAGGACAGTAGGCTCCGCCCTCACGCTACGGTGGCCCGTAGGAGCAAGATACATCTCCGCGTTTCCAGTCAGCCGCTGTCTGAACACACTCCGGAGAGCAAGGAGTCTTGTCTTGAATTTTCTTTTCTCATCTTTTTTCTTTCCTCTTTCTTCTTTCCCTCTTTCTCTCTTTCTTTTTCTTCTGTCTCTCTCCTCTCTGTGTCTCTGCCTGTGTCTCCATCCTCACCCTAACCCACC